>NC_136420.1:101492580-102092580 GCF_052625555.1 Lactuca saligna | reverse complement strand
ATGAAACGAAACATAATGTCGACACCAAATAAAGCTAAATGAAAAGTTTTTCATATCAAATATCATTGTTGTTGAAATATAAGATTCCATGTTAGTTTATATAGTTGGTATGTAGGCTATTTACTTCAAAATTATAACATATTTAATCAAATAAACATATGTACTTAGAGACGAACAAGCACATTCCAATGCATGAGTTCAACTACTTTTGTTTTTAAAATTTTGAAGCAAACTTACTTTTTCGTAACAAGTAACAATCATGTAGGATGGATTGATTTGTGTTCTTAAAAGATTATTTGGTTTTCTCCTTTTGGATATGGTTTGATCATATAAGTAATTTTAATTTAGGATCTGAAATCAGATTCAATTATTCACATGTGTAAATGATTTTGTGTGCAACGATGTTTTTTTATCTGACCAACCTATAGGTGGATTTGGAGTATATAAAATTGAAGAATGTTTATAGTGTTAGATTCAGGGAGATGGATTGATAATTGTTAAATGTGACTTTAAAATTTGGAGTATTCTAATGGGGAATTTGGGTTTAATGGAGCACTTGGAACTCAATGGTGCACTTGGAGTTCAATGGAGCTTGTAACAAAGAAAAAAATTATATGAGAAGGGAATAAATCATCCGAGAAAGGAACAGAAGGATCATCTAAAAGGGGAATGGAGCACCTGAGATGGTAATAGAGCCCCTGAAAAGGGAATGGAGCATCCTTGATGAACCATGAAGCAATGATGCACCATTTTGAGTGAAGGTGTTCCATCCATGATGATAATGATGATGCACCATCTATATACAAGTTATACCACTCTAGGACAAGGTGCACCACTTTGGAAGCAAGATGCGCCATGTAGGAGAGGATGCACTAACCTTGAAGCTTGATGCGCCATTTTGGAGGAGGCTGCACGACTTAGGAGTTTGATGTGCCATCTTGGGAACAAGGTGCACCACTTATAGTTTACCTTGGTACAAGATGTGCTACTATAGTGTGCCATGGTATAATTTGATGTAATGATTTTTTGTTGAAGCAAGTATGTGCCAGTATTGATCATGGTGTGCCACTTTTACATCATGATGTGTCATTAGGTGGCTTGATGCGCCATACATGTTCCTCGTGTGCTACATATATTCCTAATGAGCTATGGTATCCTTTGATGAGTCACTTCTAAATGATGTACACTATGATGATAAATATTGTCGAAGGATGCTCAAAAGTTGAAGATGTTAAAGGATTATGCATGATGTGTCACCATGATTGTTGATGAGCCATGATGATCTTGATGAGCCACTCTTGCATCATGACGAACCACTATGGATCTTGATGCTCCATCATGTGTATTATTGATGCTCATGCAATGTATATCAAGGATGAAGGTTCCAAAAACTACTACATGTCAGATCATGATTGGTTGACACCTTTCACGGGCCTATGGACTAATATCCTTAGCCCGTTAGGGTTTTAGGTATGGTCCTTAGTCTCTCTCTCTCTCTCTCTCTATATATATATATATATATATATATATATATATATATATATACCCGCTACTTATTTATAAGTGTCTTGAATTCTAGATTCATAGGTGAATATATGTTAAATTATACTTGTAACCTTTTTTTGAGAACTCATCAATAAAGAATGCTCCCCTCCTGTCGGTGGATGTAGGTCACCTTGACCGAACCATGTAAATATTGTGTCTTGTATGCTTTTGGTTTCGTGTGTTATCGGAATTACTTCCCAATAAGAAGACTATTCTTCCTTCCACTGATACACATACTAAATGGAGCATATTCCTCCCTTATAAAGTTAACATTTCAGTGTGGAGAATTACACATGTTTTAAAAACCAGACCGGACCGGCCAGTTCAACTAGGAACCAGTCCCACTTTCGGTTCTTAGAGGCGAAAAAACCATTTAGCATGTGATCGGTCCGATTGAACTAGTAAAAACCAGGAATTTTAAAATATATTTTTTAACAACCCAATATTTTTCAATGTAACAATCTAAAGTCAAGTATTGTAACCTATTTTTGAAATAATAAGAATAGCGTCAAAAATGAAATGTTCAAAAATCTCAATTGGAATGTATTAAGTAATAGATATCATAACAAAGTTTTCAAAAACATAAAGGTCAGAAAAATCCGAGTTATAACGAACAAGTTATGACCAATCAAAGATCCGCAACAAAACCGGTAAAACACTGTTAAGCGTAAAAAACAAAATTTCAATAAAATACTTTTTAGCATTAGGTAGCTAAACGGACGTCGTAGATTACGTTATACCATAAATAATCATAAAAAGAACGTCCAAATCTGACTTCGTATGAGGAAGTTATGATTTTTCTAAGTTTCGGAATAACAATAGACAACAAAAAACTCGAAATAAAGATCGAGTGATTTTTAGCCGACACAACCTAAACAAAAATCGAAGATCCCGACAATAATAGTGCAACAATAAAAACACAAACGAAATCGGATGTCGGATGAAGGAGTTATTAATTTTTAATGGACGTTTCCTATCCCGGCTTGTTAAAAAAATAATATTAAAAATAAAGTAAAAACTAGCCGACAGAGTGTAAGCGAAAGTTGTAGAGTATATTCTCACCTACGCGTGGATATAAAGAACGTCAAAAACGGAGTTCGTATGCGAAAGTTATGAATTTTTAAAGATCTGGGCACAGATTTCGAGGCTGGTCTGATGGGAACGCCCCACGTTCGCAATGCAGATCCTTAGATTGACCACGTCGCCCCCTAGTCGCATCACGCGTCGCATCCAAATCCCGGTATCCGATGTCGTGTCACACATGACCGAACGCGCTGCGTATGAGGTGAGCGCCCTACGCTCCGGAACGCCCAACGTTCGAGGATCAACCCCTCTACTATAAATAAGATGTGAGGTTGTCCGTTTATTGTTGTTTCCTTACTCCTTTCTTTCACCTTAAAACACCTCCCAAGACACTCTAAACCACCCCGAAGCCGCGATAACACCCCTAACACATGACGGAAGTCCCGACGCCCCGAAGTTCCCGAGAAAACATTCTTTCCAGTCGAAGTGCTACCCGCGTAACGCCTAGTTTCTCCTCAAATCATCACTCTTACCAAGTGAGTTCATACCCCTAAACTCATCTTTTAAATGATTTTAAATGCTTTTAGGGGGGGGGGGATACAAGTAGAAAACATCATAGTTATTATATCAATCACATGTGATTAATAACTATCAAACAAGTGGATTTCTTATACTTCAAAAAGTGTTATCAAACAAACTATTTCAAAACATTATATAAACTGACATCAAGTCATCAATAACCATTCAAATGGTTAAAATCCTTTTATATGCTAAACTTTTTATCAAACTCTTTTAAAGCTATATATTGCCATAATCATGTCTATATGGATATAGTTCTATAAAAAAGTTTGAAAGGGCGTAGGAATGACAAGTCGCTTTATTTTTTGTTCCTTGTTTGGTTGTGGACTTAGGGTATCAGTTGTTTGTCCGAGTGTCATTTGAATCTTAGATATATATTATGTATATGTATGTAGATTTAAAAGTTATTTCATCAGTTCAATACCTTTGGGTAGCAAAGGTGTACAAACATGATCAGTCATTCAAATAATATTACTAGTAAACTATAAAAGGTATAGTTTAGAGGATTACTACTCACTATTTCTAGAACAATGAAACATACAAGAGTTAGTTCATACATGAGTCAGTTCAAACATATTATAAAGAGAAATAGGGAGGAACATACTATACACTAGGACAGAGAGAACATACTATACAAATACAAGAACACTATAACATTAATGTGAGCCACTACTTCATGGCATGGCAATATACAACTGTTTCACATTCTGTAACCAGAGTCTCCTAAAGGGAGAGCGTGAATTCGTGTATAGATATATACGGGATTGAGCATCCTACACCTTGCTGCTAGCTACAGTGGGACCTGCAAGTCTATAGGTGATGAATATGAAACCATTTCGACGTCTTTGATCGTCGTGTTTTACTAGTCAATCAAGTATGGTTATAACCATATCACATTTTACCTTAATTAAACAATTAGTTTAAGGTAGTTAGTACAACGGTAGTTACTATATAAAATACTACAGTACATCTTTATTTTCCCATTGCATTCACATTGTGATATTCTCACATAAACGGAAATGTAAACTATATTTTGGTAATGATAGTCATACTTGGGAAAAACACTCACTTTTACAAACAAACCACATGCAGAACATTCAGGTCATGGTAGAAGGCTACATTTCAAGTAGAAAATATAGGATTTGCTAGGAGATACAAACATTTACAAACACTTTCATCAAACTTATGCAAAAATTTGACACTAAAATACTTATGAACTCACCAGCTTAAATGCTGATCCTCTCTTTCAAAATAATTTGTATTCTCAGGTCACCAGTAGACAGGTACAGATGGCCATGTTTTGAGAAGATGGAGCATGTTCAAGACTCGTCTTTTATTTTGATTCATATTTTGGTGACTTTCAAACTCTACAATGAACACACTTGTATTAAATTATACTATTAATGAAATGGATGATGTTGTTGCTTGTTACTATTATGCATTGATATGATACTGTACATGACGTCCTCCGCCCCTGAACATTTTGCCATTCTAGTTTGGGGGTGTGATAAATTGGTATTAGAGCATAGTTATAGTGAATTGAATATATCAACCCATAAAAGATATACAACTATAAACACAACGGGATTAAAATACTCTGACCAAGAGTTTATACTTTTAAATAATAAAATATTTAACCAAAGCATGCATACCTGCATTCATACTAAAATCAGTGTCATACTGGGATAGAACAAAAGTATTGCACTTGTTGGACAACACATGTAGATTTGGGGAGATATAATCAGATCTGGGAGTGATATAGCTTGATCAACTATATATTTCCGAGAAGTGATTAGCATGTGCCTAGGAATGGTTGTGGTGTTGCAGCAAGTCTAAAAATGTATGTAACACCCCGAGTTCAGAAGTGCAAGTTCAGGGTTCTTAGTGTAAACAAGGAAGGTCGACTCGGCGAGTCGATTCACGGTTCTGATCACGTGTTAAGTGACCAACTCAGCGAGTTGGCGGCTGGACTCAGTGAGTTGGTGCTGAAGGGAGAAAACCCTAATATGGGGGTTGTGCCCTATATAAAGCACATTATAACCCACCTTCAGCCTCTTTGCTACCCATTTGAGATACGGAAACCCTCATCTCGTGTGTGTGTGACTCCACTGATGAAGAATTAGAGCTTGGAAGAGAAATTTGGTGTAAGAAGCTTGGGGATTTGGAAGCCATCATCAAGGGGCTTGGGTAGATCTGGAATCTACTTCTATTTAGGCACATTTCAGGCGTAAGGAACCTCCTTCTTAAGCTATTTCGTTATTGATTCATGAATGGTAGTTGATTTGGGATTCATTAGCTTGTTTGGGAGCTATCTCGAGTTTGAGGCTTAGATCAGAAGTTGCTACTTCAGATCTAGACTTTTGATGGCCCAAAAGGTCATAAAGTTCATGTCTAATAAATATTGGTGTAGCCCTTTGTCTTTAACCCTAGCCCTAGAAGTGTTTTGTGCTTATATCTCCTTCCTTTCACGTAAAGTTTGCAACTTTATGTGAGAGTTAGGCTGTAGAAGAGTGGATCTATGGATTGGAGTCCATGCATGGCTTGAAAAGCCTATGTATGGAATGAGAACTGAAGAGACTCGGTGAGTCACATGGGTGTGCTCGACGAGTTGTATGATTATGTGCATGGACTCGGTGAGTTCGAAGACCAACTCGGCGAGTCTGTTGAAGATTGCCTTGGACTCGGTGAGTCTGGTCGTGAAGTCCTAACCTTTTCTGGTTGAGTTGTGAATCGGTGAGTCGACGGATGACTCGGTGAGTTGAGCAGGAAAGGGACTCAGAGCTTGTTGGACTCGACGAGTCTTGGGGCGACTCGGCGAGTTGAGTCGTGGCATGGGAGCTTCTGAGCATAGGGACTCGACGAGTCAATGGGTTGACTAAACGAGTAGGGTCAACTAGGAAGGTTGACTTTGACTGAGGACTTTGATTTGGACCAAGGGTTGACCAGTTTGACTTCCAAGGGTATTTTGGTAATTATTGGTGTTTATTGGTTTTGGTTATTTGGTAATGATCAGTGGTGGAGTTCGTGCTGGTGGTCGGAGGAGCGTGGTCTTATTTCTTCAAGTCGGTAGTTGCAGGTGAGTTATCCTCACTATATCGACAGGGTCTAAGGCACCAAGGCCAGCCCTTTATCGGATGGGAATCCGGGTAGTTGTTTGTTATGTTATTGCTTTGCAATGTCTGCATCCTGGTAGTTAGGATGGTATATGTTAGAGACCTGGTTAAGGTCGGTATCCTGGTATATAGGATGATGTTATGTTAGAGACGTGGTTAAGGTCGGTATCCTGGTATATAGGATGATGCTATGTTAGAGACATGGTTAAGGTCGGTATCCTGGTATATAGGATGATGCTATGTTAGAGACCTGGTTAAGGTTGGTATCCTGGTATATAGGATGATGCTATGTTAGAGACTTGGTTAAGTTCGGTATCCTGGTATATAGGATGATGTTATGTTAGAGACCTGGTTAAGGTCGTATCCTGGTATATAAGATGATGCTATGTTGGAGACCTAGTTAAGGTCGGTATCCTGGTATATAGGATGATGCTATGTTAGTGATCGGTTAGGTCGGTATTCTGGTTAGAATGTTGCTATGTTATGTGATATGCTAGATCGATTGATTAGTTGTGAATTGCTATAGGATTATATGTTTATGTACACATGGTTGTTGGACTGGGGTTGGGTTGAGGCGGGTCCTGCTTTGTGATGTAGGCCAACATACCTAGGGCGGACCGGTTAGACCGAAGGCCCGACGAGCGGTCCGAATAGGTTGAAGGCCCCATGAAGGCGGACCAGACGTGCCGAGGCTCGGAGAGTGGACCATACTGTAGACTCAGAGAGTGGACCAGGTGGACTGAAGGCCTGGTGCAGGCAGACCAGTCACACTATAGACTTGATATGCATGGTTGTTCTATTTATGATATGATATAATATGTGTATGGTATTGTGGTTGGTATTTTGGGGGTAACTCACTAAGCTTTCGGGCTTACAATTTCAGTGTATTGTTTCAGGTACTTCAGGAGACCGTGGTAAGGCGAAGGCGTGATCGTACCGCTCCTCAGTTTTATGTTGATGTTCTGGGATACTCTGATAATATAAGAATTGAAAACCTTTTTGTAATAACTTAATGAATATGGGTTGTTTTCGAAAAGTTTAAATTAGTTGTAAATTTTCACGGTGTTACAAGTTGGTATCAAAGCCTTGGTTTGAGTGAATTGGAGGAACATTCGTGTGAATCCAGTCTCAAATCAAGTAGAGTTTTCAAAGTGAAATTGAAATGGTTTTCAAAAATAAGTAGAGGAGGATGCGGAGGTACGATCAGTCAGAGCCAGTAAGTAGACCCCAAAATACCATACAAGTTATTTGATTATGTGATATGTTATAACATCATGCTAGTACTAGGCTAGGGATATTCAGGAATTGCATGATAGAATTTCCTGATTATATGATGCCTGCTAGCCTAGGGTTCCTTGTTATGTGAGGTAGTTAGCAGTTCCTCTAGAGGTGAGGATTGAGTGTTGCCATGTATATGTTTATCACTAGGGTGTTGTGGTGATACTTGATATAAATATGGGTAGGTGTGGAAGGTAGTATGGGCCCGTACTACTGAAAGAACAGGACTCATACGCGTATCAACGAAGTCACAACCCCTAGGATTAGGTTGGGAGTTGGTTCCCGAGTTACTTGGGAAGCATCTGATTTTCTTGCGGTGTAATTTTAGTATTGTGGTTACGAGGCATGTCGAGGGTGGATCCGGGTCAGGATCGGGATCACGAGAGGGCGGTCATGGTAGATCAGCACCACCCGAGGTCAGTGGTCAGATGAGTACGGATGAGTTAGATGCCAGGATTCATGAGATCCTGCATGATGAGATTGCTGCTATGTTTAGGGCGTAGGTGCCAGAGATTTTTGGGTTGATCAAGACCGTCATGGTTGAGTACTTTGATGAGTGCTATGCGGCTCTTGCAAAGACAGCTGCCGCGGTAGCTGCAACGGCTGTAGCAGCGATAGGTGGAGGAGCCGGCCAGTGTTTTCAGTATTGGGACTTTGATAATACAAAGCCCCTTACTTTTGATGGGGTTCAGGATTCGATCATTGCTATGAGGTGGTTGTCGGACTTGGAGGGGTGTTTCTTCATGTTTTCATGCCTTGCGAATCAGAGAGTGAGGTGCACTTTGAACCTTTTGAGGCTCGAGGCGAAGGATTGGTGGAGGTTGACAACGGGATATTATTTGGATTCACAACGGGCTGCGGTTACATGGGATCAGTTCCAGGAGATGTTCAATACCCGTTATGTTCCACGGGTTGAGAGGGAGAGGTTGGCTAAGGAGTTCTTGGAACTGAAGCAGGATTCGGAGTCGGTGATGGAGATCACAAAGATGTTCACTGAGAGGGCGATGTTTTGCCCTGATTTTGATTCGGAGCAGGCTCAGATGTCCCGATATCTGAGTTTGCTCAAGAGGGATATCAGGCAGTTTGTGTCTACGCAGAGGTGTGAGACCTCACTGGAGTTGTAGGAGGCCGCTCGACGGCGTGAGTTGGAGATTGAGTTGCAGTTGAGAGAGTAGAGGTAGGCCCCGACACAGTCGCAGCTGGCGCCGAAACGATCCAAGACCATTGATTCCAGTTTGGGAAGTCAGAGCAGCCGCACTTGCGAGAAGTGTGGGAAGGGTAATATTGGAGTTTGTGGGTCTGGTGGTGCGTGCCGCAAGTGTGGGAAAGAGGGGAATTATGCGAGAGATTGTTGTCAGTCAGCGCTGGTTCAGGATTTAAGGATTTGTTATCATTTCCATCAGGTTGGTCACTTGAGGGCCAACTGTCCACAGCTTGTTTCCAGATCGGTGCAGGTTCCAGTGCCGTCTACTGTGAGGATTGTTGGCAGGGGTCAGGGTGGAGTGGAGCCTCCGAGGGATCAGGGGCGCGCTTTTCAGCTCACAACAGAGGAGGTCAGGGTAGATATGGATGCAGTTGCGGGTATGTTTCCGTTTCGTTGTTGTCTGGTTATCTGGTTTTTTATGTAGTGTTGTATTTTATTCGTCGTTCTACGTGTTTCATGGTTTGGTTGGGAGTATTAGTAACTAGGAGTTGTAGGTGTTAGAATCCAAGGGATTGATGGTCAGAATTTGGATGTATGGTCTTGTTGTCGGGTATAGCAATTGTGATTTGAGAAGTGTTCAGCGGAGAGTCGAACTCCCTTAGAGTTGGTGATGTGCGATGCCGGGAAGTGATTTTGTGGCGGTTGCTCGTTTCAGAGGAAATCAGTTCATGGATAAGAGGAGTATGTTGAGTAGGGATGATTGATTTATTCCGGTTGAGTCACCGGTGGTTGGTAGTCAGTGCTCTAAGTGGGGAGAATTGGAAAATTCTCAGGAGGTTCGACAAGCATTAGAGGTTGATTAGCTGCTTGGGATTCAGCAGTGTTTCAGTCAGCCAAGAGTGTGGGCTGGTACGAGTAAGTGACAAACAAATAGGGTGGGATACAGACCAAGGTTTTCGGAAAAGGTGATTGGTTGTTGTGAGGCCTATGATTAGGCCGGGATCTGAGTAGATGGAATGGAGTTAGAGTTCGGAACCCCTAGAGGGCTAGAACAGTATGTACGGGAGAGATTCCCAAGAAGGATAGTTTGGGATGATGTATAATAGTCTGAGCGGCCCGGGGAGACTGAAGGCCGGTGGGTGTACCAGTCAGGCCGAAGGCTCGGAGAACGGTCCAGACAGGCTGAAGGCCCTGAAGGGCAGTCCAAACATGCTGAAGGTTTTGAGAGTGGTCCAGATTGGCTGAAGGCCTGGTAAGGCGGTCCAGTCATGATGAAGACTCTGTATGTGTTGATAGATCTATATGAGGAGATGGATTGAGTATGTTACGATGCATTAGCAAATGGTAGGTCTGGCTCCGGGTATTGATCATGTTAGTGGAAGGCAGTGCATGGACCCGAGAGTCCTTGCGAGTAGATTCAGAGTGTGTGTGTGTGTGTGATGCATGGAATAGCGGTTACTCTAAAAGGGAGTAGTGTAGATTGGGGTGTGAGCACCGTGGCACTTGTTGAAGTATCGAGGTGTTCAAGTAGACTTCCTTGGATGGATGATTGGGAGTATTTCAATTATGGTTGTTGAGCACTGTGATTCTTCCAGTGGTATGGAAGCACATTCGGATTGGGTGTCTATTGAGGTTGCGGAAGGATTTTTGGTAGTATAGAACCAGATGAGTTCGGAAGGGATGCAAGGATGGAGCCTTGGATTTTCTGTATGGTTGTGATTAGGAGGTTATGTATGTAGTGGTAATTCATCCTGGGGATGTCTGGAGGTATCGTCAGTGTGTCGGGTTTTCCATCCCAAGGATGTTGGATCAGGTACAATATGTGCATGAGCGTGTAGATGCAAGCTCATGGGAGCTGCTCAGGGGCGGTAGGATGTATCATCCTGTCTGCACGGGAAGGAAAGAATAGGATTCATAGAGGAAGAGGAATGAGTCCCAGCAGTGAAATTCGATAAAAGTTATGCCAGTCGAGGAAAGGGATAGTAGTTTGGTACCGGGTCAGGACCTGGTGGTCTATAGTAATGCCTAACTTTTGTAAGAGGCAAGTGATTGGGTGAGTTGGAATGATGAAAGTATCATCAGGTGATACTTAGTTGATGTGTTTATCAGGAAGAAGCCAGTGGTTGGTTTGAAGCAAGTTTCATGACTCTGTAAGGGAACAGTTGGAATTTATAGAGATTTGTTAACAGTATTTGAAGGAACCTGAGTCGATTGAGACCAGGAGCTGTAATGTAGGAGTATTAACTGGAAATGTGTTGCTGCAGGCTTCGAGGACGAATCCTAATTTAAGTAGGGGAGAATTGTAACACCCCGAGTTCAGAAGTGCAAGTTCAGGGTTCTTAGTTTAAATAAGAAAGGTCGACTCGGCGAGTCGATGGGTAGACTCGTCGATTCGAGTCGTGGTTCTGGTCACGTGTTAAGTGACCAACTCGGTGTGTCAGCGGCTGGACTTGGTGAGTTGGTGCTGAAGGGAGAAAACCCTAATCTGGGGGTTGTGCCCTATATAAAGCACATTATAACCCACCTTCAGCTTCTTTGCTACCCATTTGATATCCAGAAACCCTCATCTTGTGTGTGTGACTCCATTGATGAAGAATTAGAGCTTGGAAGAGAAATTTGGTGTAAGAAGCTTGGGGATTTGGAGGCTATCATCAAGGGGCTTGGGTAGATCTGGAATCTACTTCTATTTGGGCACATTTCAGGGGTAAGGAACCTCCTCCTTAAGCTATTTCATTATTTATTCATGAATGGTAGTTGATTTGGGATTTATTAGCTTGTTTGGGATCTATCTCGAGTTTGAGGCTTAGATCTGAAGTTGCTACTTCAGATCTAAACTTGTGATGGCCCAAAAGGTCATAAAGTTCCTTTCTAAGAGTTATTGGTGAAGCCCTTTATCTTTAACCCTAGCCCTGGAAGTGTTTTGTGCTTATATCTCCTTGCTTTCATGTAAAGTTTGCAACTTTATGTGAGGGTTAGGTTGTAGAAGAGTGGATCTATGGATTGGAGTCCCTGCATGGCTTGAAAAGTCTCTGTATGGAATAAGAACTGAAGAGACTAGGCGAGTCACATGGGTGTGCTCGACGAGTTGTATGATTATGTGGATGGACTCGGCGAGTTGGAAGAACAACTCGGCGAGTCGTTTGAAGATTGCGTTGGACACGGCGAGTCTATAGTTGGACTCGGCGAGTCTGGTTGTGAAGTCCTAACCTTTTCTGGTTGAGTAGTGAATCAATGAGCCGAGGGAAGACTCGATGAGTTGAGCAGGAAGGGACTCAGAGCTTGTTGGACTCGGCGAGTCTTGGGGTGACTCGGTGAGTTGACTCGTGGCAAGGGAGCTTCTGAGCATAGCGACTCAACGAGTCAACGGGTTGACTCGGCGAGTAGGGTCAACCAGGAAGGTTGACTTTGACTGAGGACTTTGACTTTGACCAAGGGTTGACCAGTTTGACTTCCAAGGGTATTTTGGTAATTATTGGTGTTTATTGGTTTTGGTTATTTGGTAATGATCAGTGGTGGAGTTCGTGCTGGTGGTCGGAGCAGCGTGGTCTTATTTCTTCAAGTCGGCGGTTGTAGGTGAGTTATCATCACCATATCGACAGGGTCTAAGGCACCAAGGCGATCCCTTTATCGGATGGGAATCCGAGTAGTTGTTTGTTATGTTATTGCTTTGCTATGTTTGCATCCTGGTAGTTAGGATGGTATATGTTAGAAACCTGGTTAAGGTCGGTATCCTGGTATATAGGATGATGCTATGTTAGAGACCTGGTTAAGGTCGGTATCCTGCTATATAGGATGATGCTTTGTTAGAGACCTGGTTAAGGTCGGTACCCTGGTATATAGGATGATGCTATGTTAGAGACCTGGTTAAGGTCGGTATCCTGGTATATAGGATGATGCTATGTTAGAGACCTGGTTAAGGTCGGTATCCTGGTATATAGGATGATGCTATGTTAGAGACCTGGTTAAGGTCGGTATCTTGCTATATAGGATGATGCTATGTTAGAGACCTGGTTAAGGTCGGTATCCTGGTATATAGGATGATGCTATGTTAGAGACCTGGTTAAGGTTGGTATCCTGGTATATAGGATGATGCTATGTTAGAGACCTGGTTAAGGGTGGACCGGTTAGACCGAAGGTTCGACGAGTGGTCCAGATAGGCTGAAGGCCCCAAGAGGGTGTACCAGACGTGCCGAGGCTCGGAGAGTGGACCAGTCATACTGTAGACTCAGATAGTGGACCAGGTGGACTGAAGGCCTAGTGCAGGCGGACCAGTCACATTGTAGACTCGATATGCATGGCTATTCTGTTTATGATATGATATTATATGTGTATGGTATTGTGGTTTCCATTTTAGGGGTAACTCACTAAGCTTTCGGGGTTACAGTTTCAGTGTATTGTTTCAGGTACTTCAGGAGACCGTGGCAAGGCGAAGGCATGATTGTACCGCTACTCAGTTTTATGTTGATGTTCTGGGATACTCTGATAATAAAAGAATTGAAAATGTTTTTGTAATAACTTAATGAATATGGGTTGTTTTCAAAAAATTTAAATTAGTTGTAAATTTTCACGATGTTACAACTTACCAACACTGGTATAATGAAAACTTTAGAACATAACATAAACTTAAAATACTATAGGATTATTTTGTGATACAATAATTACTTATGTGAAAACTCAAAGGTCTTTATTAGTAGGATAATAGTTGCTGAGTGGATACGCTAAGGTTATATATGACTACGGTGTTATAGACTTAGTGTATGTGATGTTTGCTTTACCTCCTGTTCCTTGTTTGGTTGTGGACTTAGAGTTAGGGTCAGTTATTCGAAGGTCTATTCTATCTTGGTTACATATGATGTGTATGCACTACGCGAGTATTGAAGTAATTGGTAAGGATCATCCTATAATTATCTTAAGTAGTACGTCTATTAACTATCTCTTTTATCCCTTTTCTCACTTAGATAACATGGCGGGATTCCATCTCCCCGGCGACCCGTACTTTCCCGATCAAGGGAATGGTGGATGGCTCGATGCATAGCCTAAAGAAGAGAACCAGGTTGTCTCAACATAAGAAGACCCCGAGGAGAGTTCCAATGAAGAGAATGAAGAGTAAGTCCAAGAACACTCAGACTCGGAATCAGAGGTCTATAATCCACCCTAAGTTGCTCAAAATCCTAACCCTCGTTCGGCTTTTCAAGGCCCAACACCTCTGTGTGCGGTGAACTTGGGCAGATGGAGCCACGAACAAGGATTACCACCTCCCTACAATGGAGAACGAATCTTCTACAACCTGAATGAGGGAGGCTCAACAAACATAGTCCTTCCTATTATGGTTCATCATGTTGCTCGCAATGCTGAGCAGGGAAGAGCAAACTTTTACCAAATCATGGAGATTCATGCTAACTCCCGAGGCAACATAGTTCGTCTTCTTCATCTTACCGATGACCAAGACTTTGAAAGGTCTCGTACTGATGCCCTACAAGTGGAGCTGGATGCCTGTGGATTTGAAGTTAGGGATCTTCGTCAGAACCAGGTGGCACTGTAGAGACGTGTATGGGAAACGGAGCAGCAACTGGCTGAATCCAGGTTTGAATCAAGTACCAACCAGAACAACTCCCCTTGCGAGTAGATCCTACTCTACTCTCTATGTTAGATATAAATTAGGTCTATGTATAGACTCTAGTATTAATTTCAGGCTTATGTTAAGACCTTGATCTTTCAGTCGGTTAGGTCTTTGTGCTGTCAAAATTTTCTCAATTCTGGTGTGATGTAAGACCTACTCCTAGGTCATTTTTCCCGAACTTGTTACATCACTAATGCCAATATTATTGACAGACATCTACTCTCATGGGAAATATTTATTCAACTGCTTTCATACTTCTATTATTAGAGCTTCATCACAATCATACTATTATCTGTTTTGTTGGGCTATGTTGACTTAGTCCATGGACCACTCTCATTATACTCACAATTGAATTCTTATCAATATCCTCATCTTTGTAAACTTTCAGTTGAAAGATTCCTTCTCGTCGATCAACGAGATGTAATCCTCTGATAACTCCTGCTCAACCACCACCACCTCCTCCACAATACAATCCAACAGCTATTGAAGCTGCAGTGGTTGCGGCTGTTTCGATAGCCTTAGCTCAATTCAGCACTAGCAGTACTAGAGAAGGTGGAACAACTGTAAATTCTACCCAAGGTGATGCTTACGTGCGCTCTAGAGAGTGTTCGTATAAGAACTTCACTAATTGTAAACCCATAGTCTTCAATGGCATCAGTGGAATCATTTCCCACTTGCAATGGTTCGAGAAAACGGAGTCGATCTTCGAGATCTGTTCCTATCCAGAAGGCAGCAAAGTTAAATTTGCTGCCGACACCTTCGCGGATAGAGCCATCACATGGTGGAATATCCATGTCAAGTCACTAACACTAACAGTGGCTAACGCTATGGGCTAGGAAGCTCTGAAGGAGCTGATAATTGGGGAGTATTGATCGAGGGGCGAGGTTCAGAAACTTGAACAAGAACTCTGGAGCCTAAGCATGAAGGGCTCCGACATAGTTGCTTACACTGCCAGATTCAACGATCTAGTGGCTCTATGTCCGAGAATGGTCCCTACTGAGGAAAAGAAAGTCGAGAGGTATATTTGGGGGTTGGTGCCTCCATTTCAAGTGAATGTCTTAGCTTCAAACCCCACTACCTTCGATAGTGCCAAGCGAGTGGCACATCGGCTCATCGATCACGGATTCCGCACATCGACAACAACCATGGCCATCCCAGAACCATCCAAATCCACTAACAACAAGCGGAAGTTTTGGGATAACAAGAAGACCAAAGCGACATAGACTTGTGCCAAAAAGCAGCAGGTCGTGGCTGTTCATGCTGCAATAACACCTACTTCCACTGTGCCAATGAAGCAGTATGCTGGGAGCTTGCCCAGGTGCAACAAGTGTAGCTTCCACCAAATGGACCCTGCCGGGAAATGCAGTGCACTAACTACAACAGGAAGGGGCACACTGACCGTTTCTGTAAGTCTCCAGAAAGGTCAATCAACCAAGTCCCCGACGTTGGTGTGGTCTAGGCTTGCCGTTGAATCATTAAAGTGCCCCTGTTGAACTTTCTTGCTACCGCAGTTAGCACCGCATCCGCAGCCAAGTCTCTCTCACACCTATATCACGCATATCATACATGGCACATATAACGAATAACTTATTACACATAAGGCATATATCTCATATCATATTCGACCTTCCGGTCACACAGTCAACCCTTCCGGGTACAATATAGTGAGAATACTCACCTCGTATGTCTTGATAACTCGTGAACCCTGGAAATCACTCGTGCTCGAACCCCCGAGCTGTAATCCTCCTATGACATCATGAATCTATAATTATTACTTGTACCACTAAGGTTGACCATCCTTATTAAGTCGACACTGGTCGACCTGGTCAACAGTCTTTGGTCAAATTGACCGGACTCGGCGAGTGCACTATAGTGACTCGGCGAGTCTACACGTTTTCTCTAACTCGCAAGGATCTTCCCTTTGACTCGTCGAGTACCCCCTGACTCGACGAGTTCCACCTGGGCATGAATCACAGGGCCACCACGACTCAACTTGCCGAGTCACAAGGACCACTCGGCGAGTCCCAACTCGACTCGGTCCATCTGTCACAACCTTTCTAACTCTCCGTGACTCACTGAGTCACCCACAGCTCGGCAGGACTACACACTGGGTGGTCACAAGGACAATCTTCAAGCGACTCGTCGAGTCTGTTCTTCAGACTCGGCGAGTCCATGCCATGCATCAGCTAAAACTGGCTTTTGCGGGATCCGTTCCATACACACATAGATCTGGCCTTCCCAAGCTCATTTGTCACGTAAAGTCTCAGTCTTGGTCGCCATGCAACGCATACAAGGCTCATTTTGGAGAAATAACCTCTAATATGGCAATCCTAGCTTCCAACTCAAAAGAATGGACATAAAGCTTGTCATTTGGGGCCTTCTGGACCTACTAAGGTCCAGATCTAGGTTCCATACCTCCATGGGACCTTTCATACTTCCAATTCAAGCCAAATAAGGCAAGAAGAAACCCTAGATTTGACACATCAACCAAAATACGAAGTTTAGCTCTGAAAGTTACCTCAAGAAGGTTCCCTTGATGAAATAGAAGCATATCCAAGCTCCCCAACTCTTCAAGCTTGATCTTCTCCTTCCTTCTTGCAAAAAAAATCACACAAAATGATGAACAAATAGCCTCTATCTCACTCACAAAGTCTCTCAGCCGTTTGGGTGCACTCAGGGCTCAAGGTGGCTGCAAATGAAGGCCATAAGGTCCTTTAAATAGGGCTTAGGACCGAGAAATTAGGGTTTCATTAAACAGCGCAGACTCGCCGAGTCCATCCCTTGGACTCACTGAGTCCGGACGCAAACCTCCGTCCAAAACCGCGACCCGACTCGGCGAGTTCGACCTCCAACTCGCCGAGTCTCCTCACAGAATACCAACAATATGAAAGTAAAGATACCTGGGGATCCGGGCTGTTACAATTCTCCCCCACTAGAACAAGACTTCGCCCTCGAAGTCCCGCTAGGCAAATAGCTCCGGATGCTGCTCATGCATCTCACGTTCCGGCTCCCAGGTCATCTCTGATCCCTTCCGATGTTGCCACTGAACCAATACCAGGGGTACCTCCTTGTTCCTCAAAACCTTGATCTCCCGATCTCTGATGGCTACTGGTCTCTCAGCATAATTCGGGCTCGCATCCACCTGAATATCCCCTAATGGAACCACCGCCGATTCGTCGGCTATACACTTTCTCAACTGCGACACATGGAAAGTGTCGTGAATCTGCCCCAACTCTGCTGGCAAGTCTAAACGGTAGGCTATCCGGCCCACCCTCATGATCACACGGAAAGGACCAATATATCGGGGACCCAACTTACCCCTCTTCCTGAATCGAATCACTCCTTTCCAAGGAGAGACCTTCAGGAGTACAAGATCACCAACCTGAAACTCAAGCTCGGACCGACGTCTGTCTGCATAACTCTTCTAGTGGCTCTAAGCGGTCAACAACCTCTGCCTGACCAGCTGAATCTGCTCGGTTGTCTGAAGTACGATCTCCGTGCTACCCATAACCTGCTGTCCTACCTCACCCCAACAGATGGGGGTGCGACACCTCCGCCCATACAACAGCTCAAAGGGTGGCATACCAATGCTCGAATGATGGCTGTTGTTATACGAGAACTCTGCTAAAGGTAGATAGGTGTCCCAGCTTCCTCCGAAATCCAACACACATGCTCGAAGCATGTCCTTGAGCGTCTGAATCGTCCGCTCACTCTGACCGTCTGTCTGGGGATGATATGCAGTACTAAAATGTAACCTAGTACCCAACTCCTCATGAAACTTCTTCCAGAACCTGGAAGTGAAACGCACGTCACGGTCCGAAATAATCGAGATCGGCACTCCATGCCGAGATACTACCTCCCTCACATATAACTCGGCCAACTTCTCCGCAGAAGAGCTCTCTCTGATGGCTAGAAAATGAGCGCTCTTCGTCAGTCTATCCACGATCACCCAAATCACATCGACTCCCCTCGCAGTCCGCGGTAACTTGGTGATGACATCCATAGTGATTTGTTCCCACTTCCATTCGGGAATCTCTAGCGGTTGCAGCTTACCGTGCGGTCGCTGGTGCTCGGCCTTGACATGCCGACAAGTCAAGCACCTCTCGACAAACCAAGCGACATCCCTTTTCATACAGGGCCACCAGTACTCCTTCCTGAGATCCAAATACATTTTCGTAGCACCGGGATGAATCGAGAATTTCGATCGATGTGCTTCCTCCATCAAAATAGTATGCACACCGCCCACAAATGGTACCCAAATCCGACCTTGAAATGTCATAAGCCCTCGACCATCCGTGACGAATCCTGATACCTGACCTACAACTCGCTCCTTCTTCTGATGTTCTGGCTTCGCAGCCTCTACCTGAGCTCCTCAAATAATATCCAAAATCGGGGTCAATACCGTCAATCTCATACAAATATCTCGGATCAGGGCGTTATCCGCCCTACGGCTCAACGCGTTGGCTACCACATTAGCCTTGCCCGGGTGGTACAGGATCTCACAATCGTAATCCTTCACCACATCCAACCACCTCCTCTGTCGAATATTCAGATTTGGCTGATCCATCAAGTACTTCAAGCTCTTATGGTCCGTGTATATCGTACACCGAACCCCATACAAATAGTGTCGCCAGATCTTGAGGGAAAACACCACAGCCCCCAATCCAGGTCGTGGGTGGGATATCTCGACTCATGAGGCTTCAACTGCCTAGAAGCGTACGCTATCACATGACCCCTCTGCATAAGCACCGCCCCCAAACCCGATATAGAGGCATCACAGTACACCAAAAAATCCTCCATCCCTTCCGGGAGTGCAAGCACCGGAACCTCGCACAATTTCTGACGAAGCATCTCGAATGAGGACTGCTGCTCCGGTCCCCATGAAAACGTAACACCCTTCCGGGTTATCCTAGTAAGTGGCACAACGATCTTGGAGAAATCCTTGATAAACCTGCGATAATATCCAGCCAAACCCAGAAAACTCCTGATCTCGGTGGGCGATCTCGACACTTCCCACCTCAACACCGCCTCAATCTTGGCCGGGTCGACATATATCCCTTTCTAGTTAACAAGATGCCCGAGGAACTGGACATCTCGTAACCAGAAATCACACTTAGAGAACTTGGCATACAGTCTCTTCGATCTCAAAACCCCAAGAATCTCCTTCAAATGTTCCTCATGCTGATCCCTAGTCCTCGAATACACCAAAATATCATCGATGAATACGATCACCGACCGATCCAGCATCGGCCGGCACACCCGGTTCATAAGATCCATGAACGCGGCCGGGGCATTGGTGAGCCCAAAAGGCATCACCACAAACTCATAATGTCCATAACGAGTCCTGAAAGTAGTCTTCTGGATATCTTCCTCTCGAACCCTCATCTGATGATACCCCGACCTCAAGTCAATCTTGGAAAACCATGATGCCCCCTGCAACTGATCGAACAGATCGTCGATCCTAGGTAACGGATACCTGTTCTTAACCGTCAACTTGTTCAACTCCCGCTAATCGATACACATCCGGTGTGAACCATCCTTCCATTTAGCCCAATCATTTCTTCTTTGACATTCAATGACAGATCGTGGTTCAAAATCATGATTCATAATATCACATGCAACTGAATAAGAAAATATTGCACCTATATTGTCAGTTTCATTTTGGTCACATATTCAATTTGTCTGACCATAATTTTGTGCATCATCCTCTTTTTTCCTAGGGGGAATTTGAATAATTCGTGTTTCTCCAAGAACACTTTCGTCATGATCTAGTGCATTTTTGCTCCTCTTCTTTTTTGTGGGTTCTTATCCTTAGAATAAAAAATGCATCTTTTTTCGTGGGTTCTCAACAACAATTTCGACAGGCATACAATAGTCATTAAATGCTTGTGAAGTAAATTCACCAGCATTATCGACATTATTAAGGCTCACTCTTTTGATAGTATAATCAGGGAAATGTGCACTTAATTTAATAATTTGGGCAAGAAACTTTGTCTTGTGCCAAACAATTATTACATTCAAATATAGCATTTGAGATTCCCATGGACTCAAGATGCACTTTTACATCTATCATCCACGACACATAGTTTTTCCCACTAACTTTATGTGCTGCAAACTCGAGCTTTGCAATGTTGGATATAATGTAACTATAAATTTTAAACAAAATAAAAATTAAAATTAAAATCCATTTATTTCAATAAATATTACACAATAAAGAAGTGGTAAAGCTAACATTGCATGTAAGCCTAAAGGTAGATGAAATTCTATATTATCTTCGATGTTAAGGATTGAGATGAAAAGTAACATGACTATTATAGTCATGATTATCATAAAAGGATGAATCATCTGAAAGCTTGATTTCTTGAAATTTATTTGTTTGATAGAAGAGAGAAATATTTGTTGTGGATAAAATAAACAGGGTAAAGATGTTTATTTATGGTAAAAAATATAGCCGTTGTTTTTGCTGTTTATAACCGTTGCATATATATTTCCGTTGTGTGTGTGTGTATATATATATATATATATATATATATATATATATATATATATATTAATATTAATATATTATAAATCATTTAATAAGATTTATAACTAATAATAACTTTACTTTGTATAATTTTACTAATTACATCCATTAATAAATATTAGTAAATATTTAAATAAAATTCTGAAGAGTATCTAAAATAAAAATAAACATTGACATGTATAAATAAATATAATTTAAATGTTAGTATGCGTAAATAAAAGTTAGTTGCATAATATAAATGTTAGTATGCAAAAATAAAAGTTAGTTGCATGATGTAAATGTTAGTATAAGAAATAAAAATTGTTAGTAGTCCATAATTTCCATAATCTATAAGTTTTAGTAATTTATTAGTATCATCATTATTTTAATATGATAGATGTTTTTATAATTAATAGTGTTTTTTTACTAAGTAATACATACATTGATTAAGATAGATGTGATTTCCATTTGTTTAATAACTTTGATTAGAGCTTTCGTACCGATAATGTTTTTTAAATTAAGCGTAATTAAGATAACTTTAAACCAAACCAAACTAGTAATCTTGATAAGAACTTTAACTGAGAAGGAAGAATATTTAGAGATAATATGAAAGTTATATCACTTCTGAAAATGTAACTTTTGTTGTGTTTCATCATTTACAATGAAATGGTATTTATACTACAAATTTTACTAACATATAATTATAACTAATTAAAAATATTAACAAATTTACCATGCACGCACCAATTATTATGTCATCCATCAATTATTTGCAACACCACCAATTATTTACAACAATATAAATATATATATATATATATATATATATATATATATATATATATATATATATATATATATATATATATATATATATATATATATATATATATATATATATATAATGGTAATTAAATGATTCCTTGAAATGGAATCTCCATAAAGTGGTGGAATCCAGTTGTAAATGGGTTTCAAACATTTTCATAAAGTAGTCAATGAAGACATCAACCGTACCTATCAATTAATATTTAATATATGCAAGTGAAACGTCAACAATAGTCATAAGTCATAACTCATCCAAAGTGCGATCTTTATTAGCATACGAAATGCGATTGATTAATAATATATAATTTGTCATTTGTCGATTTGTATAATAATATAGGTAAATTGATTAATGACGAAACAAAGTTTTAATTATATTTTAAAAACCATATTATTAAGATTTTTGTCCGTATATTATATCATTAAAGTTTTTCAAGTGTTTAAAAACATTATTATCAACCTGCATGCTTATAGCATATGGGTACCGAAGTTGTTGGAAATACCATATAGTCTCACCCAAATATTGACAGTTCAAGAAAAAAAAATGTAGTTTTAAAACTAGGATAATCACAACATCACACTTGTAGGTTTTTTTTTTTTTTTTTTTTTTTTTTTTTTTTTTTTTTTTTTATAATAACTTAAAAATGTAATATATTTTTCGAATTATATATATTTGGTTATTGAGTTTTTTTTCGTCGATATTTGTATTTTCAACTTGTTTAACTGTACATAGTCTTTAAAATTGGCTACTCCAGGAAATCGGGAAAAAATGACTTAATAGGGTAATATAATTATCAATTTGTATACATTTAGTTTTTAATATATATATATATATATATATATATATATATATATATATATATATATATATATATATATATATATATATATATATATATAGGGTTTAATGAATATGTGGCTGTTATATACCTAATATTAGGTATAGAACCATCAAAAACTAAATAGTTTTAATTAAATGTAATCAAATCTCTCTACCATCTTTCTTATATCCTCTATTAGACTAGATGATAAGATTTATACATATTTTTATGGAGTTTTAAATATTTAATTTTTCACCACAAACCATGTATAAGAATACTTTATCAACTATCTATAAGTCTTCATATTCAAATTTAATATAAAAAATTATAGTGAAAGATTGAAATTGTTCATTAAAAATCCAATAACCATTTTCCCATAACACATCAAAAAGAACCATGTAAGTGTACATATGGTAGGTGTTAAAGAAAGTTATGAAGCCTTTTAGATGTCTAATATAAACAACACATTAGAAATACATAGATGTTGGGGATAAATTATCAAATTAGAAATAATATGAGCTCAAAAGCAATAGAAAGAAGCTAACAATGAAAAAAAAAGTTCTATTTTTTGTAATCAAAATGAAGTTAATTTTGATGGTTCTATACCTAATATTACATACATGACAACCACATATTCACTTTTCCCTATATATATATATATATATATATATATATATATATATATATATATATATATATATATATATATATATATATATATATATATCTTATTTTCCGCTCGAACGCTCCAGCGTATCCATAACAACGAGGTATGCCTGATTATAAATAATTATATAGCAGAGATGTATAATTATATATGATTATACGTATTTATAAATATATGCCTAATCATAAGTGATTGTACATATATGTCTATTCACAGATTGAGTAATTATATATGATTATGACAGTTGGTGGTAAAAAAGCTGGTGGTGACAGGGGTGGCGGTAGTATAAGTGATGGATGTGACAGTGGTGGGGTCAGCTGGTGTTAGAGGTTGTGGTAGTGGTGGTGGGAATAGTGGAGGAGGAGAAAGGAATGGGCGACACTATATACTCATTTATGATTTATGACTATAATAGGCCTGCCGTGCCGATACGCCGAAGGATTAGAGTGATAGATCTGAAATATGTGGCTGATGTTGAATCTCTATTTTTTTAATCACAACGGAACATACCTCTCTCCTATATATATATAATACGTGTAACATACTATCATAATAAGTTCTACTCCTATTTTCATATTAGATTGCATTAATTTTCTAGTTAAATGAAGTATTATTTTGTTAAGTATGACCATTTTTTTTTATCAAATATGTCATCAAAATTGAAAATTATAGTTCTTGCAAGATAGTTTGTAAATGGCTAGTCTTGAAGGTTTTTTTAATAAATCTAATGGTTTTAATTTACTCTTTTCATATTGGATTATTGTTTCTTAATTCTGTTTATATTTAAATTACATTTTCTTATTAGTTTTATGTTTGAATCTTAATGATGAAGTGAATTTAAACAAAATGATGATATTTTTGAAGTTTCTAGACCACACACCGCACCACATAATGCGGTTTATGAATTTTGAGGTGCGATTTACGGTTTTGATTTTTGTAAACTGCACTATGCGTTGTGGTTTGCGGTTTTGACTATAAATCGCACCGCACACACCCCTAATTTTGATTTTGTAATTGTTAATAATAAGTTGCTATGTTTGATCATATTATATGTGTTCCTTATTTTGCTTGTTTAGAACCACTTCCAAATATTTTAAAGCTCATATTAGATCTAGAAAGAATATACAAAGTGGGTCTTGTACAAATTCTCTCTCTATTCTAACACTCCAAATGGTTCTCTTACATAAATATGTGTCACTCACTTCCTATTTATATGAAAGACAACTCGTTACACAATACAAGAGGGTAAGCCTAACAATCCACATCCAAGTGTGACTTTGCACCCTAACATTCCCCCCCCCCCTCAAAGTTAGGATTGGATGTCCCGACTTCAATAACCAACGAGCTTGCAGGATCAACAACAAAAACCACCTCGAAATAACATCGGTCTTCAAATCCGCAAATGAATATCCGACGAACCCGCTTCAAATACCCTCTCTTCATTCTCCCCCTTTTTATAATCAAAAAATGATCCATTAAGGGTGAGAAGCGCTCAAGGATTCATCTTCATAATACTCCCCCTTGATGTGTACCAAATATGAAACTCCTGAAAAACTTGCACGGAAAAACAATCACAAAAATGCCTCAAAAAATTTTCCAATTTATGAAAATTCTGACTTTTTGGGTGAAAGTTGTAAGATTTTCCAAAATCCGAGTAAAAACTATCACTTTTTGAATTTTGCAGGGACCCATTGCATCAAAAATAGCTAAGGTTGTGAAACATTCCCCCATTTGAAAAATTAGGCATAAAGTGTAAGTTCGCACGAACTGCAGGGATCAGAAAAACAAAAATTCTTCAATTTCTCAACTTTGTAACACCATTTTCGCAATTGGGTATTTTTTGCCAAACTTTGAAACTTTAGGTACCAACTTCGAAAGATCTTCACAATGCTTCAAAATGTCGAAAATAAGTCCTTAAGTCAAAATGGATTTAAAGTGCCATGGCTTCGAAGGTTCAAGGGTGTGTTTCGAAACTATGCATTGTCTTATTCAATTCATTACCCAGATAACGAATTTAGCATCATCCCTTCGCTACTCTTTATCAAACTTTCGAAATTGATTCAACCCAAAGTCATAACCTTCGAAACTCATCAACCCAAGGACTTCGATTATCAGGTCCCAATTTCTAGTTCATTATCAAACATCGACATTAACCAAATCATCCTTCGAAATACCATTGACTCCAAATCTTCGAAATCAGATACTCAAATCCAAACACTTAGATCGTTCGACTGTTCACTTCAAGCCTTCGATTCCCATAAAAAAAAAATTCTTTCATAACGGTTGTTACCATATCGACATTAAAAAATCAATTAGAAACTTTCGCATTCATTCATTCAACCATTCACCCATCTATCGACCATCAATCCTGAAATGAGTGTACAACATTTGAAATCACTATCAACTTTACCCTGTTTCTTCCCATCGAACATCGATCTATAACCATTCAACTGTAAACATGACTCTCATATGAACCAAATCGTGAACTAAAATCGATGAGATAGGGAAACCATTGACGCCAAACCATACCATTCGATCAACAAATCTTCAAAATCAAAATCAATTCCATCGATCGACATCAAAATCGACTTCATGACTCCAAATCAATCGACTCACACTTCGTTGATGAAATCCATATCATCGACACCCACTCTTCACTTTTCATTAACAGATTTCAATTCTTACACAACCTTCGATCCTTAAATCCCACTCGATATTTGTTCATCCCCAAACCATCGATTTCGAGACTTCAATATCATATACAAAATCATGATGCTTAACTTGAACAATCATCACCATCGAATTCGATTTTAATGTTCAAACCTTGACTCACAGCTTGTAACCATTTGAAATTGATCCTAAGTTCATGATTTTCACAGTCTTCGTTACGAATTACCAGACTTCAACCCTTTCATCTCGTTGCCAAATTATTAAGCACTTGAATTTTGACTTTTCATGGTTGACTTTTGAAATACAAACAAGTCGATAATCAAACAAACCATTCTTTTCAGTCCTTCTATTTCCAAATCAAGAACAAAAGATGACACAAATCAAGAGACAAGACAAAGATTGATCATATGAATATCAATGTAAAGAGGATTTGAGAAAGAGTAAAACCATAAGGATTACAAATCAGTGAAATCAAGAGTGAAATAGAATTGAACTATGCTTTAAAACACAGATTCGTACATAATAATCTCAAACTATTTCAAGAGCAATTTGAGTTTGCTTCGAAATTCATTCTTCATCCACAAGACTCAAGAACAATTAAACCCAAATGAAGAAGAGCAGAATAAAAGTGTAAAATGATGTCTCGTCTGGATTGGGCGTGATTAAAACAATCAATGATTAGTAGTGGATCAATTTGAATTGGACTCAAAAATATGAATCAACAAGATGGGCTTAATCATCGAATTGCATGAACAGTGAAAGTAACTTGTATTGGACTTTGCAATTTGAACAATGAACAATTATCAAACATTGGTTTTGAAGTACATAAAAAAATTTGAATATGAATTTGATTTTGATTCTGATTTGGAATTGATCTATGAAAGAAAACTGATTAGATTTACAATTGGGATTTAAACAAATTCGATCCAACCAAGACAAAACCATCCAAAAATGAAAAACGAAAAGCACGAATCAAAATCATGGACGTTTTGGAATGCATCTGAGAATTTGTGATACCTTTTGACAAATCGAGTTTTGTTTGCAACGAACGAATCAAATTTAGAAGATCTTGGTTCTTTTGTTGAAATAAGAAAATATCCAATTTGAACATTATACCACCCATTATGCGTGATGTACAACTCGTTATTTGTGTTCTTCGTGTTCTTCAACGATCCAATAACATCTTCATAAGAACCACCAACACTTTTGGGTTTTGACTTCAAATTTAATGCAACCTTTGGAGATTGTTGCTTCAGAACCCAAATTTGTTTCACGAATTTCGGCTTCATAACATTTGATGATTTTTGTGAATAAACGTGCTTATTTTTGCGTTTAATCTCCTTCTTCTTTTTCTTTCTCATCTTTTTGCATCTTGAAGACTTGATTTCAGGAAAAAACCCACTTCCCACAACTTGAACTTTATGAGTTTGAATCAAATCTTTTGGAGTTTGATACTTGTGAATTTATTGGATCACCGGCTTCCGATAAGGAATCATTCCTTCATTCGAATCACAAGAACACAAAATATCATTGGTTTTCACTGCAATCGATAAAAAAAATTCATTTTCATGAGAATCAACTTGAATCTTCTTATCATGAACTTCAAGAACACGATGATCATCATCAAGAACATGTTCTCGAGCTTCACGATAATTTGGATAAAATTCAAGTTTATTGCTTCCATATTTACATTCAGCAAAAGGAATTCCTTTTATGACTTCACCTTCTTTCTTATTTCTTTGTCTCTCTTGATACGTTGTAACTAATCGATCAAATAAATCTTTGGTTTGATGAATCGTATAACCAATTAATTCTCCAACTTCATTCTTTTCTCCATTTACAACGAATTCATCTTCACTTTTCAATCCAACAGTCAAACAATAAAGAAGAGATTCAAAAGTGTATTCACCTAGAAAAGTTTTATTTTGTATCAACCATTTCTCCATAATTGTTTCTTTCCTTTCGAATGTTTTCTAGAGAGAGAAAGTGATAATGAATTAGTTTTCTAGAGAGAGAAAGTGATAATGAATGGGGTTTCTAGAGAGAGAAAGTAAAAATCACTTGAATTCTTGTGAAGAAAATCGAATTATGAATATAATCAAAGTTGAATTCGATTTCTAGAATCCAAAAACTCTCTAAATCATGAAGATCAAAACACAAAAAATGAACAAATCAAGAAAGCCACCATGGATCAATTCTTGATCCAATCAAGAATATCTTCTCTGATACCAATTGTAGTGGTGTAGATTATGGTGACATGTGCAGAATTAGAAAGATCTAGTGAATCATCATGTAAACTCAAGAACAAATCAAGTAAATAAATCTTTTTAAGCTCATATTAGATCTAGAAAGAATATACAAAGTGGGTCTTGTATAAATTGTCTCTCTAGTGTAACACTCCTAATGATTCTCTTACATAAATGAGTGCCACTCACTTCCTATTTATAGGAAAGATAACTCATTACACAATACAAGTAGGTAAGCCTAACAATCCACATCCAAGTGTGACTTTCCACCCTAACACAAACATCCACACTCGGTCCTAATCTTGGAAGATTGTAGTGAATTAAGATTGTTATGAAGTATTGATAGGTATGTCAAAAAGTCCCGTGGGGGCCTCGTCCCGTTTGGGGGAATTTTTTTTAAAAAAAAAATCAGGGGCGGGGGCAAGGTTAACCCTCGTTTTAATTTCGCAGGCGGGGGCGGGGATAGGCAATCCGGTCCCGGAACCCCGATGGGGATCCCGTTAATAAATTACACATATATTTAGATATATTAATTATATAAATATAATAAACAATAACATGATTTTGAGTTTCCAAAATTCATCAAAGAAACATGTTTTTAAGTTGTTAGTATAATGTTCTTAAGATGCCATAAGTTTTTTAAATTTAGCATGTAAATTCTGCTATAAATAATTATTTGTTACCTAAAAAATAGATTCTTTTAGCCTAAATAACAACTTCTTTAGCCCAGAAAAAGGCAGCCCAAAATCAATCGGGGCGAGGGAACGGGGGCGAGGGCAGGAGTAATAAAGGGGGTTCGGGGGTGGGGGCGGGGGTAGGAAGGCTGAACATTTTGGGGGCAGGGTGGGGACGGGGGAACGGGGAAATTTCAGGGGTAGGGGTGGGGGATGCACTCATCGTCCTGTTTGCCCCCGTTGACATCCCTAAGTATTGATCGATTGTTCATTGAGATGATCATAGCAAAGCTTTGTGACTGATAATGATGAGTATTTAAAAATAGAGATTTTAAGTATTGGATTAACCATGCTTATACTTCATGGATCATGTCATGAGTAAATTAATATGAATATATTTCTTATTCTTCAATTAGAGATGCACGATGTTTTGTTTTACAGTTTGTTGTGTCTTGGTTTTTCCCCAACGTTGTTCGCAACTGGCAACCATACAAAGTTTGACTAGATATTACATGAGTAATAGTATTAACCTATATAGTCAAAGTTTATTTGTTGTCCGTAATAGACAACAAATGTTTAGGCAAGTTGAGACCGAGTTGATTAGATTCGATATCCAGTCACGAAAAGTCACCACAAGTTGGTATTAACAAAAATTACTGACCCTTTATCCATGTCTCTTGTTCATAATAAGATATCATGAATATCAAAGGAATTTGAAGTCACCAATATTAGGGTTGTTTGTAGCAATGTTTTTATAACTACAATATTTGCATTAGACTGCCACTCACTGTTATAGCCATAACAAACCTAGTAATACTATTATAAATAACAGTGTCATTTTGGGTTACATGCAAGAGCAAAATAAAGCAGAACTAAAAAGATATTTATATTAGGGACTTGTTTTTTTAATTAATTAATTAGAAATAAATGATTTTGGAATATTCCAAAATGATTTGAAAATTCAAGATAATTATAAATATAGTTGGTAACTATCTTTAGGGTTTCAAATCACCTCCCTCTACAAAGAGGGGTCACAATCCGAATTTTGTGTGATAATAAAACACCATTCCACCTCCAAAGTTCAGAACTCTAAGAAGAACCCAAGAATCGCCGAATCTCAGTCCACATGATGTGGTCACTTGTTTTCCTCGATGTGTCGTTTATTCAAAGTCTTTCTATTGTTGGTGTTCGAGGAAGTTTCAGATCTGTGAAGTTTTATGCCTTGAGTGAGATCAAAAGAGAGGAACTCTACATTGGATTCTCAAGTTCAATCAACTGTTTAGACCAAATAAATCCAATAAAAAAACTTAGATATGATTACTTTTTCTATATCCTTTAAATTTGCATAGATTTTTCTGAGTCAAATCTGCTAGTTTCGAGTCTATAGATTAAAAAAATTGTTGCTTATGTAGTCATGATTTGGTCTTTGACTAGGATCGAAACCCATCAGGAAGATTGTCGGAGACTGGAGCCGCCGATGGCTATGGTGGAGTAGAGGCTATCAGTGGTGGCAACAAATTTCGATGATCGACCATTTATGAAGACGTGAAGCGAGTCTTGGAGAATGAAATCACATCTTCTAATCGATAAACAATTTTTTTTCTTTTATTTAAATTTAAGGTTATTTCTTATTGGATCACGCCTTAAATTAATTATTTATTTAGGCTATTAAAATATAAAATATGGATTTGAAAATCTTAAGTTATACATTTTTTTAGCCAAAAATAGTAACGTAGTTCACTTCAAATATTTAAGGCAGCTCATAATTTTATTTCTATATAACTTGTTATAATAATAATAATAATAATAATAATAATAATAATAATAATAACAATAATAATAATAATAATAATAATAATAATTGGTGGGTTAAGTGAACCACCTTTGACACACATAGCCTCGCTCCTGTATCCTTCTCAAATTTGGTTATCGACTACACCGAGCCCTTCTGTTGAACTCCCTTCCTCTGTCTTCAATTGTGACATCCCCAATTTCACAGCCAAAAAGGACTGGTTAGTTTATGCTTTATTTGAAAATCAGAGTATCTTTTTGAAGTAATATGTCATGGAATTTTCTCCCCAAAATATGATAAGTAAATTACCAAAACATTCACGAAGGAATGGGTTTTCATTATATTAAAACATTGGGATGTCATTGTCAATACATTACATAAGGATAAACATAAATAATACAGGTCTTGCAACATCTATTATTCTAAAGGCCTATAATCTATTGATCTCTCATCAGATCAACACTCTTGTGCACTTTTTCCACTATCTGTAACGCAATGAACTGAGTGTGTCAGACTTAGGAGCCTAGTGAGAAAATAGGGTTTTCAACATACAATAATTAAGTTTATTAATTTTTTTAAATCATTCAACCTGATTACCCGTTCCTATTATTCTTACTTTCCGTCCCTAAAGCATCGAATTCAAGGGACCTTGCCTAAGGATCATCACCAGGATGAAAATATTGCTTAGGGGATTCTAGAACAATACATGTCAATAAGTCAACTATGAGGGGGATGGAGTACACTGGTGAACATATTGTTCACAAACACCTATAAGTTGCGAGCCTACCAGCGTTCCACTAGATTGTCTAGAATAATCTGTGGTCATCATCTATAATCCGCTAGATGACTGGATCATCTTAAACATCGAGGCCTCTAATCATTTATTTCATCATCTATATCATCTACCCATCTTTAACCATCATAATTATAGGTACAAAATACATATACAGTTTAAATCGAATAAAACATGTATATTTTGTTAATCCAGCATAGATATCAAGAACACAGATAATATGCACAAATAGCTCATAATTTATATTAAATACTTCATATCTATGTGTAAGATGAAAGTAGCTATGCACTCACTTGTTAAAGTGATGACTCCAAACTCGGACAACGCTTCGCTTCTAACAATCTTATTTTCCTTCGACAAAACCTAGTATCATTATCACTAGATCTTAGTATAATATTTATTGCAACTAAGTATTGTTTTTATTGTCTTATATAAGCGTTAAACAATACTTCTCAGCTACTATGTATAGCTAGGGGCCAAACATGAAACACCGCAGGGCAGGACCATTTTGACATTTAAGTTGTTCTCAAATCCAACAACCCTATGCAGCTCTTCAAACCAGATTCCCCGTACCGCGAGTAGTTTAAAGATATTATAATTACACTTTGTATATTTTATAATACTTAGCACATATATTGTTTATAGGTTCATAATAACGATAATGAACTTAAACATAAGCTATATTTAAATTATTGTAAGCATAAATAACTTAGAAGGGGGTTTGGCTAGGAGCCGAGCTCTTCGCGGGCAAAACTTTTGAGCCAAAACCTCTTCTTCTAGGATCCTCTTGGTGCGCTGGGACTCACCTCTAGCACTTGGGAGGTACTAGGGAAGGGGAGGGAGCGTTTGGGAGTATTAAGAGAGAAAGAAGGGTAAATGTGTGAGGAAATAAGGGTTCCTTCACATCTATTTATAGGTTGGACTCCTCAGTTTACATTGGGCGTAACCTCGGAGTTCGCTGCGCATGTGAGGCTTACGTTTCATGTATGTGGGGGCATCTGTCAGCTCCACATGTGAGACCATGGGGAGAAAGCAAGGGCCAAGATTCGGCCGCACGTCCCTCCTCGGATCAGCATATACACGACTTCTAAATTACGTAACTTTCACATACGAGCTCCATTTTTGACATTGTTTACATTCACAAGTAGGTAGCGACATAATCTACAATTTTTATTTAGACTCCATCGGTTAATTTTGAATTTATTTTTAAAGTTATATTTTTACAGGCTTAGACATATAAAGTCCGTTAAAAATTCATAATTTTGTCATCTGACGTCCATTTTCTTCTGTCTTTATATCATTGAGTTCCTATTGATGAGATATTCAATTCTCATTTAGGTTGTGTCGGCTAGAAATCGATCGATCTAATATTCGAATTTCGGGTTGTGCATTGTAATGCTAAATCTTAGAAAAATCATAACTTCCTCATACGAAGTCAGATTTGGACGTTCTTTATGCAGGCTCTCAGTTTAACTTATACGACGACTTTCGTTTAGATCCCTAAGGATAAAAAGTATTTTATTGCAAACTCACTTTTTACGTCACACAATGTCATGTCGGTTTTATTGCAAAACTTTGATAGGTCATAACTTCTTAGTTATAAGTTAGATTTAAACGTTACTTATATCCCTGAAATCCTTGTTGTGACCACTTCATCTCTGTTGATGCTAATCGGTATGGTGCTTTTGCTATTGGTTTCGATCCTGGCAACAAGTCTATTCAAAACTGTACTTGTCTATTAGGGGGCAATCCAGGGAGATTTTTGAAAAAAACTTCCAGATAGTCACACACCATTGGTATACTTTTTTATCTCTTTCTTCTCCTTCTTTGCATCATTCAAAAATGCCATGTATGACGTGCATACTTTGGACAAACATTTTTTTGGCTTTCATCAGGGAAATGATTCTAGAATTCACTCTATGTTTTTCCCCGTACACCATAAATGACTATTTTCCAGGTGGGTTTATTCTCACCATCTTCTTCTTTCATAATATATTGGCATCATTTGCACTAAGTCAATCCATTCACAATATGATGTCAAAACCATTCAACTCAACGAGCAAAAACTCCTTGTGAAATTTATTCCCATTCAAGTCGATGACGATGTTTTTAATGCAATTTCTAATAGGTATGAACTTGCCACTGGCAACTTCTACAATTAGAGCATTATCAAATTTATCTACAAGAAATGCAAATATTCCACCCAATTTCTGCGATATAAAAGAATAATTTTCTCCAGAGTCAAACAATATACTGACAGGTGATCCATTTACAAGAAAGGTACATGAAGCGACATCTGCTTTGTCCCTAGCTACTTCCAGAGTCATCTGGAATGCTCTTGCCTTGGCCTCTGCGAAACATTAGGCCTTGATGCCTCCTTCTACATCTCACAGTCCATACAAATATGTCCTTCTTCATTACATCCGAACCACACCTTCTTGTTGAGTTTGCACTCGTTGGTGTAATGCCTCTTCACTACATTTTCCAAGGTGCTTCTTTTTGCACTTCTCACACCATCTTGCTTCACCTCCTCCTACTCCGAACTTCTTCGAACCAGACTTCGAGGATTTTCTTTTCTTGTTGGACCTTGAAGATCCTTCAAACTTCCTCTTCTTTCCAACTTGGACCTTGTTGGTAGCTCTACTCTTGATCATCTCTTTAACAGACTTAGCAACCCAAATAGTTGCCTCAAGAGTAGGTGTCTGGCGTACTGGAACATCGTACTCCCATGTCAGTCCCTTTGTATACTTGTCGATTTCCTTTAGTTATTAGGGACAATGCGCAAAGAAAACTCCATCTCGCCTGTGAAGTCATTAGTATACTCGTCAATGGACATGTTGCCCTTCTTCAATGTCAAAAACCTGTTCTATAGTTCCATCATGTTTTGTGTTGAGCAGAACTTGCATTTAAAGTGGACCAATAACTCTACCTGAGTCAGTTGTAGTGGCTCATTGGGGCTTATGGTCTTCCCCAATGTGTTCCACCAACGAATAGTACCACCTTGAAGCTGACGCACTGCATAAGTACTTTGTAGCTTGCCCTTGCAACCACACATTATGAATGCTAGCTCCATTTCAGAAATCTGGTCCATAACTCCAACTAGATCTTCTTTCCTAGTAAAAGTTGATGGGTTAAAGGTCGCAAAGTCTATGTACTAGCATCCATTCCTTTCAATCCCTTCATCTTGGTTATTTCTTCTAACCACTAGCAGTTTAGCTTGGCCAATGGTTCTACTATAGTTTCCTTCTTCTGACTGGCCCTCCTTCAGTTTAGGTTGTTCAACAGGCGCAGTAGGTTCATCCCTATTATGTTGAAGTAGAAGCCTTGTCTCCTCCATTTGACGATCCAACATCAACTGAATCATTGATTGTACTCTTGCCATCGTGATTGGCTCAAGTGCATCTGCTACTTCCAGGGCATGCTCAATCACAGGCCGCTAATTAGCATTTCCATTAGCTTTTTCGCTTGGAGTTCTCACCATGTTGATCTATATACCAAAGTAGGTGAATTTAGATCTTTATTTGTGATAGACTTTTAAATCCTCCTTGTATCTCTGAAAAGTTATATGCCAGTTGACACATAAGGTTTCCAGATCCAGTCGGTAATAGACCATATATCCGATCAAATAATAGCATATGAGGCATCATTTCCTAAAATAAGCTAGTGCTTGTGTCTAAAATATAGAAGATAATCATCTTAAAAATCATCTCTTAGCATTCTATGTCTAAGTTTAAGTTGTTTTGAAATCCAACAACCCTATGCGACCCTTCAAACCAGACTCCCCGTACCACAAGTAGTTAAAAGATCTGATAAGAACACTTTGTATATTTTATAATACTTAGCACATATATTGTTTATAGGTTCATAATAATGATAATGAACTTAAACATAAGCTATATTTAAAGTAGGGTAAGCATAACTCACTTACAAGGGGGTTTGGCTAGGAGCTGGGCTCTGTGGCGGCATAACTTCTAAGCGGGAAGCTCTTCTTCTTGGAACCTCCTGGCGCTCCGGGACTCGCCTTTAGCACTTGGGAGGTACTATGGAAGGGGAGGGAGAGTTTAGGAGTATTGAGAGAAAAATAAGGGTAAAGGTGTTAGGAAATGAGGGTGACCTCGCATCTATTTATAGGTTGGACTCCTCGGTTTATGTTGGGTGTAACCTCGGAGTATGTTGCGTGTACTCAGTACGCTGCGTGTACAAGGCCTACGCTGAGCATACAAGGGGGCAGTTGTCAGCTCCGCATGCGAGACCGCGGGGAGAAAGCAAGGGATATGATTCGACCACATGTCCCTCCTCGCATCAACATATACACGACCTCTAAATTCCGTAACTTTCGCATACAAGCTCCGTTTTTGACATTTTTTACATCCAAATGTAGGGAGCAATGTAGTATACAACTTTCATTTAAACTCTTTCGGCTAATTTTGAATTTATTTTTAAAGTTAAATTTTAACAGGCTTAGACAGATAAACTCCGTTAAAAATTCATAACTTTGTCATCCGACATCCGTTTTCATCTGTCTTTATATCGTTAAGTTCCTATTAATGAGATCTTTAATTCTCATTTAGGTTGTGTCGGCTAGAAACCGATAGATCAAATATTCGAATTTCGGGTTGTGCACTTCTATGCTAAATATTAGAATAATCATAACTTCCTCATACAAAGTCAGATTTGGATGTTCTTTTTATGTACGCTTTCGGTTTAACGTATACTACAACTTTCATTTGGATCCCTAAGGCTAAAAGTATTTTACCACAAACTTAGTTCTTACATCACATAGCATCGTGCTGGTTTTGTCATGAAACTTCGATAGATCATAACTTCTTCGTTATAAGTCTGATATCAGCATTCCTTATATCCCCAAAATCCTTGTTGCAACCACTTCAACTTTCCTCATAGATATTGGGTTTATCTATTATTTTATATTTATGCTTATTTTTATTGTTATTTTATTACATCATGAATAGCAAGTATAATGCACATAAAACCACATAATACTCAAATAATTCCTCTTCATTACTTCAAAATAGGTTACAATGGTTAACCCTAACTATTACATCATCATACTAATGCTTAGCCTAGAAACACGGGCTTTACATCAATAATCAAAAAACTATTGGAAGCTTCTCCAACAATCCATCTACACACATCCTCACCAAGGATTAAATCGCAAATGCCTTCAATTGTCAGCTTAACACCTCTGGTTGAGCTACTAACTATTATCATTGTCAGGAAAAGATGATAATAGTCGCAATTCCTGGACATCATCTTCAAATTTAATCCCAAAAGACATTAATCTTAACAAGATTGAATTGAATTCATTAAAATGATCAGTCACCAATCCACCTTCCTTCATCTTCAAATTTACCAACTGTCGAATCAAGTGAACTTTATTTGTTGCTAAAGTTTTTTCATACATGTTAGATAGAGCATTGATCAACCCATTAATAGTCTTCATATTGACAATGTCATAATGTACATTTTTTGACAAGTAAAATCTCACCACATGAAGTGCATGCCAATCTAACAAATCCCAATCCCCCCACTCAATAAGAAGAGGTTTCTCTTTCGACAAAGTTGCATGTAAATGCTTGTGGTAGAGATAGTCTTCGATTTGCATTTTACAGAAATGAAAATTAGGACTATCGAATTTGTCGATCCTAAGTCTCTCATCTTCATCCATGGCTCTGATACTAGTTTGTTGGGTAAATAACAAAACAACTTAGAAATTCAGAAAAACAATAAACGAACTTTGGTGAAACTTGTGGAATAAAACTTATGAAAACTAAAATAAAAAAACTAAACACAATATTTAACCTGGTTCAGTCAAAGTGACCTACATCCACGAGTGAACGAGGGGGAGAGAGAGAGAGATAGATAGATAGATAGATAGAGAGACACGGAGAGAGAGAGAGAGAGAGAGAGAGCTAGAGATGATTTTATTAAATTTCTATGAACAATTACAATCATAGACAAATTTTACATCTCACTCGAGCTCTTAAAACAAAATAATCCCTCTTGCTTACTACTACTTGAAAGGATGTGCTCTTAATCTCACAATGATTGATCTCTTGATATTTTAGGCACACAAGGAGTAAAGAATGGGGATATGACCCTATTTATAGGCAAGCATGGGAAACCCTAATTATGATGGGTCAGACCCATCCATAATTAGTCCATGAAGTGGATGACCTAATTTCCAACCAATCACTAAATTCCGTATGAGCTCTTCTAGAACCTTGAACCATGAGTGACAATACATGATCACCAACCATGCCATTAGAGAGCATCATGATTCCAAAAGTGCACAACATGGTCCATAAGAGAGCATCCAACTTGAGCACCTTTAAATCTAAGAAACTTGGGATATCCTTGATCACCTTATGCCACCTCAAAACTATAGGGGCACATAATCCAAGATAATGGTACACCAAGCATCACCAATGGCACATCATTCCTTTTGGTGAAGTATCATCCTTTCAGTAGTACATAAGCAACACATCAACACTCAGAAGCTCATCATGATCACCAAGATGGCACATTATTACCACAAGATGGCATACCTTAACCAACAATGGTACACCTTGTCACTTGTTGGCGTATCCTATGCATGATGCTTCCTTTGATGCTTTAGTTTTATGTTATATGCTCCATTTGAACTCCAAATGCTCCATTGAGTTTCTAAATGCTCCGTTGTGCTTCCAAATGTTCCATTAAGTTCTTAATGCTCCATTTAATTCAAGATGCTCAATTTAAGATCTAGATGATCCATTGAATTTTAGATGCTCCATTCAATATCCAGATGCTCCATTGAATCTTAGATGCTCCATTAAATTTTAGATGCTCCTATCATTATCCAGATACTCCATTGAATTATTGATGCTCCATTCAATATATATATATATACATATATATATATATACATATATATATATATATATATATATATATATATATATATATGCTCCATTGAATTCTAGATGTTGCAATCAAAATCTAGATGGTCAGTTGGGATGCTCAAGCACATTTGATCAAGTATTAACACCCAACATGAAAACATGACACACACACACACATATATATATATATATATATATATATATATACACACACACACACTTAAAAAAATAAGGAATCAAAAACATATTCTTAAAAATTCAAAAATATACAAAGAAAATATCCTTAAACTACAAACATATACTCACATATACTTAAAGTTCTTAAAGAGTAGTATCGTGTTATCCAATCTTGAATCAAGAGCCTTCACCACCTTCAATAAGGCACAAAGGTTCTGTATATTTGTACTAATTGAGTCACTTAGGTAGAGTTTTGGTAAACGCCTTTTGGTGTGGTAAGGGAAGGCACCGAGTTATTCGAAAATTCCTTTGTTTTTTGTTAATTCATTGCAGTTATCTCTTGCCACTTACTCAAAAATTATTTCCTTCTTTTTTTATCCCTCCACAAATCTTGCCTTATTTAAGAACAAATTGGTACTTCTCACCGAATGGTGAAGACGTTATTTTTTGTATGAGAAATATTCAATTTTGCAACTTGTGTATATGAATATGCTTACTAATCTTGGTTGTTTATGAAGAAATTGAATATTAATGCCTTATTATTGCCTAAGATATGGAGAAGACCTTTACACTAATACTCGAGTAGACATTTTGAATGATTTTCAGTTTTAGAGTTAAATGCATTGAAAGAAAACACTTAGGTGGCTTCTCTTGCTTTAAATGCATTGAAGAGAACACATTTTGATGACATTTTCCTTTACAAGGGTTAGGTGAGTTCTCGTGCTTTAAATGCATGAAATATTAATGCATACTACTGTCATTAACTTTACATTTATTGATACTTTGGTGGTTTTTTATTTAAAAGGAAAAAAAATTAGATCATCATTACTACACCGTTTTCTCACCTTTAGCCTCCATCCTTATCTTTTTTTTAACCAACAATTTTATTAAAATACCCCTAGCAAGAAACTAGGGGATAGAAGTACAATAGAAAACATCAAGCAAAGCAAAGAGCATAGTCTATGTACAATTCAAGGGTGAACGACACCACTTATCCCAATCAATTGTATCACCCCTAGGACTCCTATACTTTCTCCAAGTAAATATTGATGTTTTGATATAATCCAAAATTTTCGTTGGGTTCGATGATTCTCCTTTAAAAATCCGATCATTCCTTGCCTTCCACAAACTCCAAAGGGTTCTGTATATAATACATGTAAGAGACTCATTCTTTTTCGGGCAATGTCCCCAGTTCCTGGCAAAGTCAAGCACCTCATTCACACCTGAAAAGAATTGAGGGAGAACGTTGCACCACTTTAGAACCATGGTTATAATATTCCTTGCCAAACTGCATGAGGTGAGAATGTGATCCACTGATTCTTCTACGTGTTCACATATCCCACACATTGTGGAGGGGACTTGGATGTTCCTTTTTCCTAACGCCTCGGCAGATGGAATCATCCCCTGCTTTGCTCGCCAAATAAAATTCACCACCTTTTTTGGAGCCGAGTTCAACCACCAGAATTCCCCATCACAAATCAGATGAGAGGCTCTATCAAGTCTATTTCTAAGCCTTGCCACGCTAAAAACACCAACCCCCACAAAGTCTGATCTCCACGATAATCCCTCATCATTAGTATTCATTACTTCCTTCACATCATCAACACCTCCATGGCTTATTCATTTCAAATTTCTCCATGGCTTCTTAATATTCCAAATCATCCTTTAATTAACCTGCAATACCATGATTCCTAGTTTTCCTTATTTCTCAAGCCCAAAATTGAAAACAAAATACTCTACATCTTCAAGTTAAAGTTGACGAAGATTGCAACCTTTTAGCTCAAAAAGAAAAGAGAAAATGGTTGGAATCATTAAATGGTGATTTTGCGAGTAATTAGGGAGTTTTTTTTATGATATGTCCTAAGGAGAACATAATTGATGATAAAGATGTGAAGTCCCTTGAATGTCTTGCTACAAGGATTGAAGATTAGAAGAAGCAACACAACCTTTATGTTGTTATTCATAAGAAAGTTTAATGACTTCTTTATTTATTTATTTTTGGAAATGGCCAAAATATTAAAGGCTCACCAAAAACTAGCAAGTAGCTAGAGAGGATCAAGAAACAAGCAAGACATACAAATTGAAGTTTAAAAAAGAAAATGGGTGGATAGTTACATGGGAAGCCTTTACCTCTATCTTTAATCCATGTAAACATTGAGGCCTTAATATTGTCCACCACACGACTGGGGTTGGTGAATCTCCACTAAAATAGATGGTCATTATGTGCTCTCCATAGATTCTATAACGCCTTGTAACATATAGTTGTGAATCTCATCCTTTTCTTAGGGAATCTACCCTAATTGGCTACAAAGTGAATTGTTTCTTTAATGTTTTGGAAGTCTGACCAGTTAATACCATACCACAAGAATATGTGCTTCTATACCAAACATGCATAGGGCAACACACCAGCATGTGATTCGCACATTCATACCCTTCAATACATGAGATACGGTAGCATGTATCAATGTGTATACCTCTTTGTGATAGAGCCATTGTAGCAAGAATCCATCCAAATGCAACAAGCAATGTAAAAGTGTTGATTTTTATCTGTATGGGTTTACACCAAGATATTTGAATTGGGTTATTGTTAACAGGGGGAATAGAATATAACTTTCTCCTTAAGGCGTTGACTCTATAGACTCCATCAAATGTTAGCGGGCATGAAATCCAGTCTTCACCCATCTGGAGTCTGGATGAGTTGATGATAGAAGTGATAATGTCCACTTGAAAGGACACGCCAGCAGCAACAGGGCATGATTTCCATCTCTAGTTTTAACATCCCCGTTTTAGTCTTTCCGCCACCCTACAAGATTTTTTCTTCACCAATTCATATAGCCTTGGGTATAGCAATTTTAACTTTTCAGAACCTGCCCATGTGTTGTGCCAAAATTTTGTATTATCCCCAAATATGACAATTTGACTAAAAATGTCATTAAATCTGTATCCCACCTCTTCAATGCCTTTTTTGGTTCCAACTATGTTTTTCCAAACGCATGTGATACTTTTTTTGCTAGATGATAAACCAGTTTATTTTTCAAATTGTGTAAACCACCAATTACGTTGGCCCATAATGAAGATGATTTGTGTTTGAGTTGCCACCACCATTTTACCAACAATGCCACGTTTAGTGCACATATAGAGCTAACCCCTGGGGCACCAAGTTACTTAGAGGCAATTACATTCTCCCAAGATACCCAATGTATTTTTTGATTCCCTTTGTTTCTGCCCCATAAGAACTTCCTTCTAATCCTTTCCAGTTTAGCTATAACACCGATAGGAGCCCTATAAAGTGACATGTAATATGTTAGAAGATTAGCCAAAATAGCCTTGATTAGTGTGAGTCGCCCACCGAACGAGAGGGTTTTATATTTCCATCATGAAAGTTTGGAACGTAATTTATCAATTATTCGTTTCCAATTCTTTTACAAGTTCATGTTGGCACCAACCAGTACACCGAGGTAGGTAAAAGGGAGCAAGCTGGTTTCACACCCTAGGATATGAGCCCATCGTGAGGTTTCACTGAAGAATACTCCAACACTAAAAACTTTGTACTTGTGAAAATTTACTTTTAAACCCGAGGATACTTGGAAACATTTGAGGATAGAAGCAAGATTCTTCAAGTTAGATCTCGACCATTAACTAATGAATAGCGTGTCATCCATACAAAATAGGTGAGAGATTAAAGGCCCATTATCGGGAACTTGAATACCCTTGAAGATGCCCTTATTCACTGTTGATTTCATCGTTGCATTTAACCCCTCCATTGCTATAATAAAACGGAGAGAGGGTCCCCTTGTTTGACTCCTTTTGTGATGTTGAACTCCTTGGTCAGCGCGCCATTCATTACTACCGAAGCTTTTGAGAAGGATAAGCATCCACAAAACCAGGATCTCCATTTCAGCTCGAAAACCATCCGTGAGAACACTGAGTCCAAGTATTCCCAATTAATGGAGTCAAAAGCTTTGTGAAAGTCTACTTTGAACAACAAAATCCTCTTCTTGATATTTTTTGCCCACCCACCCAAGTCATTTAGTATAAACAGTCCATCCATCCAGTATACTTCTACCCTTAACATATGTTTATTGGACCTCTCCGACCACCTTTCCCACCATAGTATTTAACCTCATGGCAAGCAATTTGGAGATTATTTTCTACATACAGCCTATGAGGCTAATTGGCTGGTAGTCACCAAGAGTAGTTGGGTCTTTGACTTTAGGAGAAAGTGAAATGCAACAGTAGTTGTAGCCCCTCCCTAAAGTGCCAAATTCATATAAGTGCTATACAAACCTCCTCGCGTTAGGAGAAATACATGGCCAATATTTCTTTATAAATTTAAATGCTAATCCATCCGAGCCTGGTGTTTTGTCCTGACCACATGCCCATATCGCCTTCTTGACTTCCTCTAACGAGAAAGGAGCCTCCAACCTGATGGCGTCCATCATGTCAATGGATTTAATGTTAGAATTTATAAGTTTGGGACAAGAAATACAATTTTCTTTAAATATTTCCTAAAAGAATCTAAAAGTATGATCCTTGATTTCTTTCACTCCATTCGAACAATTCCTGTTTATCATAAGACCTGAAATTATGTTTTTCTTCTTACTGTGGTTAACAAAGCCATGGAAAATTTTAGATTTCTCATCACCGTTGACAACCCATTTCGTTTTTTCCTTTTGCTTCATAGCCAAAACTTTTATTTTTTCGAATTCCTGCAACTGTTGTAGCCCATTATTTCTGATCTACAATTCATTAGGGGAGAGAGCTCTAGTTTCATCTGCCTTTTCTAATTTCCCTATCACTTCTTTTATGTTGGTTATTTCCTTTGTCTCTTTCTTATGGTCTCCTCTTCTCCATATTCTAATCTCTTCCTATAAGTGTTTCAACTTAGATGCCAAATAAACATCCGCAGTATCGTACCCTTGAAAGCCAGCCCATGCGTTTAGCACAATTTGGTCAAGACCTTCAATCATCATCCATGATTTAAAAGTTTTTAATGACCAGGGGGGGTAAAGTCACCACTATCCGTATAAAGAGTAATGGGGGCAATGATCTAAGATTTCTTGAAGGTGGGCCGTAGTAAATAAGGATGGGAAGTTATACAGAAAATTTAGATACACCAAAAATCGGTCTAGCTTGCTAAGCTTTGCATCAACACTGCTCATGAAGGTATACCATTCACCTCCCTTGTTGAAGTCTTGAATCTCCGCTTGTTGAATAAAACAATTAAAGCCATTAGCACTTTTGGGACAAAAGTGTGATCAAAATCTCTCCTCTTTTTGTCTTACTACATTAAAGTCTCCAAAAAACAACCATTTTCCTTTCTTTTCCTGTTTTATTCTAAGTGATTCATCCCATAACTCCTTCCTTTCCACAAGTGTGTGAGGCGTATACATGTTGGTGAAGATTGTGTTTCCAGTAATCCTAATCCAAGAGCCAATAATTGTCAAAAAAAAGTCTATTTTTGATAACCTCAGTCTTCTGAAAATATCTTGTGTCCCAAATAGAGATTATACCTCCACATCTTCCACTAGAATTTACCCCATCGAAATCAAAGTCCAATGAATCCCAACAACCACTTATGTTGATCTTTGTGTAATCTAACAACTGTGATTCCTGAATACCCACGAAAGACGACTTGTGCTTCACCTTCAAACTCCTAACCCAATTTCCTTTGCATCCACTCCAATTCCACGCACATTGAGGGACATACCATTCATTGAGTATTTGGGTTCGCACCATTCTCAGCAACTACCTGAGCTAAGATCACATTCTTAACTTGAATCTGGAACCCGAGTTCAACCCCAATTTTGACAGTATGCATGATCTCCAACGAATTAGAACTTGAATAATCACCCACTACATCAATCGTCACACCCTGAGTCTCCACGATTAATATTTTGTTGAGGTCCAAAGGTGACGATGCATCATCATTGATCAGATCGTCATAATCGGTCATCGCCAAAGGGGGAGAGGGTGCAACAGGTGGATTAGGATTACTTAATGTAATGTTTAATGTTTTTTTTTTGCTTAACAATATATGTTTTATCTATAATGCATGTATCCAAAACACCTAAAAACACACACATACATACATACACACACAAAGAGAGGTTGGCAAAATAGTCTTATTTAGGTAGTCTTCTTTTGAAGTGAATGGAGTGTTTTTTTTTCAATTTGCTAACAAACTTAAAAAATATTATCAACAATAAGTTTGTATGTTTTTTCACCCGCAAGACCAATGCCCAAATGATGAAGCATGACTTTTTTTGTGTGTGAGAGAGAAAGAGACTTAATTAAAAAAAAATTCCATTTGGTCGCCACTAAACACCACATGGATGAAGGTGATCGAAAAAATTGTTTCTCAACACGCTGAACGTGTTTATGAAAACCTACTAACATACTATATAACAAGTAACAAGAACTAAATGCAAAAAAAGTAATGATTTTGAAAACTTAATTAGAATGACTTTAATTCTTATATATATATTAAAGGTGGCCACTTTTTAGGAATAGTGTTTAAATTACAAAATAATATTTCTAAAACCTCAATGTTCAAGTAAAAAAAACTAGCTATTTTAACTTCTCATTTCTTATAGACAAGACTGCATAAGTGATCCTTGTAGTTTATCGATTTCTTTGGGTAATGTTTAAAAAAAATGTTTATTAGCAAAAAAAGTCTTTGTTTGGTAGTTTTATTGTGGTTTTGCTTCCTATCATGTTTAAGTTTAACAGTTTGGTTGTTAATTTTTATTTAAAAATAACAGTTTTACCCCTATGAATCATTTATGTAGTTTTATCTTTTTACCAAACTATAAAATCATGTCTATAACTTTTCTTTTTAATTTGAATTAATATACACTAATTCTTTTATTAATTTTTTTATTGGATTATCATATATTAATAAATATTATTTATAATATATTAATATATATATATATATATATATATATATATATATATTACTTTATTAGATTATTATTATTTTTAATTTCTTCTTTATCGGATTAATTCATTTTTATTAATTATTATATATTAGTAAATATTATTTTTAATATATAATATTTATATATTATTTATTGGATTATTCATTTCTATTATTTAATTATTTTTTAATTTATTATTGGAATAATTATTTTTTTATTAGATTATTACTTTTAATTTATTATTTTTATATATGATAAATATTATTTTATTGGATTAATAATTTATAATGTATAATATTAATTCTTTTTAATTTTATTGGTTCCACTATAAATTTATCAAAATATGCAAAAGCGTCGCCTCCTATCACCGAAAGTCAACAGGAAAAACGCCAATCACCTTCATCGATGGTCTGAAGGAAAACCTGCCAACTTGTTCCACTCAACACCGCCATTAGTCAGCCTCGACAACCTCTTCACAATCTGTCAGAATCCTCTGTATTTGTCATCTAGTCGACCATATTCCGCTACAACCACCACCATTTAAACTACCAAGAGATCCAATCTAAACACTCCATGGTCCATTCCTCCACTTGTTTCCTTCTAATACCTTTCGTCATCGTATCATCTCGCTGGAAATCTTCGATTAGCACCTACAATCGTGCATTCTTGACGAAAACTACACTAGTCAACTACCCACATAACACGTAATAAACCCCAAAAAACAAATAGCCTCCAACTGACCATTTGTTATCTACATCGCCATCGATGATGATAATGTAAGATCGAGGGGTTTCAAAACACCAAAATCGCCTCCGGTGGTGGCAAGATTGTAGAACTCGCTATTATGTACTCGTTCAGCTGACTACAGAGTAGCAAATACTCTGATTTTGTAATCCATGTAAAAATATTTTTAGGGAAATTATATATGTCAAAATTATAAGTTTAGTGAAATATATAACAAAACTAGATATATGTAAATACACAAAAACTAAAATACACATGATGATCTTACTTCGTTAATAGTTACTGAAAAGTTAAGATATATATATATAGTAACATGGGTTGAAGATGGTCCTATAGTGGTGGTGGTGACCAAGTGATGGTGATACCGGTGTCCAAAATGTGATATCTTTCAAATATCTAAAATAAAATAGGAGAGGTAAAATGGATGAAATTAAAAAAGAATTATGTAAAAGAATTAATGTATAATAATTCAATAAAATGAAAAGGAAAAGTTATAGAAATGGTCCTTATAGTTTGTTAAAAAGATACAATTACATAAAGAGAAATTTCACGAAATAACCAAAACTTAAGGAGTGTTTTAAGCATTTAACCATAAAATTTTGAGATGTTTAAAATGACTACCAGATCCGCAGAGGGGGCTCTGCAGATTGGTTTAACCATCTTACGAAGTTAGCACACCTCTTCGGAAATGAGGTGACAGTACTAAATGACAAAAATTTTTGGGGCTTTTATGCTTCCGCATAGGTGGCTCTACGGATCTTGTGAACACCTTTGGAGATCACTTAGTGTCTCTGAGGAATGGGTAGTTGAATGATCCACAGAGCCGTCTATGTGGATCTTCGGAATACATCTACAAAAATCTTTATTTCTCTGCGGAAGTGGTAGTTATAGTCTTGTTTAAGCATTAATTGATGAATATATGTGTTTTTTTCAAGTTATCATTTTTATGACTTAAATGACCAAAAATGATTTTTTTTTTCTTTTTTATGAACGCTTTAATCACTAGAAGTGGTTTTGTCGTTGTCTTTGTAGAGAGTGTTTTGTAAAAATGCGTTTTATAATTTTGTGTACAGGAGGGTTGTGGAAGCTAGTTAATGGAAATAAGGTTTACGTTAGAAATAATGTGAAAAACTAGGGTTTCTTCCTCCTAACTTTGACCATCAAATATTATTACAAATGGTTAACAATAAGGCCGGTGTGTTCGATAGTCATATATCTTTGTCTTTTAAACATCTAGATTGTGGTTATGTCATGGAGCTTGAAAATGAATCAGATTTAGTTCACCGAAGACATGTACTGTCTGATACAAAGCAGAAAGTGAATTTGTATATATATTGATGGTAGCTGGAGAAGTTGAATAACATCCAGTAGTGAAAAGCAAGTTTATTGGATCAAAAAGTAGTGGAGGTCGTGCAGATAGACAATCTTGTGGAAAATGGTCTAGGGGACGATGGAGTGATGTGGGAGTGGGTTATAAAAAGAAAGCTTCAGTTACTGATAAGTTTGTATCCGATAATGATAACTTTTTATCAGATAATGATAATGAACCAAATTTGTGCATGAAAAAATTAGAACAAAAAATTTTATTTGAGTTTGGAAAAGTACCTGATTTTGATGATCAATTATATGATGAAATATCAAATGAAGGCTGGTCTGAAGATGAGTACATGCAACATAAATTTACTTTAATCCCTGGTATTGTATTCCTCCTATTCTTGATTGTCTAGAACCTATTCTTGAACCTAGACTATTTCATATTTTAGATCTAAATGATAAAATATTTGTGAATCAAACCTATAACACCAAAAAAGACCTAACAACTTCTGTTAAATTCAAAGCGGTTATAGAAAAGTTTTAGATTGAGGTTCAAAAATCAAGCAAACCTCGGTACAAGGTTGTTTGTTTGCAAGAAAACTGTCATTGGCGTTTATATACGACTGTCAATTAAGGAAATAAATCGTTTTAAATTAATACTTTTAATGAGGAACACACATGTTCTTCATTACTTATACACCCAAATCATAGGCAAGCAACTAGTGAAATTATGGGAACTTATAATACATGACATTATGGGTTAAGGTAGTTTGAGAGTTTGGAGGCCTGAAGATATTATTAGAGATATGAATGCGTTGCTGGAAATTAATTTGAATTATTCAGAAGCATGGCATGCTAAAGAATTTGCTATGAGATTGATGACGGGGACCCCAGAATAAATTTTCTCCAAACTTCCAGTTTATTTTCACAGCTTGAAAAACATAATCCTGAGACTGTGGCATACGTACAAACTGATTTGGAGGATCCCTTAGGGTATTTTTTTTGCTATTGGTTGTGCGGTAGATAAATTAATTAAATTTTAAACTTTGTAAATATATAGTTTTTATATACAAAATAAAATGTTAATATATTCATGGTTTGTACAAAATGGTTGCAGATACGTGCTTTCAGAAGGTTTCGTAGAAAACTTATTATTATGGATGGTGTCCATCTGAAGGGAAAGTACAAAGGCACCATATTGCATGCAATAGCCATGGATGGAAACAATCAGATATTGCCTATTGGTTATGGAATTTTCCCAATAGATGCTACAGATTCTTGGACATTGTTCCTTGAAAAACTACATGAATTCATTGGTGATTTGAATGATCTGAGATTGTAATGGATAGGGGTTCATCAATCGTCGTAAGTATTCAAAATGTTTTTCCAAATACTCTACAAGCCTTGTATGGTTTTCATCTAATAGGAAACATAGTGCATACCTTTGGAAAAAAAACAACAATTTTGTTTCCGAAGCTTGTAAGAACTTACAAGACCACTGAGTTTGAATTGTATTAGGGGAGTCTTTGTACTCTAAGACCAGATGTAGCAGCATACCTATAACACTTTAATCATGGTATAGCTCTTATTTTCCCCTTGTTAATGAAAAGTTTGCATTTTGGTCCTTGAGCAGTACACATGGCGTACCACTCGGTACGCTTAGCATAAAAGTTGTAAAGCAAGTACGCGGAGCGTACCACTTAGTATGCTTAGCATACTGATGCGAGGTTGGGACGGGACTCCGGACATGTACGTGGGGTGTATGTGTGATTTAATGAAACCCTAATCTAGGGTGATACACCCTATATAAACACCATAAGTCATTAGTGCTCGCCTCCTTACCGGCCCCTAAGCCTTCAAAACCCTAGAAATCATCCCTTAGTATCCATTGTTGTATTTTGAGCTGATTGTGTCCATTTTGGTATGTTTTGGTCCATATTGAAGAAGTAGAAGCTTGGTGCAAGGTTGTTGATCAAGGAAGATCTTGTGGATCTTGATTCTCTACTCCATTTCCAGGTTGTTTGAGGTAAAAAGCTATTAACTTGATCATTTATAGCTTAGATCTATTATGTATGAGTTTTGGTCCCTTTTTGACCCCATGAATGAGATCTACTGGTTTGATACCACTCAAGGAGCTTTGAGTTTCCACTCTTAGTGTTTCTAAGGTTCAAGGTCCCTAAAGTTGGCACTTTTAGGTTTAGATTCACCCATGCATGATATTATGTCAATTAAGTGGAAGTAAAGTGCTATATCTTGAAGTTGGGTTCTTTTGGGGCATGCAAAGTCACCAAGTCAGTGACTTTGTGGTTCTAGACGTTTGTTACGACTTAGATATGTGTTTTGGATATTTGGTCTTAAGCATTAAGTAGTTATCTCGAGTTTGGGATGAATGGGTGAGTAAGTTGGGCGTACATGCAAGTACGCTTAGCGTACAAGCCCTTAAGCGAGTACGTTGCATGTAAGTGTTAAGTACACCCCCCGTACTCAGTCTGTTGGGTTTCACATTCTTTTGGCCTCGATAAGGCCATTTATTTGGGCTTTGATGCATTGGGTCTTGTTGGTCCATCTGAAGACGAGGTTTTTGGACTAGAATAAGTTATTAGGCTTTAGGGTAAGGCTTATGTGAGGTTTTGGGCCCAATTTGGAAAACTGGTCCATAAGTGGGTCTTAGATGATTAATTGATTTTAGGCCTCTTGGACTATGAGTTTGGACGTTAGTCTTGGACCAAACTAGGTGAGGGGTAAAATGCTATTTTTACCCAAGTATGGATTGTTGGATATGGAATGGGACCCAAATGTTAATTGGGTGTTATTTTGTATGGAAAGCTCAAGGATTCATCGGACCAACAGCCAAGGATTTTCAGTGAGATTTAGCAGTCAAGGTGAGTTTCCTCATTGGGTTTATCAGGTCTAAGGGACCAATGCCAGCCCTTATTGTTTATGTTAGTTATCTAGGATTCTATATGACCCTTGCATGTGTTATGCGCTACTATGTATACCGGGCGGGGCTCGATGTCGGGCGAGGCCTGATGACTGAAACGTATGCTGTTATTTATGATCATTGTATGTGTTAGCATGATTATATTGTTGGATTAGTGTCTAAGTCCATAACTATTTTGGTATGTACTTGACCCGATGGTGCATGGTCCTTTTGGGTTGCCTTCACCAAAGCAACTTGATAGGATGAATTATGGAGGGAAAGGATTAAATATGATTTATTAATATATTATGAGAATAATATATTAAAGGAGAAATCATATTGTTTAATTAATATTAGTCAAGAATTAATTAGTAATTAGTTTTGTGACTAAAAGAGATTAATTAAACTTAAGGGACTGGAATTGTAATTATAAGATAATTGCAATTTGGGCTATGGATTGTCCTAAATTAAGGAGTGGATGAATTTTCTGGGGAAGCCCATAAGGAAATCGTCCAAGGCCTTAATTAAAGGAGTCTATGAGTTGCTTAGGGCTTAAGCATCCAAATTAGGGTTTCCTTGTTAGATAACCCAAATAGCCTCATTATATATAGAACCCTTAAGGCTCAAAAACGTGGGGAACTTCTCTTCTAGGGTTAGAACACATTTTGGGTAGCCTCCATCCTCTCTCCTCTTCATCCTCTTGCTCTTGGTGTTTGTGAACCATTAGAGGAGTGACATTTGTGACTCTAAGCTTTCTAAAGTCGATACAAGGAGGAATTGGGATTGCTATTGCCACATAACAATCAAGTTAATATCTTAAACCTAATTATATGTTAATATCGATTTCCATATGTTAGAATTAGGGTTTATAGTCTTGGATAACTTGCATGTACAATAGAGAAACCTAGATCCAAGCATTAGGGTTTGTATCAGAGCCTAGATTGGTTTCTATTGTATTGATGCATTATATGTTTGAAAAATTCGTTTTTTGTGTTTCTGGGGGCTGGACTCGCCGAGTCCATAGCTGAACTCGCCGAGTCCATGCTGACTCGATGAGTCCATGCTTGACTCGACGAGTCAACTCGTCAGATGGAGCAAACTTCGGGATTTCTTGTTGTTTTTGCTTAAGGATAGTTGCCTTATCATATTAGATCAATATAAATCTGATTTTATGATATATTTGACTATATTCTTGATCTAATTGAAGATATTTATCAATTAATAAAATATTTGTTTCCTTATATGATAATTGATGAATTATTTTGATTAAATTGGTAAATTGTTTTGCAAGAAATCATTAAATAAATCAAATATGGATAATTATGTGATTAAATGTTAATTTAGATTATTTGTTATTTGATCCTTGTGGTTATGAAATGTTTCATATTTTCCCCTTTAGGTTTTATAGTTTAAATTTGAACCCAAAAGTTTTGTTTTTTTGAAATTTAAATAGTTGAAACCCTAATGTTTTGAAATGTTTCAAAACTTGCCCTCAAGTTTTGGAATTTAAATTTTGATTAAAAGTTTAATTTTGATGTATATTTAAATTCTAAACCCTAATGTTTTTGAAATGTTTCAAAACTTGTCCTCAAGTTTTGGAATTTAAAAGTTGATTAAAAGTTTAATTAGGAATGTTAAATTCTAAAACCCTAGTATTGTTTTGAAAAAGTTCAAATCACACCCTTATGGTTTTATTAATTAATTAAGGAGTATAATTAAAAGAGGTATAATAAATCCATAATAGTTTTGGTTTACAATTTAATTGAATTAAAGGTATACTTATTAAATTTGATCACCTAGTATTTTAAAAGTGTAAAATACACCCTATACTATATATAACATTAAAAGTCTAACATTATATATATGTATGAGTAAAAGTCAGTCTTACTATTAATAGGCCTCATTCAAGAAGCTGGTCTATGAGGGGTGTTTAAAGAAATTGCATATAAAATGGCGATTGAATGGGTATCCACTCTTACCCACCACACTCTTGACTAGTGGAGGGTCGTTATCCGAACGGGTAGGATACGAGGAAGCCTTCCATTATAAGTATAATGAATTTCTAAAGTAACTAAATGTTTTTCAAATTCACAATCTTAGTTACTTAGGCAAAGTGAATTGATGCAATTCCATGAAATTACACTTTGTGCCCTTGCGAAGACGTTAGTGGAGCGTGTGTGGTTTACCGACGCACTAAACGCTTCTAACCAAAGGTAACAAAGGGTGACTCAATGTTTGTCATAGTTCGGTGGAGCGTGTGTGGTTTACCGGCACATCGAATAGGTGATTGTAACATGTGAGGGCACCATGTAAGTTTGCATGGTTATCTACACCCGCTTTCTGATCCTCGGCATCCCAGTCACAAACTAGAGGGGCATATCGAGATTTAAACATGCCATTGAAATGTTCAATGAATCTCAAAGGATCTAGGAGTTTTGATAGTTTTAAAACTTAAATTTCTTTTTTGTTTTTCATGGTGGAAATTAGTGAATCGTCATTCACTTACCTTCAAATATTCTGCAACTAGATTATGGCATCCCTTTTCTAGATTGTAGCGTATTGTGTTGGGTCCTAGCCTTGGAATTTCATTTGGGTGATTTACCAAGGACTCAATCAATCAACTAACTTGAATTTGTTTCTCCCATTTTGTAGATGTCAAAGTTCGAAAACTATGGTCTTCCCAAATCCCGTGGAACAAGCATTCCACATGAAGATGGTATTCCAATATTCGATCGAGGAACAAGAAATCATGCTTCACTTCCTCCACCTCCTCCAATTGTTCTCCCTAACCCACAAGATCGAAGAATTGAAAGGTTCAATATCACTCACACCCTATTCGAAATGAAACATGAAGATGGTAAATCCGTGTGTGCCCACATTCTAGGAATGAAATCACACATCGATAGGTTGATTATGTTGGGTGTGTCATTTCCCGATGAGTTGGCTATGAACTGGGTTCTGCAGTCACTCCCTGAATCATATAATGAGTTCAAAAGAAAGTATTATATGATGAATCATGACGATAACCTCATTGACCTAACTTACATGCTCATTGTTGCTGAATCAGAAATGATTTGGCGAAGCAATGGAGCGTATTTGTTGGGAAAGTCAACCGACCATGCTTCTGAGGACGTTCTAGGAGAACCGACCTGCGTTTGCTGCCAAAATAAAGGGCGTTGGATACAAGTCTGCCCAAAGAGCCTGAAGAGTCCAGAAGATGGGAGAGTCAAAGTGTATGGCTGCGCTGCAGGCAAAATCCACTATCTAACTTGATTAAGTTCCTATTCGTTGATTCATGATACAAAATGTGATAAGATTGCATCTGAATGTTTTGTAGGATCGATGAAAGGAGAGGAAGCTTGATGAAAAGAGAAAGATGAGTCTAATCACGAAGAAATGGATCTCGATCGCATAAATTTGAAGATTAGAGTTTGAGCTTGGATAGTTATGATAGAGTTGTTAGAAATTTTCCTTTTGAAATACATAATTTTCAATGGATTTTGCATTGTAAGGACAAATGTTTTCCGCTGCTTTTATAAATAAAATAAATTTTCGTTTGACTTATTTATTTATTTGTTTATTCCCTTGCAATGAAATCGTTATGAAAATTGATGTTTGCATATTTCTACAACGAATGGATATGATTCTTATTTATGGAAATGTCGAGAATTTACCAAATAGGGAGAGTTTCTCATCGCCCAAATTTCAATTGGACAGAAATTTGGAATCACGCAACTTGGTTGCATGATGAATGAGAAATTTCATATTTGGAAATTAGACTAATTCATTGACAAAGTGTCAAGTGAAGGACTAGGAGATCGAGCACACAAAGTTGTGTGTTGGTCAAAGTCCACCATAAGAGTAACAAGATATTCGTCATGGTTTACTAAAAGTTTAGTAAATATGATTATACTTATAAGATTAAGTGTAATTATGAATTCATTGAAAAAGTTTAAATCAATAGCAACACAAATAAGAAGAATCAAGTAGGCAGAAAGATAAAAGTTTCTCCATTCTAAGAAGAAGGGAGAGTACCTTTTATGCTTTATGATAGGTCTTAATGATTAAGAACCATATTTCAATTGATCCTCTAAGTGAGTCTTAGCACAATTGTATGTCTAAGAAGAGGAATCAAGAATTGAAGTAATGGTTATCCAATAACAAGTCTTAAAATTAAGATTGTGACGTCGAGTGAAAAAAGTATTAATAAGGTTTATAACATTCATCAAATGTGGAAAGTTGTGATGTCTTGGATAAGACAAAGACCAACTAGGACCATTTTATGAAGTGTTTTGATAAAAACTACACTAACTCTTGAATATTTGGTTGTCAAGTAATGCTTATTGACAAGAGAATCTTATATGTCAAGGAGTCAGTGGGAGTCTTAATGGTCTTGAGAGGTTTCAAGAACAAATCAAATAAACCTTATCGATCATCACTAGCACACGAGTTGAGGTTTACAACCTATCATGTTGACATTGTTTTGTTTCTGTGATGTTTCCAATTGAGTTAATTATGCACGTGAGTTCTACGAGTTCTCATTTTGAACGCATAAAAGGCAAGAAACCTTGATCAATGAAAGGTACATTGATAGGAAAAGGTGAGCTGCTTAACTACTTGGAAGACGTGGTGGGTAGCTGTGCTACCATAAGGCAAGAAATCAAGATTAAGGAAGTTCGGTCCATATGAGTTTGAATTTGTCGTAAACTTTGGTTTTAACAAATTCACGTGGATAGGAACACATACACCGTTTAAATCTAAGTGTCATAAGATTTCCTCCTTCATGAAAATCATTGTGAGGAAATGCTTTCACTAAGAAAGACTTTAAGAAGATAGTGATTGTAAAATTGCATTCTCGAATTCGATTATGGTTACGGTATCCCTTTCCATGATTTGAATTGTGAGGTTTGGCAATTAGTCTCAAGTGTTTAGACAAACATATGAACTATCTAAGGAAAAGGTGTATAAGTTCGAGAATCCTTGATAAAAGATTATCAAAGCATTAAGTATTAGAAATATGGACTTAAGAAATTCAATAGGTATTGTTTTTCTGAAAGTTAAGATGTTTATGAATACATGTCGAAGCTAGTGGGAACATAAGTATTATGTTTTATAATAATCATCATGATAGTGGGAGCATAAATGTTATGATTGTATGATTATTAAGGCACGTACTGCAAGTTGACAATATTAATTATAGAAAACAAGAGTTATACCTTGCAAAGTGGTAAAGGTTGTAAAGTTGTTTTGCTATAATAAGGGAGAGAATATTATGGTTCATTTCAAATCTAAAGGCTTAGGTTGAGAAATGTTAATAAATTTAGTCAAAGGTACATAGTGTGTTCTTAAATTTTTTATTATGATTACGACATTCCTTTTCACAATTCGAATTTTGAGAACATAGCAAATAAAACATTATGCATCGTGTCCCATACGCTTCGGGTATAGGATCGATTGCAAATGCTTTAATGTTTGACCATTCTAAAATTTTCAAAATCTCTAGCGCATTTAGAGGGAAAGGGACTAGAATCGGTTTGGACTAAAATAATTAAACAACTATCAAAGGACAATCCAAAATTCGATGAGGATTGGTTGCTTATGAGTAGTTGGAAGCATGGTATTGAATGGACCATATCGACATTATTATGAACAGAAAAGATTCTATTAAGAATGAGTTGTCATATGGAAATTATGGAAATGTTTCCATATTGGATGGACCATATCGACATCATTACGAATAGATAAGATTCTCTTAAGAATGAGTTGTCATATGGAAAATATGGAAGCGTGTCCATATTGGGAATTGAATATTGGAAATCTATGTCTAGATTAGAAACTTTTATGCAAAAGGATGTTCAAAGGAATGTACTTTGAGTGAGAGACATCATATCTAAGGAATTGTCTTGTAACAATCTCCGATAGAAGATTTTATAATATCATTGGCAATAGTCTTTGTGACTTTGGTGCAGTGACATTACGAAAGAATCATTGCATAGAATGTTAGAATCTAGCATATTCTATAAGTAGCAAGAATTTGATGTTCTTTCACTTATGAAAAGGATTTGGAGTTGTGAAATGAGAATGATTGGAAATGTGTTCAATTTGATCTATTTCACAAAGTAAGAACCATAGGTAAACATTGTGTGCATGCTAGGAGCATGGGACAAGTGTAATAATTCAAGTAAGAAGTTGATTACCCGAAATGACAAATAATGAGTAATCGATATGGTGATAAATAAAAGGAGTTTTATTTATGCTCAAAGGTTTGAGGCCATATGGGATTAGTATTATTCTTGTGTTTCACTTTGCATGTTTTGACTTCCTGAATAATTTAATTGGTTTAGAATAGTCAAATTATTCGAACGAGCCACAGTCGTTCATATGTTGGAAGTAGGTATGAATGGAGACTGTCGTGAATTGGTGTGTGGATTGACTAAAAGAGTATTAGACATAAGCAAATGTTTGCTGCAACTTTCATGAGTGCTTATGAATATGAATTTGAGCATTGGATTAAACCCACGCTCACTTGGATCACTCCATGAACTGTATCACGAGTGATTGGTGAGACGATAACATCTTATATTCTTGAAACCAAGATGTGTGAGTTGTATCTTGCTAATCGGTTGCACATTGATAATATGTAAACGCACTAGTAACTTGGTGTTATAATACATATTGTTGTGTGTGATTCGGTGAGTGAGTGCAAGCAAGCATTGTATCAAAGTTTATCCGTTCCTTTTATCCAAATAAGGATAAAAGCGATATCTTTGGGCCCCTCAATGATTTAGTGATGACAAACGTAAATGCTCGCCCGAGCTAGGGCTAATTTGATTTGTTCAATTAGTCAGTCATCATAAATCGGAAATCGAGATATAGTACAAAGAGAATGATTAGAAATCATATCTCATACGATATCTAGAATGTAGGAATATATGATCCCTTTTCTAAGGACACATGTATCTGATATGATCAGAGTTGACAACGGCTTTGGAAAGCTACGTTGCAGATCAGGATCTGAAGTCATACGCATAATAGTTATTAGACTTATCCAAGTGGGAGACTGTTGGATTAGTGTCTAAGTCCATAACTATTTTGGTATGTACTTGACCCGATGGTGCATGGTCCTTTTGGGTTGCCTTCACCAAAGCAACTTGATAGGATGAATTATGGAGAGAAAGGATTAAATATGATTTATTAATATATTATGAGAATAATATATTAAATGAGAAATCATATTGTTTAATTAATATTAGTCAAGAATTAATTAGTAATTAGTTTTGTGACTAAAAGAGATTAATTAAACTTAAGGGACTGGAATTGTAATTATAAGATAATTGCAATTTGGGCTATGGATTGTCTTAAATTAAGGAGTGGACGAAGTCTATGGGGAAGCCCATAAGGAAATCGTCCAAGGTCTTAATTAAAGGAGTCTATGGGTTACTTAGGGCTTAAGCATCCAAATTAGGGTTTCCTTGTTAGATAACCCAAATAGCCTCATTATATATAGAACCCTTAGGGTTCAAAAACGTGGGGAACTTCTCTTCTAGGGTTAGAACACATTTTGGGCAGCCTCCATCCTCTCTCCTCTTCATCCTTTTGCTCTTGGTGTTTGTGAACCATTAGAGGAGTGACATTTGTGACTCTAAGCTTTCTAAAGTCAATACAAGGAGGAATTGGGATTGTTATGAAAGGTAATATCTTAAACCTAATTATATGTTAATATCGATTTCCATATGTTAGAATTAGGGTTTATAGTCTTGGATAACTTGCATGTAGAATAGAGAAACCTAGATCCAAGCATTAGGGTTTGTATGGGCACACAGGATGTTCTTATGACCAAAACCCATCATATATGATATACAATAGTAGGCAAGGCCCGATGTCTGGAGAGGCCTAATAATAATAAATATGTATACCGAGCGGGCTCGATGTCGCGTGGGGCCCGATGGCAGACGTGGCACGATGTAGGGCGGGGGTCCAATATATGATTTACTATGTATGTTATGGGGTAGTTTGGGGAACTCACTATGCTTTGGACTTATGGTTTTCTGTTATGTTTCAGGTACTTCTGCTTCCAAGGGGAAGAGTTCAGGATGACTGCATCGCACACACCACATGGGTTCCGATTTTGAGATGTTACTCTGATTGTTATGATGTTTGATACGCTTATTTTCATTTGGTTTGTATGGATAATTTTTTTGGAATACTATTTTATTTAAATTAAAAATGAAACTTTTTACCATAATTTTGGGATATTACAGTACCTTAGTCAAATTCCACGTGATTAATGGACTAGATCGCATTGCCCTACCATGAGGTATGGTTATTTGACCTCAAACAGTGTAGAGTCCATGAATGTTGTATCAAAACATTCAAGGAAGTTTCCTATATTACTACTTCTCGAGTTCTTTCGCTCGCTTATGTAAAAATGGTTTGACCAACGTTGGGTGGCTGCAGGTATGACTAATTATTTTTTTTCGAATTATACGATAAATGTAATATATGTAATGATACATCATTTTTTAACATAAAAAAGTACATTAATACTTACGAAGTGGGTCGAAGCTATGGTTAAAAAATAAAGATGAGATAAGAGGATGGTTAGTATCTGGTGTTGACAATGCAACATATCAAGTCCATGAATTCAAAATAGGTGGCATAGTTGATTTGAGGCAAAAGACTTGTTCTTGCAATTATTGGCAACTAACTGGTTTGCCTTGTGGTCATCTGATAATGGTTTTAATGTAGTTGAAAAATGAAAATTGTGGGCATATGGCTATAGATGCTTATAAAATTAAAACTTATCGAATAACGTACGAGGAGGCCGTCTACCCGTACCAGAACATGGTGATTGGGTAGTTCCTAATGACCTTATGGTTGTTAACCCTCCAATAATGGAAATACATCAATCGGGTAGACCGAAAACACCAACCGTATCCCTTCACAAGGCTAAGAATAAAAAAAAGATGTAGTAGATGTCATAGTACAACACATAATGCAAGGAGGTGTAAGGAAATTGTCCCAACAAAGGAAAATAAAAGTAGACAACGTATTGGGGCTTCAGGAAGTGGGACAGAAGCTATAGAAGACAAAGGGACACAAGTGACAGAAAACCAATGGAAGCATGAGGTAGAAATCCAAGGGGTGCACGAGATAGAAAATCTAGGGACGCAAACAATAGAAAAACTACGGACACAAGATTCACTAAAACAATGGACGAAATAGGAAGACCGAGCATACTTTTCATGGTTCGATATGAATAAATAAAGTTTATTTTAAACTCCTGTTATTATGAAGTTTGTAGAAGAACAAAAATAGTATCCCAACAAACTTTTGCATTACTATTTCATCAACTCCGTAGCAAAGTAGTGTTAATTCCTAACTACTGTTTCATCTACTCAGTATCAAATAATGTTAGCTCCACAGTAGTAATATTTTATTATATTAAAATTACAGTTTCATTAGTAAGGATTTTACTATAAAATGAATTTAGAATGCGTATAATTGTATCTACTCTTTACCCTTTCTTTGATTCATTTTTCTGAAAAATTACCCCCTCATATTTTCACTCACAATGGGTTCCAGACCATGGAGCGCTAAGGAAAACCTACTTCTAAATTGTGCATATATTAATGTATACGAGAGCATCAATGTGAATGATCCAAGTTTGTAGACCTATTTAACCTATGCCTTCAACGCTAACCCTCAAATCGTCGTAGAAAACTATCATAACACCGTTGATATTACAACAAAATGGTATGAAGTAAAAACATAAATTTTGTTATTAAACGATCTTGATAACAAAACTGATGAAGCACGACTGAATGAAGATGAGGAAGTGACCTTGGAGGCAAAAAAAGAGGAATAGAAATGCATTAGCGACGGGTCGGAATTCGAGTATGAAGCCCCTTGGAATCTTATAAAAGATCTCCCGTATTTTTAATTTGTATTGCGTTTGTAATAGGTTATTTCAATGTACTTCGTTTTTATTAGGTTATTTAGATGTATTTGGTTATTATCAGCTTATTTATATGTACTGCTTTGTATTAGGTTATTTTTATGTGTTTGGTTTTTATTACGTTATTTACGAAATAAGTTGAGTTGTTTTCTACTTTATTCAATGGAGCATAAACTACAAACACTACAAATACATGGAAACAAAAAACACAAACATTACAAATAATAAGATAAATCAGTAGCAAACATTACATAAACATTATGTATAAAACATTACCGTGTACATGAAATACTCTTTTCCTAAGCAGATTCTAAACATCCTTATATTCGAATTCACTTCCATCACTCTACGTCATGTAATGATATTTAACAACTTGTAAAAGTTCTTCATCGCTGCATAATAGTATAGCCTATTTTTAACATAATTATACCATCAATTGAACCATGTGATTTTTTCCTTTAATTCAATCCACTTACTAACAATATCATGTTTAAGATGGTATTATCCTTCTCCCATCTCATGGTTGAGCAAACTTGTTATGCGGGTCCGTTCATCACCTACAAGGCAACAAGGGGGAGGTATTGGTGTTATACATTTGTAAACGTTCGTCAAACATCGTGTTAGGACCATCACCTCTGTTATCGTCCATGGACGTGGAGCATCAGATGATGTCGCTGCATTTGAAGCAGTTGGTACATTGCAGTCCATTTCATAATAAAGGTGTGAGTTTATTGAAGAATTAATTATTACTTAAATAAGAAAAATGACAGTTAGTTGGTTCTGCGGAATGAGAAATAACTTTGAGGACTGAAAAACAGCTCCACAAAATGAGAAACAATTTTACGGACTAATAACAACCTCTGCACACTGACAAACAACTTTGCGGACTAACAAATATCTATGCGTAATCACAAACAACTCCATGGAATGAAAAATATCTCTGCGGATTCCCAAACTATTATGCAGACTGACAAACAACTCTGCGGATTCCCAAACAGCTCTGCAAATTTCTAAACAGTTCTGCGGAATAATGAATATGGATTCTGTTTAAATTGGACAACTATTTTCATTTTTAGAAGTTGTCGAAAGTTTTCAAAAGGAGTTCATTCAATGAGGTATTAACAAAAATTTTCTCCAACCTACCGATTTTCGTTCATAACCTACAAATAACCAATCCTAACACCTTCAAGTGCATTAAGAAAGATTCATACTATCGTTTCCAATTTTCTTTTGTGGCATTGGTATGCTTGGTATGTAATCCTTTATACTAAATTTTTTGTTATTTGAGGTTGGTTTATGGCTAATATTCTTATCTGTACTTGCAGATTCGTAAGTTTCTCACGTCTATGATACCAATCATATACATTGGTCACATACCTCTAATTGGGACTTACATAACATCCATGTATATTGCGGTTGCTTTTGATGAAAATCATGATCCACTTCTCATATGATTTGCTTTGGGAACCATAAACTATGACGAGTCATGGGTATGGTTCATGAGGAGGTTGAAAAGAATGGTTAGGTGATAGTATGGAAATTGGTTTCATAAGCCATCTTCCTGATTCCATACACTTTGTAGTTCGTAGAGTCTACCCTGATTCATATCATGGCTATTATTGTAAAAATATAGTTTAGAAAATACGGGCTTCCACCGGAAGCAATACAATTGTGGAGCAGTCGTTCTGGAAGACATGAAAAGCGTATAACATGTCTGATTTTTATGTGTGTTTTAACACCTTACAAAATGAGGTGAATGGGAATGATCTTTACTGGCTTGACAATATTGCCATTGCAAAATGGGTATGAGCTTTTTTCACTAAAGTATGTTTCAATGTGAAATTCACTGAAATTCCCGATTTCGTCAATTGGATAAGAACGAACAGGCATGAGTTACCAATAACAAAAATCATTCAAATGGTCCATGACTCGGTGCAAGGAGTGTATGTTCAACGTGCTACATTTGGAGGTAATAATGAAATGTTAGTCTACATTATCAGATCATAATTTTTATTTGATGATTCAGTTAATTTGACAAAGGAAATTTATGGTCTTCTGACCCCTTATGCACTTAAGGTTCTTCAAAAAATATTTATCGACTCCGATGCTTATAGGGTTAGGCAAATTGTTGGCGACAGATATGAAGTGAGTAAGTATTTAACCACCGAATTTTTGCAATTAGAACGTGGGATTTGTACTTGTGGGAAATGGAAAAAATGTGGTATACCTGTGTTCACGCTATAGCAGCACTACAAAGTCTTGAAATTGAAGAAATCCAGATAATGGTAAATTTAAAGTTAACTACTGTTGTGTATCAAAATGTTTTTCATATAGATACAGTGAATCCTATTCCAATCCTTATGCATTAGGAAATACTAGTTGAAAGTGTTATCGTCTTACCTCCATGACAATTTACTTGAATTGTATTGTATGGATCACAACGAATATTAGTTTATACTCGGTTTTATGTTAACCTTAGTTTTGGTCCGTTGGCGTTGTTCAATTTTTAATAAATAATGTTTACCTTTTAATTAAAAATGTTTAACTTTTGATAAATAATTTTAATGTATGGATATAAACGAATAACATCCTTGGATTTGTCGACAAACAACTCTGCGGATTGATAAACAGCTCTGTGGACTGACAAACAGCTCTGCGGACTGATAAACAACTCTATGCGGAGTTGAAGGGTGTACATATTGTCATAGATGATCGTTGAATTTTTGGTGGAGTTTTTGAATTTTAATATGAGTTTATCTTCAAATTTCTATATTTGCTCGTGCAACAAAGTTGATTGTTACTATTGTGATTCAATAGACCCTTTTCTTGCACCATCACCAAACATGAGAGGACTATATATGTCTGATGATACTTTGCAACAATTGCAATGAGCTGAATTACAACAAAAAATAGATAAAGAGTCATCTCGGGCTCTCACTGAACATCATGACGTTATTGTGACAGAGTGCAAAGAGGCTGAGGAAAGGATGTAGATTAATAAAAATAAAATCAAAGAGCATGAATAATGAATAAAAAAGACTAAGAAGACTATCAAAATGATTGGAAAATGGCTTTCTGAGAAGGATGCAGAAATGATAGATGTTGGGCAGCAAAAGGATTATTTTTAGGATAAACTAAGAATTAGGGACGACTATATAACAATGGAGAAAGATAAGTATCCATTGCAGTTCACTTAAGTTAATCACTATTGTTGTACATTTATTATGTGTTTTTGGTTTGTTATATGTATTATCTTTGAGTTTAAGTTACTTTATAAAATTACCTATACTAGTAATGATGCACTAACATAATTATAAAATAACCGATTAGTCTTAAAACAGTAATAAAACTACAGAATCCAACTACACAATCAACCTCTAGTTGCCCAAATACTTTATGTCATCCTATTACGATAATTAAATATCGTAACTCGAGCTGGCTAGTGTGTCTCTATTTCCACCCCTGATGCAAGCATTTCCATGAACAGACACACATATACTCCATAGTCTGCTCTACCTCCTTGCTCTTGCTACGGGACGTTTTCACCTTTAACAAATTCCACCGAAGTAGGTTTTTGTCTATTGGGAAAATATTTTGCAATATGAAATTTTGTCTAGATCACTTAAAATACTGTCACCCAAGGTTTCAAAACAACCGTTTTCCCCATAGTCTTTAAAGTAACCAAACCATTAGTTGAATCGTATATGGTCACTTTCCATGTAATGAGATTCAAGTCGGCCGAAAACCAATGAATTTGCGGGACGTTGATGAGAATTAAAGCCTACATAAAAATGTTAATTATATATATATATATATATATATATATATATATATATATATATATATATATATATATATATATATATAATTATAACATTATATGATATATAAATAAATATACTACCCCAATCAATATCCTTCCAATGAGGTCCGCCAACCTTCCTTGCTGCTATGTGCCTCAAATAAAGTTTGTTCCCAGTTTCCAAAGTGGTGCCTTAAGGATCAATAGTCATCCACCTAACATTCGAGGGATTGATTTCCTTGAGCAACAACGCCTATATTACCCAATGTTGCGTGTTATAAGATAAAAAGTTAAATTTTGTACAATTCATTATCCAAAATGTTTTGTGCAATGAAATAAGGAATATATCTTACAGCAAAGTCCGACCACCCAGACCCATAAATGCCAAGTAAAGTTGCCTAAAATTCTTAATTCATCTCAAAACCTTTTTGATGCTTATGTTCCAAAATAAGTGTTGTCTAGTTCTTTCCCCATAGTTTCCAAAATTCCTCATCAGTAGTCATTTAACGATCCATTAAATTGTACGCTCTCTGAAGTACCGACCTTCTTTGATCTTCTTCCTTTTTTGTTCTTCACTGGTTCCATGGACGGAACCTATAAAATCAAAATGTTAATTAATTTTTAACGATGATGTAATTTATAAATAGAAAGTAATTTATTTAATACATGTACGTAAGGCTCTCTACAATACTTCTATTTCATCTTCCCCATATTTTCTGGTGTAACCTTTAGCGGTGTAACTGTCTTATCGTTAATTTCAACAACAAATGGCGACGACTCTACATACGTAGCAGGTGACTCCAGATCCAAACCACCAAAAAATGATTCATCATGGCCATCCACATTATCGATATCATTCACACCAATTTTTTTTCGTTTTCCCATTTGTCAATTTTATTCGTAAACTGCTCGATTGTGGTTGCCAAATGATTAATAACGCCCATTAACTTGTCTATTTTATTGTCTTGTGAGGTGTTGTGGTCTACGCTGCATAATCTGCTTGCTGAAACTGAGAGGGTTGAGGTGATGGAGACCACTGCTTAGGGAGCTCTGTTGCATCGGTGGAGACTCCACTCGGTCCAAAGTCCAACTCAGATAACATGAATAGAGTGGCAATTCGATCTCAAAATTTGTTGCATCAACAGCACGTGGAATGTTGTTTTCTTGAGAAAAACATTAACTTTAACTACATATAAAATTTGAGATATTTTACTATATATAATTTTGTAAGGAATGTATAACTATACCAGTGACACGTCTAATATACGTAAACATTGCTCGACAGTTAATTGCTTTTTATTCTCTATGCCCCCATTCTTGGAAATTCGTTAGCGGTGTGATGCGCATACCACAAAGCTTCTGGAAATGTCTACCAAATCCATACCTAGTATAACTTTAACATGTTAGGATTTTTCGATGATTATAAATAGTTTAAAATGTGTAATATTAATTGCATGTAAAATTAACCTTAAACGGAAGGTGAAAATCGTATACTTCAACGTCTTCACGGAGTACACACTGGCGTGATCTCGTAAATATCTTTAGATTTTTCCAAACCATAGTCATAACTATGTTTCACTATACCTCCATAAAAACATACCTCACGCTTAATTTAGGTCATCTTGTACTTACAAATAAATAGAAAATTTACTACTTGTTCCAATTATATAGATTATCGGCGAGCTCGTGCACTACCGACAGAATGCACATATTTGTATCACCTCCTATGAGACCATTCAACAAAAACAAGATATTCATAAGCATTACCGCATCATCATCGCTACAAGTCAAGAATATTGGCCCTTTTATATCTTTCAGTCGTAAATCTTCATCTCTCAAATTTGGGAACAACTGACTCTGTAATGCAAATTTTGTGTTGTGTTTTGTATTGATTACATCAACATAAGGTCCAAATCTCAAACCGCTAATAAAAAAAATTAAGTTTCACCATATTACACCATCCTGCCTTGTAACTTGAACCGAAACCTCCCAGCCCTAACTACCAGCACATCACGAACCTAATGTAACATCATCAAATGATAGAGTATGGGATCACCATTCGGGGTAGACATATCAATGAAGTTCCCAAACGGTGTATCTCGAAAAAAAATTAACAATTCCGCATACATAAACGTCGGTCCTCGGGGGGGGGGGGGGGGGGGAGGCTCTACGGATCTGTTCTTTGTAGCAAAGATACCTTCACGGCAAAAATCGGGCAGAAAATTATGATTCACTAATCACTAAACTATCATACACTCATTCAAACTATCATACACCCTAACAACATATAATTAATTCAAAATTTGAGCAATTACATTTTCATACAGTTTTAAAAGGAGGAAAAATTAACCTACATGTGTTCCATAGTCATCGGATAACACACCGGAGTGTGGTTGTTCCATAATCCGTGATTTATGCACCATTGGAATGATTAACTAAGCCTCTTCGACTCACCTCCTTCGTATTTCCGCAACTAGGGTACGAGGAATGAGGTTGGTTTTGGTAATTTTGGGGTGTTCGACCAATCCTCAGAAACATTTAGCGAGCCGCATAAGCATAAAAAGATCCACAAAGCCACTTATGTGGATTCGTAAAAGCCCTAGAAAAAATTCCATTTAGTGTTATCACCTCATTTCCACAGAGGTCTGCAAAGTTCCTCAAAAGGTTAAACCGATCCACAGAGCCCCACTACGGATCTGGTGGTCATTTTACAAATCTTGAAATTTTATGGTTAAATACTTAAAAACCCTTGAGTTTTGGTTATTTCATGAAATTTCTCTTACATAATTTGTGAGATCCCCAATTTCACGGCCGTAAAATACCGATTTGCGTATGCTTTATTTGAAAATGAGAGTACCCATTTAAAGAAATATGTTGTGGAATTTGTTCCCAAAAATATGATAAAGAATTTATCAAAAATATGATAAAGAATTTATCAACGAATTTCTGAAGAAATGTATTTCCATTATATTAAAAAAAATTCGGGATGTCATTGTTAGTACAGATCAAAAGCATAAACAGAAACAACATAGGTCTTACAACATCTATTTATTCTAGAGGCCTATAATCTATTGATATCTCATCAGACCATCACACCTATGCTCTTTTGCCACTACCATTATACAAGAAACTGAGTGGGTTAGGCTTGGGATCCTAGTGAGGACATATGGTTTTCAACCTACAATAATTAAGTTTATTAATTTCATCACATCAATCAACCCGATTACCTGTTCCTATTATCCTCACCTTATCTCCCTAAAGCATCTATTATAAGGGATCTAGCCTAAGGATTTTCATCGGGATGGACAACATTGCTTAGGGGATTCATCAACAATACATGTCAAATAAGGCACCACGAGGGTGATGGAGTACACCTCGTGAACACGTTGTTCAAATAAACACCTACAGGTTGCAAGCCTGCTAGCGTTCCACTAGACTGTCTAGAATAGTCTGTGGTCGTCATCTATACTCCGGTAGATGACTGGATCATCGTAAATATCGAGGCCTCTCATTATTTTATCACACATCAACTATTTCATCTACCCATTTTTTACCCAACATTTTCGTAGATATAATATACATACACAGTTTAAATCATTTAAAACATGTATAAATCGTTCATCCAACATAGATATCAATAACATAGATAATATGCACACATAGCATGTAATTTATATTAAATAATTCATATCTATGTGTAATATGAGATTAACTATGCACTCACTTGGTAAAGTGATGATTCCTAATTTGGGAAGTGCTTTGTTTCTAACAATCCTACTTTCATTCGACGAAACCTAATATTATTACCACTACATTTTAGCCTAATATTTACTATGACTATTTACGGACGTCATCGTTTTATAAGTGTTAAACAATAATTTTCAACAAGTATGTACATACTGGGGCCACACATGAAACACCGGAAGGCATGACCATTTTGGCATTATAGCACTTTTGAAATCCAACAACCCTATGTGGCCCTCCAAACAAGATTCCCCATATCGTGAGTAGTTAAAAGATATTATAATTACACTTTGTAGATGATATTATACATATATTATTTATAAGTTCATAATAATGATACAAAACTTAAACATAAGTTATACTTAAAGTAGGGTAAGCATAACTCACTTACCGGGAGGTTTGGCTAGGAACTGGGCTCTGTGGGTGAAAAACTTCTGATTCGAAAGCTCTTCATCTCGGAGTCTTCTGGTGCTCTGAGACACAACTCTTAGCACTTGGGAATTTGATGAAGCAAAGAATCAAGTACAAATTGAATCAAAGTTTTAATGATTAAGTAAGATTGCGAGATTAGAACACCGATGTAAGTAAGATTTTTCACTTCAACTTTGTTACGCTCTTATGTTCTTACAAAGTACAAGAGATAATTCTGTCAAAAGACCTCTATCTAACTCTAGTAAACACTCCTATTTATAGGAGAGAAAAGTGTACAAAAAACATACTAAGGACTAAACAGTAAGCTTCGAATACAATGCCTTAGTAAAATATATTATAATCCATACGAAGAGTACAAAAGACTTAGACTTATTACAATCCCAAAATACCCTTACAATCTCCCCCTTTGTAATCAGAGTTGAAGACATCAATTTGTAAGAAGTTGGATTGAATACAGCATAACGCTTCGTATTTCTGTGTACCAACTTATTATCTTCTTAAGCTCCTTCTTGTCTCCCTCATTATTCTTCTTGCAATGATTCATATGAACAATTAAGTTCATATATTGCGAAGTCGAATATCTTTCTACTTCAACAGCTTGAAAAAAAAATCTTCGATCTTCCAGACTTATCCTTCCCAGAAAAGACTAAACCAAAAGGTTTCAAGCAGATTTCTCCATCAGCATATCTTTTAAGTTCTGCTTGTGTCTTCGAAGGATTCATTGGAGCAGTAATTTCAAGGCCCTTTGCTGTAGCCAACTCCACATCTTTCATTGCCAGACATTCATAATAATTCTCATTGAAGATTTTTATGTGAGTAACTCCCAGCATAAACTCTTCTGGCTCAGTGTTTTGTAAATAAGAAAATGACCTTTCCTTCAGAATTAATGCAACTTGTATAAGATCATACAAGTTCATCAATGGAAAGTTAGTAATTATGAATTCATATATACTGCCATTTGCCCTCACCACTATATATTTCAAGTTTTGGACTGTGTCTTCGAATACCACATCATTCTTTATACTTATCACTTTCTTGATCTTTGTTAAAGACCACACCTCCTCAGCAGGCTTCGCAAGAACAACATGAAATCTGATTTTCATGTGTGTTCCTTCATCCTTCTCTTTGAATTTGCTTTCAGCTTTGAATTGTGGCATGATAAACATCATTTTGTCTATAGGGAAGTCCAGCTGGTCTATTTTTGCATTTGTGACAAGATAGCTTTTCTTGGGCTTTTTCTCAAAGGAGTACATGTGATTGAATGCAACTTTAGCTTCAATCGTTTGATAATTGTAATGCTTCAAAGGATCTCCTTTGTTCAAGTCAGGAAGGTCACTAGCCCTTTGAGTCATAATACTCTGAATCATTGTCATTTCTTCAACCTCAGCCTCTACCTTTGCTTTCTTTTCCTCCTTCGATTTTTCAATCAAAATTTCTTTACCTTTTGATTTTGAGCCAGACAACATCATCATCAATTTTTGGCTTTGAAGAACTTCCTCCAATGTCAGCAGATTTACCAATCACTATTCCCTTTAGTTTAGTAATTGGTACAGTTGTTACAATTGTCGAGGTGATTGGACCAACTATTGCCATTAAGGGTTTTGTTGTTGGGATTTTTGAAGAGAATACCTTCCCCACCACTTTCGAATCTCCTCCTTCAGTCTTCGTTCCTGTAGATATTTTTTCTCCCCTTTGCATCCCTATGCTAGCAGGTGGGGCATAAGTAGTAGGAAGAAGACTAGAAATGCGTGATAGAGGAGCTAGTTGTTGGATAAGTAACTCTTCAAATTTAGAAAATTTCTGGATCAGATCTTCTGAAGATAGCGCAGACGCAGTAGACTTGGAAGATAGACTTTTAAGCTCTTTCAAAAGTGCAAACACCTCCATGAAATTTTTGTTGTCGTTGGTTGAAAGCTGAGATATCTGAGGGCTCATACTTTCATATAGCTTTGCAAACTTCATTACTGCCTCCCAAATAATGTCCACTTTCTTGTTGATGGAATCAAACTCCGTTCAAACAACAAAAATTTCTTTCTCCATATCTTCTCGTAACTCCTGAATTTTGAAGTTTACATATTCTCTCACTTTCTTTACATCCTGGTCAAACATCACATGCCTCTCTTTTGCAACTATTTTCAAATATTTCAAGTCAGATGCAAATCCAAACTTCTGTGAATTAACTCTTAACTCATTATTTTGATCAGAATGATCAATCTTCTCCAATAACCTAGACTCTGAATCTTTCAACATTCCAGAGACTTTTGTGGTTAATCTCCCTTCAAGTAATGTCAACATGCCATCAACTTCAAGGCTAGACACATCATGACCTCCCCCAAGATTAGCTTGAGATTGAATAATAGATTTAAGCTTCGTATTCAAGATCTTGAATTGTTTCATCGTCATGAGCATATGATCTGGGAATTCAGTTTCCTCCTCATCAAATTGTAGATTCTCAAAAGTTCCCCCAAAACCTTCAGATTCATTTTCAGTATCCATGAATGAATCTTTTATTGGAGAAGTACTGGTTTGTGGATCAGTTGATTGTGAAGGAAAAGGAGTGGCAAAAGGTTGTGAAATAATGTTTGCAAATGTTGGAGAATCTGTTGTGGATGTTGTAGGAATGATAGGAGTAATCTATGAAGGTAAAGAAATGAAAGATTCCGAAATCACATTCGAAGGGGTACCTTTTGTTGCTTTATTCGAATCGTCCTCACCCATGATGACATGTGTATCCATATCAGATATGTTTACAGAGATGCCTGAAGTTTGAGCCTCTACAGTAACTGTCTTGGCAATCGAAACTTCGGGTGGTGTAATAACAGATGTATCCACATGAGAAGAATCTTTAATCAAAACCGTCTCAGGTGTCTTGGGAATAGTTTCACCCTCTTCTGCAGTAGATTTTGAGGTAAGAATCACCCTTTGCTTTTTCTTCTTGGAAAGTTATTTTTCCATATCAGCAGCCAATCATTTTTTCGAAGAAGGAGAAGCAGGGGCAGATATTTCTCTAAAAATCACCTCTTGATGAGAAACTTGGGGTTTACGAAAAACATTCGTACTAGATGATCGATGCTTGTGCTTCAACTTCATCTTGATTCGTCTCAATACACCAGTCTTTGAAGGAATGACTTCCTTCTCAGTTACCTGGGTATCAGGACTAATAGGCTCCGGATGAATTGGCTCAGGTTCGATCACAGGAACCTGCTTCGTACTCTTTGATGACTGAACCTTTGTACTCGAAGACCCAGCATCAGTCTTCTTCGCCTTATTTGACTTCTTTTCAGTTGTCTGTGGTAAGAGAATCCCAGTATCCTCAGAAGTATCTATGGATTCTAAGTAAGAAACCAAGAATGGATTGGAAGGATCAATTCTTTTTAACGTTGCATCAGGGATACGAGCAGCAAACAGAAATACATCTGAATCATCCGTTGCATCCTTCGGACAACTGTAAGTGTGAAACACAGCCTTCTCCTCTTCCGCTGGAACTAAAATACCTTCTTTTTCATAGGAATGCTGCAAAATTAGACTCCAATATCGAGCACACGAAATGCCATGAATAGCATTCGTATTTTCGATACTCTTTTGAAAATCCTTCCACAGTTGTGTTGAGTAATCAACCTGAAGATCATAGTACAACCCGACAACCATGGCGTATACCTCCAGTCTTCCCTTATCTTGCCCAACCGTTCTGCCAGTTAAACATCGGAGAAAAATCCCAAACAGAAAATTCCATACACTTGGTAACCCTGACTTCTTAAAGTGACTAATCTTTGTCAATTGGGGTTGATGACCCATTTCATTGAACATGTATACGATTTGTGGAAAAGTAAAAGTAACATACGGTGGTGAATTCGGTGTGGCAAGGATTTGGCAAAAAAGCTTATTTGATAACCTAACCTTTTTATCATTGATTAGGTCGAATGTAACAGCTTCCAAGGCTTTTGAATATGTTGCAGTTGAACCGGCTTGAGATAACCAAGAAAGAGGAACAAAGAATGAGTTAAACAGGGCCTTTGATAATACCGATTTTTGCAGAGCAACCACCAGCATTTTCAATTCTTCAGGATACAGAGAAACATTTGATTCAACCTGGTAATTACTACCTTGAATCTTCATGATCGGCAAAGAAGTTACATCATCAGTTGTGTGATAAAGTGTAGCATCAGGATTTGAAGTCGCCATTTTTAGGGTTTGAAAGCAGATGATTATCAGAGAAACTTTAGCAAGATGAAAGCGTAAACTAATAATGAACCCTTTAATCCCCTTTTATATGTAACTCTTAAATTTGAAATCAAAGTAGGATATACATTTAATGCTTGCTGACATGTCACCCAAAATAGCGCATCATGATGATGATAAAGTAACCATGTGTTAAAGAGTAACTGTCACATCGCCTTGAAAACCAGAAGTATTATAAAACATCTCCTCAAACAGCCTGTATTTATTGACCCAATGGAATTGTAACCATCAGAAACCCTTCTGATAGAAGTTAGGCTCTTTCACTTTTGGGTTGAAAAGCGAAGTCATATACCAGATATTTGAAATCATCAGCCTGAGTTGGTGTTACTCAGAACCTCAAGGATTCCGTGAGTGCAGTGGGTCAACAAAATAAAGATAAGAAGCAAAGTAAAACAAAATTTTTGGATATGTAATGATGTCAAACCTACAATTTGACACGAAGGCAGATAAAATCCCGGGCAAAGATTGCTTCATTAATTATCAAGAGAGATAATCAACAACTTGTGTAGTTTCCCGTGAATTACAATCGAATACTTGTAAATAAGTATCAAAGGGCTTCTTTTCAAGGTTTCAACAGGTGGCATACAAATTTCATTACATATCATCCTTAACATAAGGTGAGTAATTGTAACAAAAATTACTTTCTTGATCAGTGTAGTTAGTGACAAGTGTGATTTGAAAAATATTAAATGTAACTTTGGGATTCAAAGTAAACTCACACGGATATCATATTCATAAAAAAATTGTATCATGGATCTTGTTGGGTAACAAACACCATGGGTTTCGAATGTTTGATCAAGATCACTCATATGAAATGAATATGATTTGGAGTTTTGAAAATAGGTACTGAAACAAAAGTTTCGTAAAGTCTGGAACATAGTTCCCCGTTAATTCCTTAATTTGCAAGAAATTTGGGTTTCACTTTCATCACGGTCTCATGATGTCAAATCATAAACACAGATTGTTGATATGTCTAAGTCTCGATTGGTTTGATCAGAGACCTCTTGGACATATGTCTTCGTGTGTGATCGTGAAAGAAATTTTAGATGAAAAAGATTGGTGAAGATCTGAAGTGTACCTCTGTTATATTTGGACCAAACAGAAAACACTTAACTCATGTGAGAAGAGTAAGGTAGCTCATTGGACTAATGTGAATATAAGCTTATTGGGTAGAAATCTTCATATGAAACATTTCATTAAGGCTTTCTAACATTGAGTCAATTCGAGGCTTCGGACAACATGCAACAACATGCTTCTAGGGACATTTTAACTAGTTTTTTAAAAAAATATTGAAATTCAAATATTAGAAATTTATACCTGACCCTAGACTCTGCAAACATTTGCCTCTTCACATCTTCAAGAATAGCTACAACAAAGTACTCAAAAGAATGAAGAAAGAAAATCTTTTTGTTGTTTTTGATTTTTCGAAAATAAAGAACAAAATTAACAAAATGAAAATATTTTTGATGTTTTTGATTTTTCGAAAATAAAGAACAAAACAAAACAAAAATATTTGTTGTATACCTATGAAGTTTTAAAATGAGATGAAAAATGCCAATCATACGAATTCGAAGCATACGACGAGTGACTTATGAACAGTAACCTTATCTGTTGATGACATGTCGGTGAATTATCAACCATTCCAAGTCCTTCCAAAATCCTCATAAACAATTTTTCATCCAAAGCTTTCGTGAAAATATCAGCCAACTGATCAGTTGTTTTCACAAAATGAACTTCAATATTCCCATCCTCTACATGATCTTTTATGAAGTAATAACGAAGAGCAATGTGTTTGGTCTTCGAATGTTGTACAAGATTATGAAAAATTCTTATTTCAATTTGAGAATCACAATATAAAGGGATCTTTTTCATATTAATTGCATAATCACGTAATTAACTTTGAATCCAAATTATCTGAGAAGTGCATGCAGCAGCAACAACATATTCAGCTTCGGCTGTTGAGGTAGAAACACATGTCTACTTTTTTGATTGCCAGCTTACCAACTTCCCATCAAGCAATTGACAACCACCACTTGTGCTCTTCCTATAAAGGTTACATCCTCCCAAATCTGCATCTGAATAAGCTTGAATAAAGAATCAAGTATTCGAAGGGTACCACAATCCAAGTGAAGATGTTCCTTTGAGTAACGAAAGATATTCTTTACAGCAGTGAGATGTGGTTCTCGAGGATTTGATTGATACCTAGCACAGTTACACACAGAAAACATGATATCAGGTCTACTTGCAGTTAAGTAAAGTAAAGGTCCAATCATGCTCCTGTATAGAGTTAGATCAATAGATGGTTTATCTAACGAAGGAGTTAGTTTTATGCTGGTTTCCATTGGTACTCGTAACTTTGTGCTATTCATCATCCCACACTTTTCCAATAAGTTCTTCGTATATTTCTCTTGATTTATAAAAATACCTTCTCTATTGTGACGAATGTTTAAACCAAGAAAATTGTTAATTTTACCCATCATGCTCATTTCGAACTTACTCTTCATCAGGTCTTCGAATTCTTTAGACAAAACATGGTCAGTTGAGCCAAAAATAATGTCATCAACATAAATTTGAACAAGCATTATATGATTCCAAACTTTGTTACGAAATAATGTTTATCAAATTGTTTGGCATAATAATCATCAAAAGTAAGATTGAATGTTTCTTCCACTTTTCGAGTTCGTTTGTTGAGCACACAACAGGCAACAAAATTATGCGAATATCCAAGGAAAATCCCTTCATCAGCTTCCGCTTGAAATTTCAAAAGATTATCCTGAAGATTCATAATAAAGCTCCTGCATCCGAAAACATGGATAAATTTCACATTTGGTTTTCTGTTATTTATGATTTCATAAGGAGTAATATTAAAACGATGATGGATGAAAGATCTATTATGAGTAAAACATGCAGTGGATATTGCTTCAGCTCAAAGATATTGTGGAAGATTCGCATTAGCCAGCATTGTTCTTGTAGCTTCGCATAGAGATCGATTTTATCGCTCAACAACACCATTTTGTTGTGGTGTATATGGAGATGAAAAATTATACGAAATGCCTTTATCCACCAAAAATGAATCAAGAACCTTGTTCTTAAACTCAGTTCCATGATCACTTTTTATCCATCGAACCGTCTTCTTTAGCGTTTTTTCCATTTGTTTGATAAAGTCAATCATGATTTGTGCAACTTCTGATTTAAGCCTGAGAAAATAAACCCACGTGAATCTTGAAAAATCATCAACAATAACTAAGATATATCGTTTATGGTTGACTGTTGAAACTGTCGAAGGACCACATAAATCAATATGTAAAAGTTCCAGTGGTTCAACAATCTTCGAATCAATTGTAATTTGATGACCTTGTTCATGTTGTTTGCCAACTTCACATGCTGCACATAATGAATTATTATTAAATTTGATTATAGGTAAACCTCTTACCAGATCTTGAACAACAAGTTTATTGATGTTTCGAAAGTTGAGATGTGAAAGTCTTCGATGTCATAGCCAACTTAGGTCAGATGTTGCTTTCGAAAGAAGGCATACTGCAGGTTTGCCTAAAATTGGATTGATGTCCAAAGTAAACATATCACCCTTCTGTTTGGATTTCAGCAAAACTTCTTTTGTATTCACATTTAAAATGATGCTTCCTTCTTCGTTAAAAAGTACTTGATTTCCAGTGCCTACCACAAGTTGTGATACAATTATCAAGTTGTGTTGTAAGCCTTCTACATATGCAACACGATTCAATGTGAATTGTCCATTTGTGATTGTCCCATATCCTTTGACCTGGCACTTCTGATTGTTTCCAAACTTGACAACTCCAGCATTTTGTAAGCTTCGAAAGTCTCTTAGATTCTCCTTCTTCCCAGTCATGTGACGAGAGCAACCACTATCAATATACCATTTGTTGTCGTATTGCTCTTCACATAGTATCTGCAATCATTGAAAGAATTTAGGTACCCAAGGCTTTTTGGGTCCTTGGAAATTAGGTTTCAATAAAGAATAATTGTTGACAAAATCACAAACTATAATTTTGATACTATTAATAATATCGACATTTTCATTTGCAGGGATTGAAACATAAGGTTTTGTATGTTTCGTATGTATACTTACAACACCCTTCGCATTCTGAGTTTACGATTGTTCAGTCTTCGCTTTTACGACATATTTCCAGGCTTTTACCAAGATATTCGAATCTTTTGATGATGAACTGTCATTTGAAGAAGTATTGACATACTTATCATATGCTTCGTTGATTTGGTTTTTCGAATATTTGCTTGATTGATAAATTTTGCCTTTCCCTTCGAGCCAGTGATCAATATTCTTTCGTGAAGCTGTGCCTTTTTCGTACGAAGCTTTCATTGTTTGTTTCTTCGTAAGATTAGGAAGATTTGGCTTTTGAGGAACAAAATCAATTTTTGGTCTTGAAACATATGATTCAGCATAGGAAGTATCAACTGTTAATTTAAAATGTTGTCTTTGAGAAAACTTTGATGTCGATCTTTCTTCAATTTTTGAATTAGTTTTTGGACGATAAACTTGTTCTCTTTTTGAAAAAGATGAATTTTTCATTTTGAAAATAAACTTTGGTGATTTTGATTCAGACACCTGTTTTTTTTTAATGAACAAGATGTTTCTTTGTGTCTGAATCTTTTTGAATGAATTTTTTTTCTTTGATGGTTTTCTAGATTCGACTGTTTGCCAAAATATTTTCTTTCGAGCTTGTCTCTTTGAAACTTGATTTTCTTTTGAAAAATTTTCTATTTTTTCTTTGAATTCTTTTGAATTAAATTTTACTTCATTATTTATTTCTCCAAAAGTTGGTTTATTGACTTGTTTTTCAATTTTTTATTTCTCCACCCATTTTCTCTGAGATTTTTGTCTTTGAAAAACATAAGAATTATTTGTTAAGTTGTTTTGAACTGTGCTTTGATTTGAGAAAAACCCTTCGTATGATGTTTTCAAATTATTTTGTTCCACCAATTTCTTGAATTATGGTTTGACTTTTTCCACATTTCCAGTTGTTACGAATACTTGATTTGGAAACACAACATCATCCGAACAATTGAAAATTGGATACACCACTGTATTTGTTTCAAGATAATGAGCACCTTGTTCTTTGATCACCTTTTCATATTGTTGTGTATCACCATACACCTGATCAACTACAATTCAAGGAATGTTTTCATCTTTGGACAATACCTTTTCCTTCGAAAGTTCCTCATCTTTTTCATCATCACTATCATTTGTTTGACTGTCTCGGATTTCCACGATGTCCAAATCACAAACTTTTGAAATTGAGGGTTGTTTCGTATCATTCTTAACATACAAATCATTAACATTTTCTTTCCCTTTAGATGAAGATGCAATATTAATAATAGACAACTGAGAACAATCAACATCCTCAAGATCACCAACTTCACTAATATTGTAAAAATTATCTTCAATATCAACAAAGTTAGATTGAGCATCGGATGTTGAAGCTTTAGTCTTTTTCAAAATTTGAATTTGTTCTGACTTTGTCAAAGTACCATTTACAATTTCAACTAAATCATCAGTATCAAGATTTTCATTTACTTTGACAATTCCATATCTATATCTATCATTAGGAACTTTGTCAAATTCAGCTATTTCTTTCTCACAATCATACGAAATGTTATCTACCATAGCTCTTTCATAAGCTAGAAATGGTAGCAATTTCCTATGTTGTTCCTTACTGATTTCGCATGAATGATGTAGTTCAGTTAATTTTCCATACAATCTTTTAGCCGAATTACAGTAAATTTTCCACTGTGCTAATAACAATTTAGATTCACTAGACAAGTTATCCCTATCAACCATGATATTCGTTAGTTGAAGCTCTAAACAATCTATCTTAGCAATTTTCGAATCTAGGATGTTCTGTGTCTCTAAAAATTGAATAGACAGCTTCTTAGCCTCATTGCTAGCAGATACCACAATTGAATCAAAATAAGTAACAGTTTCATCGAAAGATACTAATTCAGAATTATAAGCATGAACTGGTATATTGAAAGATTCAAGAATATTACATACCTACGTGGTCATCGGGGATTTGTCAGCAGATTTTGATACAAAGCATCTCCCACAAACTTCGTATGCCTCCTCATCTAATTCTTCCTCCATGTTCGCATACATTGCTCCATGGGTTAGATTTCGCATCTCCTCATCATCTGATCCAGATAACCAGATTTCATAAGTTCCATCTTCTTCTTGTTCACCATGAGATACTAATGAAATATTCTTTGTCTTCGTACACAACTCCTCCAACTTTTCCACATAATACGCTTCATCCTTCGTTTTATTCTTCTTCTCATCGTTCTTCCTTAACATGCAGTCGTTAGCTAAATTATTAGCCTCATTGCAATAATGACAGTCAATCCCAGCATCTCCCTTCAACTTCTTCTTTGTTTTTCCCTCAACTACCTTCACATCTTTCTTCTCTTCCTTCTTTTTCTCATCCCCAACACTTTTACTCATAGAATTCCCTTTTGTCTCAGATGACTTTGCCTTCGGATTGAATGACTTTTTGAAGAACTTTTTCACATGATTGTTTGAATAGAAAGCAATTGCCTCAGCACCTGAGTTCACAATAAACCCTTCGTCTTCATCTGATACATCCTTCTCAGCTTCCCTTTCAGAGATCTTTGAAACCAATGATAGTGGCCCTCCCAAACTACCCTTCGATTCTTCGGCAATTTCATTCACTTCGCTTTCATGTGACTTTAGCTGATTGTCCAAGTCATTCAAAGTTTACGTATCAAAGCTCTCTTGGTTCTTAACCATCATGCTCACACTAAGCTATTCCTTACGAAGACCCATAACAAAAATTAAATTGAACTCCATGGCTGATCTGGTGATTCCGTATCGATTACATCGATAGATTAATTCATTAAGATGATTATAATAAACCTTGATTGTTTCACCATCTTTCTGTCTGAAATCCTTAAGTTCCACCAAGCATTGTTTCATATAATTAACTTTTGTCTTCTCACTCCCTTGAAATTTTTATGTGAGATTATTCCATATCTCCTTTGGAGTTGTACAATGCCTTACGTAGTTGTAAAAAATAGGAGGCAAATCTCCTCTCAGCTCTCTCATGCATCTCTTCTCCAGTTTTTTAAGACGATCAGATTGATTCTCTACATCGAAACTTCCAGAAGATGATCCAATTGGTTGAATATTTGATGGTGGATTGCGATCACCAGAAATACAATTCCACAGATCTTCATCCAAACCATTGAGATAATCCTGCATACGATCAGCCCATTGATCGTAATACTCATGAATTAGCATAGGAATTTTGGTGGATGAACTTAAAAGATGAGAGAATGAAGTCATGGAATTAAGAATGAAAGACGCCATTGATGTATGGAAGAAAACCTTGAGAATTTTTGAAGAAACTTTAAGAATTTGACAATAAACTATATGATTCAAATCAGAATCACTAGTAGAACACTCGATTCAATGATTCAAATGCATAATCGAATCACAAACTTAGATCTAATGAATTTTTCACTTTCAAAAAGTGCAAAATTTCTTAAATCAAAAAGTTGATTTAAAAACTTTTGAAAAGATGAAAATCAGATCAGAGATATGATTCCTACTCTGATTCCAATTGATGAAGCAAAGAATCAAGTACAAAATGAATCAGAGTTTTAATGATTAAGTAAGATTGTGAGATTAGAACACCGATGTAAATAAGAATTTTCACTTCAGCTTTATTACGCTCTTATGTTCTTACAGAGTACAAGAGATAATTCTGTCAAAAGACCTCTATCTAATTCTAGTAAGCACTCCTATTTATAGGAGAGAAAAGCGTACAAAAAACATACTAAGGACTAAACAGTAAGCTTCGAATAAAATGCCTTAGTAAAATATATTATAATCCATACAAAGAGTACAAAAGACTTCGACTTATTACAATCCCAAAATACCCTTACAGAAGTACTAGAGGTTGGGGGTGGTTTTAAGATAAGTTAGAGAGAGAGAGAGAGAGAGAAGGGAGGGTTAAGGTGTGAGGAAAATGTGTTAGCCTCGCATGGTATTTATAGTCTGAAAAATGGCTCAACTCAGTGAGTTCTATGCCTCCAACTCGTTGAGTTAGGTGCCATTTTTCACCATCTGGTGGAAAGGCATGGGAAAAAAAGCAATGACTCAGATCGCATCACTTCACCCACTTCGCATCAGCCCATCTTGACTTTTAAATTCCGTAACTTTCACATACAAGCTCCGTTTTTGACATTCTTTATATCCACGCATAAGTATTGACAAGATATACAACCCTCATTTTGACTCTATCGGCTAACTCTCAACTGATTTTTAATTTAACAGTATGAGAAGATTACACTGTTTAACGACTGTGTAAAACTCATAACTTTTGCATAGAGACTCCGTTTTTTATTGTCTTTTTATCGTTGAGCTCCTATTAATGAGATCTTTAATTCTCATTTAGTTTGTGTCGGCTAAAAAATCGATCGATCTAAAATTTGAATTCCAGGCTGTGCACTGCTTTGTTAAATCTTAGAAAAATCATAATTTCCTCATACAAAGTCAGATTTGAACGTTTTTTGTGTATGCTTTTGGTTTAATATATTATCAATTTCGTTTAGATCGCTAAGTCTAAAAAGTATTTTATCATAGACTTACTTTTTACGATTCCCCGTGTCGTGTCGGTTTTGCCACAAAATTTCGATAGACCATAACTTATTCGTTATAAGTCGGATTTCAGCATTCCTTATATCCCGAAATCCTTGTTACGACCACTTCAACTTTCTTCATAGATATTTGATCTATCTATTATTTTAGTTTTGACGCTTATTTAGATCATTATTTTATTACGTCGTTATAAGTGAGTATAATTTACATAAATTACATAAATAACATAATACTCAAGTAATTCCCATTCGTTATTTCAAAATAAATTACAATTGTTAACCCTAACTATTACATGATACTACTAATGTTTAGCCAGAAATACGGACGTTACATAAATGGTCTCTAAGATAAAAGTTCTTTTTAAAAATTAAAAGCTAAACTAATAAACTTAATAAGATAGGTATCAAATCATAGTTAAAGCATCAAATGTTGAGCATTTTTTTAATATAATTTTTTTTTCGACCTCAGAGGATCTTCTATTGGAACTTTTCTTTATAACTTATTATAAATGAGTATTTATTTCCATAAGAACTCATATTTTTTGCTTATTTTTATTGACCACTCAATATATATTGAATGATCAATATAGTTTAGCTGTTTGTATATTTTATCCATTTATCTTTTAATTATATTTTAATTCACCCCTTCATTATATTTTAGTTTTCAATTTATTTATATATTTACTAGTTAATTTGATTTGTCATTTTATTGAATTTATCTATCAAATATTTTGTGACATCTTACAAACTTTTAGAGATTATAAAAATGTGTTTAACTTCAAACAAAAGATATCATCATCTTTATGTTTAAAATTGACTAACTACATGGAAAATGTTATATAGAACATTTTAAATAGATAATGGTAGATTACTTAAATTTAAAGACAAAACTAATGAAAGAGATTAACTATTGAAGAGTCCATTTATTTAGAAGTTAAAGTTAATAAAATGATAAGATGGTAATAACTTTAAGCTATAACATAACTTTAAGCTATAACATAGTTTATCCATTCAAGATCTCTTCACGATTAAAAAAAATTTTAAAAACCACGTGTACCATTTCTGTAGTTTTATATTTTTTATAACTTGGGTGATAAGTCCTGAATAATATAAGTAATTATTATATTATAGTGTCGTGGAATCATTAAATAACAAAGATAGAGGATCTCTCCATTTGAGGTGGATTCCAGTTGTACATGGGACCAAATAAATTTCTTTTAAGTACACCATCAACCGTACCTATAACTTTTTTTTGTCGGATCTTATTTTTAATCGACTGAATTTCTAAATTTTGTTTTAAATCTGGTATTTTATTTTATGTAACTTACAATAAATTATCTATGTGATTTAGTTACTAAATTTACAATAATTTTCTCCATTGCCAACTTGACAAGAAGCAAATGTCTTAATATGCTACGGAATATGGTATATCTATCATCTATCACTCTATGCTTTTTGTTTTATGTGAACCCAACTTTTGTAGCAAAGTATTTTATTTGATTTAAATATATATGAAGAAGAAACCAAACACCACGGTTACAAAGAAAAACACCAATAAACAATGATATTATCTAATAACGTTAAATAAATAATATATATAATAAAAATGTTTCAATATGCGACAATGATGTCAAGTGTCATGTCTTGGGTCGTTAGGTAACCCGTAAAATCTATCATGTTAGGTGAAATTTGGATCATATGTCGATGCATTTTAGTACTATCATTGAGATCTTAGTTACTAACTGAATACTTCTAATGTTTTTACTATAAAGTAATATTAAAACGATTATAAACAAAAATCAATATTCATACGTATTTCGTAATTATGAACAACGAGGTGTCACGTAGAAAAACTATGCCATAAGCTAAGTTGGTTCATTCATAATCAAATAACGATTTGGCAGAGTAAAAAAAGAGAGCATTAAGTTGATTGTGAAGCTTACTTAACAAATGCGTATAAAAGTTTGTTTGTTAAACTAAATTAGTGTAAATATTTATTTGTAAATAGATGTTTTGTTTATAAGCATAAATGACAATAATATCGGTCAATCGGTATGTACAATAAAATATCTTTTTTCTTTTCTTTTCGGAGAAGATGATTATACATTATCAAAGTAAATTGTACCGGCATCCACAATGTAAATTGTATATGAGTTGAATAAGATGACAATTAGGATTGAATGAACGTTTTAATGATGTGTGAGTGACAACATGAAGTAAAATTGAACGGAAGATATGAATGATCATTCAACTTTTCAATAGTGTTTATTAAAAAGAATTAAATGTTGATTAAGATTGAATATGTATTTAATAGATTATGGATGTTAAAGTAAAATTGGATAGATATTTATTGGATAGATATTTAAAGTAAAATTGGATAGATATTTAATGGATCATGTAGAAATAATGTCTATAGAGTTGACTTGTGATGCTTTGAGAAAATAAGAACATAAATGAAGTAATAGTTGATAACTTACAAAAATAAGTTTCTATATATGATATATACATGTTTTTTTTTATCTTGAATTAAATGAGTTGAACAATATAAAAAAGAATTATTAGTTTGGTCAATTTTTTTATCGGCTAAATTTTATAAAATAAAGCCAATAAGGCGCAAGAAATAGGGATGTTAAAAACCCCCATGGGACCTGATCCTGTACGGGACTAAATTTAAAAAAAAAAAAAACAGGAGCCAGGGCAAAATTAAGCCCCGCTTATTTTCGGGACCGGGGTCGGGAGTTGGTATTTGCGTCTCGTACTCCCACGGGGACCCCGGTTGTACATTTATGTAAAAAATATATATTTAATATAAAATACATACTTTAGTGCTAACTTACTAGTTTCTATATGTTTGATAATGTTGATGTGTTAAGTACATAATTATTAAATGACGATGATGATATTAAAGATGTGGATGATCTAGATAAAATAATTGGATGCCTTGGTAAATGTAGACTTGGAGAATGATTTCATGGCTTAAGTAAGACTATGTTTTAAACATTGACAATATTGAATTTTGACTTTTTATATTAATTTTATGTATGTTTTATGTTTATATATATATATATATATATATATATATATATATATATATATATATATATATATATATATATATATATATATATTAATTATGCATGATATAAAAATACCGATATCCCACTGATATCCCACCGCGATAACCTATATCCTAAATATCGGCCCTTGACTGATATTTGATTTTTGACCGCTATAACTACCTAGGGTTTAGGTTAGGTTTTATTTTTCCGTTTCCAATTAATGGATATTGAAGAGGTAGTGAATTAATCATATAATTTTAGACATGTAAGTATTTTATATCTGTAATATTGGATTTGTCGTATTTTATATTTATAAGATTGTTAGAATTGTCATTTTGTAATGTTAGATTTTTAAGTTTTTAGTTGCTAAAAGATTAGGTTTTAAGTTGTAAAAAATAGTCTTTTTAGCCTAAACCAAATTAGTTGTTTAGTTTCTAAAAAAATCAAATTTTAAGCCTATAAACCGGGGGAACGGGGGTGGGACCGGGAGCAATGGAGGTAACCGGGGGCGGGACCAGGGGCTATGTAAACGGGGGAGCCGGGGACGTGACCGGGAGCAGGGGCACCAACTGATTTCGGGGGCGGGAGCAGGGGCAGCTATTTCCGCTCTCGTTTGGTCCCGTTGACATCCCTAGCAAGAAAGAGGCAATTATATGTGAATAGTTAAGATTGAGTTTCATAACAGTCTTTGAGTATTGTTTTATAATCGTGACTACGTGTGATTAGTAAGAAACATATGGAAATAGTCAAGACTCAGTTTTGTTATAGGCTTAGAGTATTGTTTTATAATCGTGACTACTTGTGATTAGCAAGAAACATATGGGAATAGTTAAGACTGAGTTTTCTTTATAACCGTGACTACTTGTGATTAGTAAGAAACTTGATGTTAGTTACTGTATATGGGTGTTGCGTTAGCGGCAGAACAATGATCAAAGTAAAGGGGTATCCTAAAAAAAATCGTGTAATATACAACTAAAAAAAAACCACAATTTCATTACACATAAAGTTCAACTTCCATAACAAAATTTTGTTTTAAAGTTCACCTCTTTGCTCTTTCATTTTATGAAAGCAAGTAATTACATTTTTAGTCTTAACATTCTATAGTGCTTTATTTTCTATACTACAAATCAAAACATCATTCATAAAACTGTCACCTATTTTATTATGCAAATCGGTCTTCAACAATTTCATTGAAGAAAAACATCATTCAACGGTTGCGGTTGCGACGGGCAAAACAAAAGTTAGTTTTAATAATCTATAAATTAAAGGAAAATACAGACACTTCTCTTTTCCACCAACAAACAAGAGAGGTATGCAATTCCTTTTGTATGAACCCATTTTATCGATTGGATTGGTGCGGAATAATAATACCAGGAAGATGATCGTATGAACAATGAAGAACATAATATGTGAGTAAAACTGTAATATACAGATAAAGAGAAACAACATATTACATGAAGAACACTCATGGATGCGGAGAATCCCACCCAAACACTCTCTACAATCTATGTCTACATAGTGATCACATATAAACAAATGACCCTCACCTCCACTTTATATACTAGTAGAGGGAACTTGCTTTCCATACATGGGAATATTCTAACCTAATAAACACTTATCATTGTAGAGCATTTTTATACTCCAACAATCTCCCTCTAAATGCACGGAAATGGTGAGGGAAAGCAGTGATAAAAGGCAGAACATCTAACGGGAAGGTCCGGTAGGTCTGGTGCGAAAGTATCTCGGAAAAGTTGAAGTTGTCGTGATATAATCTAACAATGGAATCTTTATCATCAAAGAACATACAGAGTAACCCAATCTATGAATAAAAGAATGAAATCCCAATCTTCAAATGTGATCAGTCCCCAAAAGCCAATCGTGTTCACAGTCTCCCCCTCGACTGTTGAACCGAAGAGCACAATGTCGAATCACACAACATCTTCAATATTTTGAATTCGAGTGATAATGCACCAAATAATCTCTAAAGAATAACCTACTAAAATTGTGAATCATCTAAAAGTAAAGTCCGATGAACAAATAATATGGATCCGAAGCCATGGTCTAGCAATTCCAAAAAAAGATTCGGAATATCAAAAATAAGTGTCATGTCAAATTGGCAAAATAATATTCGTCTTCAAAATATAACAAATCCAAACTTGAGAAATCATAAGATCTGATCCGGATGCAAAGAGAAATGAGACATCCCAAAATGTAGTGTCTGAAGATAAATAACCATAATCCGAAGAACATTTAGTAATGCCAAAAATTCGATCTGTGAAGACCAAAAATCAGTGCCACATCACAATATTAAATCAATCTCCATCTTCAAATGTGTCTAACGTCAAAACTCTAATAATAAATCAGAATGGATGCTCATGATTCTCCCCCCTATTTTTGATCGACCAAAGATAAACAATAATCATGAAACCGGGCAAGAGAATATGTCAGATATGATGGAGCATCGCACACTCCCCCTTGAGGTGAACATCGACCCGTAAAAACGATGTTATTATTTTTCGACTCACGGGTAGACTTAGCGATGTATTGATGAACTGAACAAACACTGTACAATATGTATGATAAAACCCACCACTGAAGAATCATAATGTTGAACTGAAGTAATGCTGATAACCAAAATGCAGACCCGAACTCTCAAAACACAACTAATGACTCATAAATCACGGTCGAAGTGAACCGGTCTAGAGCTCTAATCGGTCCGAATGATGGTCCGAGACCATATGTAACCAGTCTGAAGGAAGTAAAAGTGTGAACCTCGTAAAACGTTGTTGATCAGGCAAGTCGCCAAATAAACATATATGGATCCAGATGTCTAAAGCACATAAATATGACGCTTCAAATGTGAGTTGCTTGGTAAGAGGAAGAGTACACAAATAATAATCTCTGAATCAATTGTGTCTTCACTCATAATCAACAAGAAAAAATGAAGCCTTGAACCATGGGGCTAAAATTGGTGTTAAAAAAATAATTGGTTTTGAATAAAATAATTGAGTATATAAAAATATTTTGTTAAAAAAATAATGGGTTTTAAAAAAAATGGAAATTGGTTTTAAAAAGATATGGGTTAAAAAATAAAATGAAATACAAAGGAATAAATTTCAGAATTAAAAAGGTTACGAAGTGGGTTAGAAGGTGGACCCACAATGAAAATGGATTCACCAAAAGGAATGGTTCGAACTGGGTTTTAAAAGAAAATGTCCAAGATAAGAAATGAGTAAGAGGTGGAAATAAGTTGGATCGAGGCTTGGATCCGAGATCACTGAAAATGGATTCACAATGTGGATCCACATGAGGGTAGGTCCATCTTGGAATAATGAATGCGACAAAAAAATGGTCTCCGAAATGTTAATGGACTCGGAATTGAAAAGAAAATGGGACAAAAAGTAATTGAAGATGGCGGTTGACTGGTGAATAGGGGTTTGTCGGGTGGCAGGAAATGATTGGACTGTTAGATTAGTATCTAAGTTCATAACTATATTTGGGATGTACATGACCCGGTTGTTGCATGGTCATTTTGGGTTGCCTTTACCAAAGCAACTTGACTGAGTTAATAATAGAGAAAGAGGATGTTATGGTTTATATATTATAAGAATAATATATTAAAAGAGAAATCATATTTATTTAATTAACATTTGTCAAGAATTAATTCAAAATTAATTTTGTTGTCAAAAAAGGTTAATTGAATTAAGGGGACTGAACTCGTAATTATGTGATAGTTGCAAAGCCGGGTTAGGAAACCCTAGAGTATAGGGTGGACGAATTCTAAGGATAAGGCCTTAAGAATTCGTCCAAGGGGGTTCTAGAATTATCTTTGGGCTGCTTGGTGGCTAAGTAACCAGATAAGGATAATCACTGAAACCCTAATTTCCACACCTATATAAAGACCCCTAGGGCATGAGATTTTGGCTATACTTGAACGCTACGAGTCTTGGAGTTGATTTTTCCCTCTCCTCTCCCCCCTCTCTCTCTCTCTCTCTTGCTTCATCCAATTGCTTTGGTGTTTGTAAGCCATTAGAGACACAATATTTGGGGTACTAAGGTTCTCAAAGCTTCAAGATCTACAATCAACAATCAAGGTATTCATCTAAATTTTTTATTTGATATTGAATTAGTTTGTTGTATGCTAGATTAGGGTTTACAAGCTTTGGATAAATTTGCATGTACAATAGAGAAACCTAGATCTAAAGCTTTAGGGTTTTGCATTTGCACATAAGATGTTCTTTTACTCAAAACCCATCAGTGGTATCAGAGCCTTGCCTGGTTTCTATTGTAATTGATACATAATGTGTATGTCCTTTGCTTAAAATAGATTTTCTAACCTTCTGCCTGATAGACTCGTCGAGTCCCAAAGTGAACTCACCGAGAAGTTGACGAGTCCAAATGAGGACTCAGCGAGTCGGAGAGTCAAATAGATGAAAATTCGGGATTTTTGCTTATTTTGACTTAGGATAATTACCATAATTGTTGTTAATGAATAAAATCCGAATTTTATTGATTCCTTATGATTATCTTTGTCAAAATAAAATATATTTGTCACTTAATTTGATAATCATTACCTTATTTGATGAATATTAATTATTTGAATTATTTGATCAATTATCTTTCATGAAATTGGATTAGGTCAAAATTAGATAACCACCAATTAATTGTTTAACTGTTTTATTTGAATTTTGATCTAGATAGTTTCGAAATGTTTCAAAAACTTGCCCTAAAGTTTTGGAATTTAAATTTTTGATTAAAAGTTTAATTTTCTAATAATTAAATTCCAAACCCTAGAATTTAACAAGTTTAAAAGTCACCCCTATACTATTATAGTATTATAAGAATAATTATAATATATGTATAAGATAAATGCTAGTCTTACCATTAGTAGGCCTCATTCACGAAGCCGATCTATAAGGGGGTATAAGGTTGTTGTGTATAAAATGATAGTTTAATGGGTGTCCACTTCATCCACCACTTCCTTGATTGGTGGAGTGTTGTTAGCCAAACGGGTAGGATAGGAAAACTAATTCTTCATTAAAAGTATAATGATTAATAAAGTAACTAAATGTTTTATAAATTCTCAATTTTAGTTACTTTAAGAAAAATGTGAATTTGATGCTATTCCATAAAATTACACTTCGTAACCTTGCTAAGATGTTAGTGGAGCGTGTGTGGTTAACCGGTGCACTAATTTGGGTCTAAGAAAAGGTGGCAAAGGGTGACTCGATGTTTGTCATAGATCAAGGGAGCGTGTGTGGTTAACCAGCACATTAATTAGGTGACTGTAACATTAGGGGCACCATGCACATTTTCATGGTTATTCACACCTTGTTTGTGATCCTCGGTATCCCACTCACAAACTTGAAGAGCATATCGAGATTTAAACATGTCATTGAAATGTTCAATGAATCTCAAAGGATCTAGAGTTTTAAAACATTTAAAACTTGATTGCTTTTGTTTTTCATGGTGGAATTTTTTGAATCGTCATTCACTTACCTTTAAATTATTTTTTTGTTTAGATTACATCTTTTTCGGATGTCTAACCCGAGCAACAATGCTCCCGGATCAAATTCTTCCAGCTCATTGTTACTCATGAATTTGTGGGAGGGCGATCTTCGACAGAAACAATTTTAACGATTGGATACGCAACATAAGGATGGTCACCCACTACGAGGACAAGTAGTATGTCCTCGACAAGGAGCTGAAGGAGCTAGATGTCAACACTGCTAATCCAGAGGAGATCGCTGCCTTTGAGGCCCATGAGCATGATGTGTAACACCCCGTTTATGAAATAAATAAATAAACAAATAAAAGAAATGATAATGGCCATAGAAACCCTGAGATGTATTTTATATTACTTTAATTTAGCCTTAAGGTGATAGTAAGTTGTTGGGAGTGTTCAGTATCGGGACTTAAATGTATTAAAATATGGAAATGGGGGTTAAAATGTAACTTCCACACTAATTATGAATAGAAGTCTGATGTTAGGGGGCTATTTGACAATTTCTATGGACTAGTGTTGAAAGGAATTTTCGAGTCAGGGGCTAGAGTGTAAATATAGGACTATAATTGAAAGGAATGGAGGGGGAGGGGGAGGAATTGTCAATATGGCAGGGAGTTTGTTTGGACGAGGTCTAATAGCCATCACCTCTATTTGTCCTTTCATAACACCAAACCCTAACCCTAAACACCCTCCCAGTCGCCACCTTATCAACCCTTCTTCTCCAGCCGCCGCTCCTCCACTGATTGAAGCCGGAAGCCACCAACCTTTATGTTATCGGCAGGAACGAAGAGCCATGAATCGATGTCGTGTTATTCAGGAGGAGCAAGAGAGTGTGGATCATAGGAGTTGCAACCGTTGCCGACATCGCGTCAGTCTGAGTCATAGGATCGCTTCGTATCCATCGTCGCTGTTGTCCCTTCTATGAAGACATACAAGATGATGCCATGGCTACTATTGCGGTTCTAAATCGCCACTCTTCTCCTTCTTCTTCTTGTAATTATTATTCCGATCCAAGCGCCGCTGTTGCCGACTATTACTGTATTGCCGTCGCCTCTCATTGCAGATGGGTGATTCGAGTCGTTTTCGGGAAAGGACTCGATGGTGGATGTTGCTTCTTGACGGAGAACCGAGAGAAACCATCACCACCACCGTGAGGTGGTGGTTTTCATCCTAAAACTGTTGATGTCGCCTCCGTGAGCCACCAGTTGGGTGGCTAGACTCAAAGGCTAGACCTTTTGAGGAAATCATAATCGTGTAGGAGTATGTGTTTTGTTGTGTGAGGGTTTGTTGGCCGGAAAATAAGAACAACCACCACCACCACCACAATGAGGTGGTGGCGGCCACCATGTGTGTGTGTGTGTTATGTTAGTTAGTAGGTGTGTTTATTTTTGGATTTCTTATTGTAATTGTAATCATGTCAGAATAATGAAAAGGAAAACTCAAACCATCACCGTGAAGTGGTGGCTACCACCTCCTGCCACCACCGACAGCCGTGTCGGGTGGCGGTGTGCCTCATTTGTATTGTGACTCGTTTGGGGTGTTTGGAAAAAAGGACTAAAACCTTAATGGACCAAATAAAGCCCTAATTGACCTAAAATCCCAAACATGTGACCAATAGGCATAGTGAAACCCTAATGGGCCTAATGAACCTGAATTGATCAAAAGACCTAGTTGTTAGGCCTATTGGGCTATGATGAGGATGGAAACCCTAATTAGGGTTTAAAAAACCCTAATATTGGATTTATGGGCTTTGGACTTATCAGGACCCACTTTTGAGCCATTGGAATGTAATTGTGTATTAAGCCCAATCACACCATATGACTTATCTAGCAGAGTGATGGACTTGATGGATTAAGTCCTTATTGAGTTAATTGAGAAAAACTTAACCCTAATCATCATTTTATGTGAAAACCCTAATTTCACTTAGGCGTTGAGTTGGGCCTTTCCATTGGGCTTTGGTAATTTGATTATTAATGGGCCATCCAAGAATAGTCATATGGACTAGAATATGCTGATGGGCTTTAGGGTAAGGCTTATTTGAGGGCTTAGGCCCAATTTGAAAAAGTGGGCCATAGATGGGCCATAGTTTGGGCCTTAATGATTATATGATATTGGGCCATCAGAATGCCAAATGTTTGGGCTGGACTAAATGGTTGGGCCTTTAAACGAGACCATGTAAATATTAGGCCCAGTTTGGAAAATTGGGCCATATGTTGAGTTTTAGTTCGTGGTTTGACTTTTGGGCCTTTGGATTGGGCCTTGGACTGAATAAAGCTAAGTTAGGGTAAAGTAGTCTTTTACCCCAAGTATGGAGTTGTGGTTATGCATTGAGAACCAATTATTAATTCGGTATTGTTTGATGTTGATAGTTTGGGAACCTGTCAACCAGCACTGGGTTTTATCTGTGGGACTTCAGCAGTGCCAGGTGAGTCTCCTCACCATACCAATACGTCTAAGGCACCAATGCCGACCCATTTTATGATATGTGATACACTAGCTGAAGTTGTATTATGTGGCATGTTAGTTGGTTATGTGATAGGGAGCATGCTAGTGAATATGTGGTATGCATGGAAGACCTTGGAGGGTTCCCGGAGCACTTAGGTGTAAGACCTTGGAGGGTTTCCTTGGCATCCTAGGTCAAGAACTCGGGGGGTTCCCGAGGCACTTAGGTGGAAGACCTTGGAGGGTCTCCTTGGCATCCTAGGTCAAAAACCTCAGGGGGGGGGGTGAGGCACTTAGGTGTAAAACCTTGGAGGGTTTCCTTGGCATCTTAGGTCAAAGACCTCGGGGGGTTCCCGAGGCATTGGGCTAAGACCATGTGGGGGTTCCCATGGCACCCGGTGTAAGACCCTGGAGGGCTTCCGGGGCTTCCATATATGTTTATATGCATGGCTAGTGTAGTTGATATGATTTACATGAGTTTGTGAATAAGACCTTGGAGGATTTCCATGACATCTTTATATGTGTATATGCCTGCTTATGCGATTATTACAGTTTATGTAGCTATTATAGCTGATATGGATTATGTAGTTATGTGGATTGTGTGGGGTATGCTATGGGGAAATCACTAAGCTTCATGCTTACACTTTTGTTTATGGTTTTAGGTATCATCGATTTGGAAAAGAAGGGCTCGGATTGATCACAGTGCAAACACCTATGATTTTTGCAATGAATGATTTTGGGATAAACTCTGATAAATATTTTACTTAATGATGATTCTAAATGTTTGAAATAAATGGTATCAATGTTGTAGCTACATTTAAAAATGAAAATTTTACCCATTATTTTTAGGTCGTTACAAGTTGGTATCAGAGCCTTTGTTTGAGGGATTCGGGTATACCTTAGGGTGTGTCTGAACTCAAACTGAGGATCTATAAAGTTTTCAAAAAAAATCAAAAGAAAATGTTTTCAAGGAAAATGTTTTCTAAGAGAAGAAAGGGTGTGGTGCATGCAATGAACCGACCTCAAGTAAGTGTCCCTAGAATACCCATATATGTTGTTTGATATGATTTGGTTTATGAATCTGTGTATCGCATGCTAGTTAGGGCTAGGGGAGATGCATGTATATGTTGTATCAGCTGGTAGACTTGCATTCTAGTGTTGAGCAGTCAATAATAGGTTGGCCTGATATGTGGTGCTTGTAGCCTTGGAAATATTTGATGCCATGCTGGAATGAGAATGATATTTGGTATTTGTAACTGCTAAGTATATGTTTTTAAAATTGTACACGGTTAGGATCTTATATCCTTAGAATAACAGATTTGGCCTTATTTCCTATTCCTTGGGTGGTTGTGGTCCTAGGATACGGTCTATTACTCAACAGTCTATTAGATCATGTTCTGTGTATAATTTGCATGCATAAGGCATCCGAAAATAAGGATGGATGGATGTGGACAGCGCAAATCGCGATATGTGGGTTGAGTGTACAATGATAGTCCTTTGGATTGAAGTGCTACTGAATGAATGTTGCTTGCCTTTTGCTTTGTGGAGCTCTTGAGTGATGGGAGTCAGCTACTAAGTGGATATGACGGTATCCAGGAGGTAGATGGTTAGCATCATGGGGAGTTCTTTAGCAGCTGATGGCAGGGCGAGGTTGGGAACCTAAGGGATCCTAGGAGGTGCTTCAGGGGGATATCGTGTTGTTGTTTAGCACACATTTAGTACATGATGGGAGTAGGTGACTTAGAGGATTCAGGATAATTCCGGAGGAAAGTATGGATAGGTGTGGAAGGTTGTATTTGGCCCATACCACTGAAAGCACAAGATCCATACTCGAATCGGGGAAAGTCTTGGAGAATCTAAGAAGCGTGGGAAGGAGAGTTCTTGGTTATGATTGGACCATGGGGATAGCTACTATACAAAATGCGGATGAGCACGCAATGGAAAGGACCAGGTTTTGGTCTTGGCTCCAATGGAGAGCCAGTTAGCGGAAGGACTGCCAGGATTTTGAGTCTGTCATGGATCTCTTGTATCAGGCGACAAGGACCGATTATGCGATCTATTGCACTTTTGGGATTAGAGACTATGTCTTTGAAGTAGTTTGTAGCCGGTTTAGGGCAGAGGTTGCTTCAGCTACTGTAGTTCAGTCGTGGGCGATTGAGCTGGTGAGTGCACCAGGGTGCGAGACCCTGAGTGATATGATTTCTAGAGCTCGAGAGCAGAGATTGATTTGGGAAACATTGGGAAATGGGAACCAGATTAGGTACATATAAAGGACCCAAGAGTTCGAGCGTTTTAGTAGGTGTATCTCTGGATGTGTTGCCCTGTTTGTGTTTGGACTATGCATTCAAACATTGGTTAGATGCCATTTGCATACCGTGTGTTATGGGGTGGTTAGTGAAAAGTTGTTTCCCCTCTTTGCTGGTTTTAAGTGTTCAATGTTATCTGGGTCTAGGGTCAATATTGGTTTAGGGACATGATGCGGAAGGCCTACAAACCGGTTAGTGACTCGGTCATTATGCACGAGTCAACTTTTGGAAGCTCCAGGGAAAGTGGGTTACTGTTGGGGCTTGGCCTAGAAATTGGTTATTCGAACTTCAAGATATAGGTGGGGCATCATTTCAAGGCGCCTGAGATTACTAATCTCGCTGGGATTCGGGAAGTTTTTGTCTGATCTTTATGAGTTGCGTGGTCCTTGGGGGTGTGGGCCTGTAACAGGATACTCGCACGGACAATGAACGGGTTGTCAGTAGTTGGTTATTAAAGAGTAAGAAGGATCGGGAATCTTTTAAATCTCATGTATTGCGAATACTTAGTTGAATCTAAGTGGGGGAGAATCGTGCAGGTATTCAGGACAGGTACATGTATGAGACCAGGATGGGCTTCTCGTCCTCATCGTGGAAAAAGGGCAGCCCAAGTGGCTATTTGGTTTGAGGGTTATGTGAGTTTGGAGTTTGGTAAAACTCCTTAGCGTGTGAGCTGCATATTCTTGGGGGTTTGAAAGCCGAATTTGGGAAAAGTAGATTGAGACTCCAGTCATGAATCGAGTTCAGTTCGGGTGGTCGGTCGAGTGTGTGATTGATTCCGCATGTGTTTTGAATCGATAGATTAAGGGTAAGGTATTGAGCTACGGTTGTGTTAGGATGAAAGTGTTGTAAGACCATGGGGGAGCCATAGCATTCGCTAATGGTCAGTTAGAATGCAAGTGTTCTAAGACTATGGGGGAACCATAGCATTCACCAGTAGTCAGATAGTTCGGGAAGTGTAGAAAGACTGCAAGGTACCTGCGACATTCACGTATTCATTCAGATGACTTAGGCCAGGGTGGGCCAGTTTGCAAGGTTATGAGTAGGTCACAACATAATTGGAATCAGGAAACGGTAGGTCGAAGGAAACCAGGTATGATGTAAGACTACAAGTATTCTGGTAGTATTCACCTTTTCACATCGGATTAAGTGGTGACAGGTTGTCAGTCTATCATGATCAAATGAATCAAATGGATTGGAGGAGCCATGAGTGGCTGTATAGACAGTGCAATTATTGTCGAACGAGGTATCCTTCAGAGGACACATGGGACTACTGAGTGTGTTTTGGTTCAGCAATCAGTTAGATGTCCGTTGTTTCGAGGGATTATCTGAGGTTCGATGAGATATAAGTGTACTATAGGGAAACTTGGTCTGTGACTCTATTTTCTAGTGGGTACCTCTAGTTATCAGAATTTACGTAGCCAGTTGGGAGATAAGGGTAATGAATTCGACAATGATCCAGTGTGGGCGGTCTGTCAGGTAGACAGACCCTCTCGAGGCTTCGGAAGTCGGACGGAGTAGATGTGATCTTGTTGCAGGAAATTTGTTCATCTTCAGGTTCTAGAACCTTGCGAAAGCTGGTCACGATTACCCTGGAAATGCTAGGGTGTGCCCAAGATTGTGACCATGTCGCCCAAGTTGTCGGGCGTGTAAGGAATGGTAAGGAATGATTTTGAGTACGAAATCTAATTTAAGTGGGGGAGAGTTGTAACACCACGTTAATTAAATAAATAAATAAACAAATAAAATGAATGATAATTGTCATACAAACCCCGAGATATATTTTTTATTACTTTAATTTAGCCCTAAGATAATAGTAAGTTGTTAGGAGTCTTCGTTATCGGGACTTAAATGTATTAAAATCTGGAAATGGTGGTTAAAATGTAACTTTCGGACCAATTATGAATAGAATTCTGATGTTAGGGGGCTGTTTGGCAATTTCTTTGGACTTGTGTTGAAAGGAATTTCGAGTCAGGGGGATAGAGTGTAAATATTGGACTATAATTGAAAGGAATAGAGGGGGAGGGGGTCGGAATTGTCAATTTGGCATGGAGTTTCTTTGGAAGGGGTCTAATACTCGTCACCTCTCTTTGGCCTTGCATAACACCAAACCTTAACCTTAAACACCCTCCCAACCACCACCTTATCACCACTTCTTCTCCAGCTGCCGCTCCTCCACCGATTGAAGCTAGAAGCCACCAACCTTTCTGTTACCGGTGGGAACGAAGAGCCATGAATCGGTGCCGTGTTATTTAGGAGGAGAAGGAGAGTATGGATCATGGGAGTTGCAACAGTTTCCGACGTCGCATCAGTCGGAGTTAGAGGATCGATTTGTATCCATCGCCACTATTGTCCCTTCTATGAAGACATACAAGATGATGCCATGGCTGCTGTTGCGGTTCTAAATTGCCACTTTTCTCCTTCTTCTTCTTCAAATTATTCTGCCAATCCAAGCGTCGATGGTGCCAACTGTTACTCTATTGTCATCGCCGCTCACCACAGATGGGTGATTCGAGTCGTTAGTGGGTTTTTATTTTTGGATTTCGTGTTGTAACGGTAATCATGTGAGAATAATGAAAAGGAAAACTCAACCCACCACTGTGAGGTGGTTGCTGCTGCCTCCTGCCGCCACCGACGGCCGTGTCGGGTGGCGGTGTGCCTTGTTTGTATTGTGACACGTTTGGGGTGTTTGGACAGAGGGACTAAAACCTTAATGGTCCCAATAAATTCCTAATTGACCTAAATGCCCAAACATGCGACTAATTGGACTAGTGAAACCCTAATGGGCCTAATGAACCTTAATTGATCAAAAGACCTAGTTGTTGGGCATATTGGGTTAAGATGGGGTTGGAAACCCTAATTAGGGTTTAGAAAACCCTAATATTTGAAATATAGGCTTTGGACTTATTGGGACCAACTTTTGAGCCATTGGATTGGAATTGTGTATGCAGCCCAATCACACCATATGACTTATCTAGTAGAGTGATGGACTTAATGGATTAAGTCCTTAATGGGTGAAGTGAGAAAAATTTAACCCCAATCATCATTTTATGTGAAAACCCTAATTTCACTTGGGCGTTGAGTTCGGCATTTTCATTGGGCTTTAGTACTTAGATTATTAATGGGCCATCCAAGAATATGTTGGATAAGGTGTCTAAGTCCATAACTATTTCTGATATGTACTTGACCCGACCAGGCATGGTCCATTTGGGTTGCATGGCACCATACAATTGGATAGACTAAATGAGAGAAATAATACTTGTGGTTTATTAATATATTATAAGTTCTAATATATTAATAATATTATTTAATTAGTTTGATCAATAATTAATTTAGAATTAATTAAGTGATCAAAAGATAACTAATTAAATATATGGGTTGATTATGTAAATCATCCATTCTTGTATAGTGGGATAAGAGGCTCCATGGATTATCTAGTTGGGTTCCACCCATAGGATGCTCCATGGATGCTCCATGGGAGTTACAAACCCATGGCTCATGGAAACGAAGAGTTATGACACATTAGGGTTTTACATGGTGTAAACCTAGATGTGTCAACACTATATAAGGAACCCATTCTCCACCAAAATCGGCTACAGATGAACAAGTGAGGGATATGCCAATTTTAACAAGTGTAAGATTCTCTCATAGTTTACTCCTTTGCATTTTGTGTTGTGTGAAGCATTTGAGGCATCACACTTGGGGTGCTAGGCTCACAAGGTTTCAAGGATCACAAGCAACAACAAGGTAAGTTATTCTATCTTGCATTAAAGTTAAAAAATTGTTCCCCATGCATGCTAGATAGGAATATAACCTTGGAATTCAAGTTTGCATGATAATTAGACAAACATAGATCCAATGTTATTAGGGTTGCATGTACACTTAGGAAGTGTTAGAATGCTCAAAACCCATCAGTGGTATCAGAGCCTAGGCTTGTTTGTTGATTACTTGTGCAAACTGTTGAAAAAAAATCGTTTTTCTGTTTCTGCTCGTATGAACTCGCCGAGTCTATGGGGGGACTCAACGAGTCCATGACCAAATGCAAGCTACTCGTCGAGTCCATGACCAAATGCAAGCTACTCTTTGAGTTTGTTCTTGCACTCGACGAGTAGAGGCTGCAGTTTTCAGAATTTCGATTTTAGTTGCTGGAAATGGACTAAAAACATTACCCTAAATTGTTTTGGTACTTGAAAACATATTTTAGATGGTTTAATGTTTATGCTAATGCATATACAATGACAATTATCAAAATTACAAGTTGTAAGTGTAATTTTTGATTCTTGAAAGTGTTCATATTCATGTTCTTGTTCTTATGATGTTTAGATGATCATAGAAATTTTTTGTAACCTTCATGGTAGATTAATTCATGATCATTATGTGTTTTAATGGAGTCCATAACTTGTCCTCCAGTTATGGAAAACCAAAAGTCAAACTTTTATTAAAGCCATTAAAAGAGCACAAGAGTTATATAAAAATGAGGAGTCTTCATTTTTATGACTCAATTAACTCATATGTTACAAGAAATGAAAAGTTTTGAAAGTTTACAAAACTTGCCCTCAAGTTTTGGAACAAGTAAAGTCTTAATTAAAACTTTAGTTCCAACCCTTAGAATTTTAAAAGTTAAAATTCAACCCTTATACTTTATAATATTATAAGTTAATAATAATAATAATAATAATAATAATATATATATATATATATGTATGTATGTATGTATGTATGTATGTATGTATGTATAAGATCAAGTCGTCTTACCGCTAGTACGCCTCACTCACGAAGTCGGTCTATAAGGGGGGTATAAGGTTGTTGCCTATAAAATGGCAACTTAATGGGTGTCCACTCTCACCCACTACTTCCTTGATTGGTGGAGGGTCGTTAGCCGAACAGGTAAGAGAAGGACTTATAAATTCTCATTAAAAGTATGATGAATATTACAAAGTAACTAAATGTTTTATTAAATTCCCAATCTTAGTTACTTTAGGAAAAATGTGAATAAGGTGCTAATCCATGAAATTACACTTTAGAGTTTGTTTAAGTCGTTAGTGGAGCGTGTGTGGTTAACCGGCACACTAACTTGGACTTAACAAGGTAGGTAAAGGGTGACTTAAGGTTTATCATAGTATCGGTGGAGTGTGTGTGGTTTACCGGCACATCGATTGAGTGATAAACTTTAAGGGTACCAAGTGATTTGCATGGTTACTTCACACCTCGTTTTGTGATCCTCGGTATCCCAGTCACAAAACCTGGAGGGCACACTCGAGATTGAAACATGCCATTGAAAAGTTCAATGAATCTCAAAGAATCTAGGAATTTCTAATAACCAATTAAAACCTAATATCAATATTTCGTTTTTCATGGTGGAAATTGGTGAATCATTATTCACCTACGTTTCAAATATGTTATAGCTTAGATTACAACATACCTCTTCTAAGTTATAATATATTGTGATTGGATCCTATCCTTAATATTACATTTCGGTGTTTTATTAAGGACTCTCTTAATATCTAAACTAATCTTGCCCTCTTCATTTAGATGTCTTCAAACAACGCTGCTTCTGGCTCTAATCCTCATAGCTCCTTTACCCTTATGAACTTGTGTGGGAAAGTCATTTTTGATGGATCCAACTTCAATGAATGGATCAGAAACATCAGGATGATTACCCGCTACGAGGACAAAGAATATGTACTTGATAAGGAGCTTAAGGAGATTGATGAGACCACTGCAACTCCTCAGGAGATCGCTGACTTCCAGGCACATGAAAGGGATGCTACCAAAGTAGCATGCATCATGATGGCCACCATGACAATGGAACTCCAAAAGTCCTATGAGGACTTTTATCCTTTTGAAATGCACCAAGATCTGATGGAAAGATACCATCAAAGTGCACGACAAGAGAGGTATGAAATCATCTGCTCCATGATAATAACCTTAATGAAGGATGGAGAGTCATTCACGAGCCACATGCAGAAAATGAAAAGGTATGTGGATCGGTTGCTGAAGCTTAATGTGAACTTCCCTAAGGAGCTTGCAATAGATATCATTTTGCACTCCTTACTATCGTGCTATGATCAATTTTGCATGACATATCACATGAATAAGGAAGAGGTCATACTCAGGAAACTTCAGGGACTTCTCAAGACCGCAAAAATAGGTCTTAAGGGGATGTCAGTTGTTAACACTCCTACTCCAAACTTCTCCCCGATTTTGGCAATTGGGAAAAGTCGAGGGAAGAAGAGGAAGAGCTCTTCGAAGGGTACCAAGGCTAGGACCCTTGATGGCTCCTCTTCAAGTGGAACCAAGAAAGGTTTCATCACTCCTTCTTATGACCCAAAAGAGGCTGGATGCTTCTATTGCCATGAAAAGTCACATTGGAAGCGGAACTGCCCAAAGTACCAGCAAGATGTGAAGGATGGGAAAGTTAAACCCATCCATGCTGGTATTTACACTATCTTATCTAATAACTCACCCCATTCTAATTCTTGGATAATTGATACCGGTTGTGGTATTCATATATGTTCTGATTTATAAGGACTAAGAAGAAGTGAGAATGTGGAGCAAGGAAGAATAAACTTAATCATCGGGAATAAGAAAGCTTTACCTGTCACGAAGATTGGAGTTCATACTTTATCGCTAAGTAGTGGGTTTAATTTAGATTTGAATAAATGTTGTTATTCTCCATAAATGGCAAGAAATATTATTTCCTTTCATGCATTGTATAAACAAGGTTTCACCTTTTCATTTGATAATTTAGTTGGTTCGATTAATGCTTTCTTTAATAATGTTCTTTATTTTAAAGCATTACCTTGTGATGGTGTGTATGAAACTGTATCTGTGGTTGATAACTTAGGAAATAATGTTTTGTGTATTGATTCTGTTAATGATAATAACTTGGATAAAGTATCATTATGGCAATGTCATCTTGGACATATAAGCAAGAAACGCATAGGCCAACTCCAAAAGGATGGAGTCTTGGAGTCATTTGACCTAAAGTCAGATGATAGTTGCGAATAATGCTTTCTTGGAAAAATGACAAAGTCACGCTTCATAGGTTCTTGTGAGAGGGGTGAAGGTTTGTTGGATCTCGTACACACGAATGTGTGTGGGCCCTTCAAACATGCCACAAGGGATGCTAATCGTTATTATTTGAGTTTTACTGATGATTATAGCAGATATGGATATGTTTACTTAATCAAGCATAAGTTAGAGACTTTCGAAAGGGTTAAAGAGTTTAAACAGGAAGTCGAGAATCAATTAGGCGGGAACATTAAGATGCTTCGATCCGATCGAGGTGGTGAGTATCCTAGTTTAGAGTTCCTGGACTATCTTAGGGAATGTGGGATTGTCTCACAATTGACACCTCCCAAGACACCATAGTTGAATGGTGTGGCTGAGAGGCGTAATCGGACCTTGTTGGACATGGTTCGTTCCATGATGAGTCGAGCTTCGCTACCAATCTCATTTTGGGGGTATGCCTTAGAGACTTCCGCCCATATCCTTAATCTGGTCCCTACAAAGAAAGTTTCCAAAACTCCTCATGAGATGTGGACTGGTAAAGTACCAAAACTAGACCACATCAAGATTTGGGGTTGCGAGGATTTCGTGAGATGCGAGACTCATGATAAGCTCGAACCTCGAAGCGATAGGTGTATTTTTATCGGCTACCTACAGTTATCCTTTGGTTACCTCTTCTACAGTCCTAGTGAAAATGTGGTCTTTGTAGCTAGGAGGACGTTCTTGAGAGAGAGAGAGAGAGAGAGAGAGAGTTCATAAGCCAAGGAAACAGTGGCAGTCAAGTTGACCTTGAAGAAATTCAAGAGTCAAGCGGTGAAGGAACTTCAAACGCTAGCACTCAACTTGAGGAGGAAACTCTTGTTGAGCCAATTGACAAGTCTTTACCTCTGAGGCGTTCCACAAGGGTTAGGAATGCACCTGAGCATTACTATGGATTCCATATTACTGCTTAAGGTGATAATTTATCAGTGATAACACACTGATAGGTCTGGATGAACCTATCAGTTACGCGGAAGCCATGGTAGGCCCTGAGTCAGCCAACTAGAGAGAGGCAATGGACAGCGAGATACAATCCATGTATGACAATCAAGTTTGGAACTTGGTTGAGAATGTACATGGTCGTAAGACTGTAGGGTGCAAATGGATCTTCAAGAAGAAGACCAAAAAGGATGGTAATATACACACTTATAAGGCACGACTGGTTGCAAAGGGTTTCTCACAAACTCCGGGAGTTGATTATGATGAGACCTTTTCTCCAGTGGCCAAGATTAAGTCTATTAGGGTTGTATTAGCCATAGCTGCATTTCATGACTATGAAATTTGGTAAATGGATGTCAAAACTGCTTTCCTTAATGGAAAATTGGCTGAGGATGATTACATGAGTCAGCCAGAGGGTTTTGTCAATACAGAGTACCCTAATAGAGTGTGTAAGCTTGAGAAATCCATTTATGGGTTAAAGCAAGCACCTCGTAGATGGAATCTTTGCTTTGATGAGAAAGTCAAAGAGTTTGGATTTTCTAGGAGTGAAGATGAATCTTGTGTATATGTCAAGGCTAGTGGGAGTATAGTTAGATTTTTGGTGTTGTATGTGGATGACATACTACTCATAGGAAATGACATCCCAGCTCTACAAGAAGTTAAGTCCTGGCTTGGGAAGTGTTTCTCTATGAAGGACCTAGGAGAAGCTACCTATATTCTAGGGATAAGGATCTTAAGAGACCGGAGTAAACGACTAATTGGACTTAGTCAGAGTACCTACTTGGATAAGGTGTTGAAGAGATTCAACATGCAGGACTCCAAGAAAGGACAGTTACCCATCCAGACTAACGCAAGATTGAGTAAGACACAAATCCCTAGTACTGAGGCTGAGATAGCAGAAATGAGTCGAATACCTTATGCTTCGGATGTAGGTTCGATCATGTATGCTATGACGTGTACTCGAACTAATGTAGCCTTTGCCTTGAGCATGGTTAGCAGGTATCAGGGGAACCCTGGCCAGGCACACTGGACTGCGGTAAAGAATATCCTCAAGTACCTATGGAGGACTAAGGACTGGGTTCTTACCCACGGTGGGAGTGAAGACTTGAGAGTTGTAGGGTATAGTGATGCTAGCTTTCAAACTGATAGGGATAATTTCCGCTCTCAGTTAGGCTAGGTCTTTACCTTACACGGAAGAGAGATTTCTTGGAAGAGTTCCAAGAAAGAGACAGTGGCTAATTCAACTTGCGAATCAGAGTATATAGCAGCTAGCGAGGCAGCAAAGGAGACGATATGGCTGAAGAACTTCATTGGAGACCTTGGAGTTGTACCAGCTATTAAGGAGCCAATGGAAATTTTCTGTGATACTGAAAGTGTTATTGCCTTAGCCAAGGAACCAAGGGATCACGGGAGATCCAGACACATCGACAGAAAATACCATTTCATCAGACATCGAATAGAACAAGGACTCCTCATGGAAAAGAGGGTATCATCGATGAGAATCCAGCAAATCCCATCACGAAGGGACTGACTCGGGTTAAGCATCTCCAGCATGCTCGGAGCATAGGGCTGAAGGATGATATTAGATTTAGTAGTTAGATAACCTTGAAATTTGCAAAGTGTAATTAACATTAGATGATGAATAAAGGGTGTTTTATTTATGAGTAAAGTGTTGCTATCTCTTGTTAATCGTTTACTATATTTATTTTCATGTTTTCACTTCTAGAATAAATATGTTTGGTATATCATATTATTCAAACCTCCACAGTCGGTCATATATCTGAAGTAGGTATGAATCAAGACTGTCATGATCGGTTGCAGAGGTCTAAGGTGTTGGACATGGCTACAACAATCATGAGTGCTCATAAGGTCTGAGAATTGGTCACAACCCACGCTTACTGGAGTCAATTCATGGAATTAATCTCGAGTGATCATGAGATGGTAATATCATATAAGTCTTCAAACCTAGAGATATGATTTGTTACTTACGAGTTGGTTATGCATTGATTGTACGTAAACGCATTGGTAACTCGATGTTATAAAACGTGCTTTTATGTATAAGTCAATGAGTGGTAGAACAAACATATGAGTTTAAGTTTATCTATTCCTTCTTGGATTAGAAGCTGATATCTGGGCCCCTCGATGATTTTGTTTTGACCTACGTACCGGGCCCGGTCAAAACTAAGTTGATGTATTCAATTAAGTTCTTTGTCAAACAAATCGGAAATCAGGAAACAAAGTGCTTGACAATAAGTAAGACATTGTTCCATGTATTTGTCCAACTGATATCTTGAATAGAGGATTATATAATCACTTATCTTAAATGGCGTATCATCATCTTCTCAGTTCCGAGAAACCTTGAAAGAGCTACGATTGTTGATCTATTCATGAAGTCATACTTGCAGTTATATTTATTAGACTTATCCAAGTGGGAGACTGTTGGATAAGGTATCTAAGTCCATAACTATTTCTGGTATGTACTTGACCCGACCCGGCATGGTCCATTTGGGTTGCATGGCACCATGCAATTGGATAGACTAAATGAGAGAAATAACACTTGTGGTGTTTATTAATATATTATAAGTTCTAATATATTAATAGTATTATTTAATTAGTTTTATCAAGAATTAATTTAGAATTAATTAAGTGATCAAAAGATAACTAATTAAATATATGGGTTGATTATGTAAATCATCCATTCTTATATAGTGGGCTAAGAGGCTCCGTGGATTATCTAGTTGGGTTCCACCCATAGGATGCTCCAAGGGAGTTACAAACCCATGGGTCATGGAAATGAAGAGTCATGACACATTAGGGTTTACATGGTGTAAACCTAGATGTGTCAACACTATATAAGGAACCTATTCTCCACCAAAATCGGCTACAAATGAACAAGTGAGGGATAGGTCAATTTTAACAAGTGTAAGGTTCTCTCAAAGTTTACTCATTTGCATTTGGTGTTGTGTGAAGCATTTGAGGCATCACACTTGGGGTGCTAGGCTAACAAGATTTCAAGGATCACAAGCAACAACAAGGTAAGTTATTCTATCTTGCATTAAAGTTAAAAATTGATCCCCATGTATGCTAGATAGAAATATAACCTTGGAATTCAGCTTTGCATGATAATTAGACAAACATGGATCCAAGGTTATTAGGGTTGCATGTACACTTACGAAGTGTTAGAATGCTCAAAACCCATCAGAATAATCATATAGACTAGAATATGCTGATGGGCTTTAGGGTAAGGCTTATATGAGGGCTTAGGCCCAATTTGGAAAAATGGGCTCTAGATGGGCCTTAATAATTATATGATATTGGGCCATTAAAATATCAAATGCTTGGACTGGACTAAAAAGTTGGACCTTTAAATGAGACCATGTAAAGATTGTGCCCAATTCGGAAAATTGGGCCATATGATGGGCTTGGTCCATTGTTTGACTTTTGGGCCTTTTGATTGGGCCTTGGACTGAATAAAGCTAAGTTAGGGTAAAGTAGTCTTTTACCCCAAGTATGGAGTTGTGGTTATGCATTGGGAACCAATTATTAATTGGGTATTGTTTGATGTTGGCAGTTTGGGAACCTGTCAACCAACACTAGGGTTTTATGTGCGAGACTTCAGCAGTGTCATGTGAGTCTCCTCACCATACAAATAGGTCTAAGGTATCAATGCCGACCTATTTTATGATATGTGATACACTAGCTGAAGTTGTATTATGTGGCATGTTAGCTGGTTATGTGATAGGGAGTATGCTAGTAATTATGTGGTATGCTAATTGATTTTGTGGTACGTGATATACTAGTGGTCTTTGTGATACCTACATGGAAGACCTCGGGGGGGGGGGGGGGGGGGTATTGGGGCACTTAGGTGTAAGACCATGGAGGGTTTCCTTGGCATCCTAAGTCAAGACCTCAGGGGGTTCCCGAGGCACTTAGGTGTAAGACCTTGGAGGGTTTCCTTGGTATCCTAGGTCAAAGACCTCAGGGGTTCCCAAGTCACTTAGGTGTAAGACCTTGGAGGGTTTCCTTGGCATCCTAGGTCAAAGAACTTGGGGTGTTCTCGAGGCATTTAGCTAAGACCATGTGGGGGTTCCCATGGCACCAGGTGTAAGACCCTGGAGGGTTTCCAGGGCTTCCATATATGTTTATATGTACGGCTGGTGTAGTTCATATGATATACATGAGTATGTGAATAAGACATTGGAGGATTTCCATGGCATCTTTACATGTGTATATGTATGCTTATGCGATTATTACGGTTTATGTAGCTGTTATAGCTGATATGGATTATGTGGTTATGTGGATTGTGTGGGGTATGCTCTGGGGAACTCACTCAACTTCATGCTTATAGTTTTGTTTATGGTTTTAGGTATCATCAATTTGGAAAAGAAGGGCTCATATTGATCGCGATGCAAACACCTATGATTTCCGTAATGAATGATTTTGGGATAAACACTGATAAGTATTTTACTTAATGATGATTCTAAATGTTTGAAATAAATGGTATCAATGTTGTAGCCACATTTAAAAATGAAAATTTTACCCCTTATTTTTGGGTTGTTACATGATGCCACGAAAGTCTATTGCATCATGCTGGCGACCATGACTACTGAACTCCAAAAGTCCTACGAGGAATTTTATCCCTATGAAATGCATCAGGATTTATTAGACATGTACCACTAGAGTGCCATATAGGAGAGGTACGTGATAATCACTTCGATGATCATGACCAAGATGAGGGACGGAGACTCTATCACTGCTCATCTTCAGAAGATGCAAATATATGTCGATCGTCTGCAGAAGTTAAATGTTAACTTCAATGAAGAGTTAGTGATTGATATCATTCTTCACTCCTTTCCTCCTTTCTACAACTAGTTCTGCATGGCCTACCACATGAACACAGAGAAGGTCATGTTGAGCAAGCTTCAAGGCCTGTTGAGGACTGCTAAGAGCAATCTTAAGGACAAATTGGTTGCACAAACTCCTACTGCGACTACTGCCCCTATCTTGACTATTGGGCAAGTAAAGGTAAGAAGAGGAAGGCTCCTTCAAAGAGCCACCATAAGGGAAAGTCCCATGATGGCACCTCTTCTAGTGGAACCAAGACTAGTCCTATTGCATCCTCTTCAAACCCAAAGGATGCAGAGTGCTATCACCGCCATGACAAAGGGCATTGGAAATGAAGCTTCCTAAAATATCTACAAGATATCAAAGATGGAAAGATTAAGCCTTCCTACGTAGGTATTTATACTATTCAATCTATTGGGTTCTTGATACACGGTGTGGTTTTCACATTTTTTCTGATTTGCAAGGCATAAGAAGAAATAGGGATGTGGAGCATGGGAAGATAAACATGATTATGGGGAACAGAAGAGCGTCGCTTGTCACCAAGATTGGATTTTACTCATTAGTGCTTAGTAATGGATTAGGACTAGATTTGAATAATTATTGCTATTCACCTGAAATATCAAGAAACATCATTTCTTTTTATGGTTTGTATCGAGAAGGATTTACATATACATTTGATAATGAAAAGGGTTCTATTAATGATTATCTTAATGGTGTTTTCTATTTTGAAGAATTGCCTTGTAATGGAATATATGAAACTTTAATGGTTGTAGACAATTTAGGAAATGATGTGTTGTATGTCGATTCTTCAAACAGTTTGGATGAAGCATGCTTGTGGCATTGTCGTCTTAGACATCTCAACAAGAATCACATAGTCCAACTCCAAAAGGATGGAGTATTGGAGTCAAGCGACCTTAGGGACGATGACGTGTGCGAGTCTTGTTTGCTTGGAAAGATGACCAAGTCACCCTTCACTGGTACTTGTGAAAAGGGTGAGGGTTTATTGGATCTCATACACACGGATGTGTGTGTGCCATTTAGAACCACCACAAGGGATGCAAGCTGCTTCTATGTGACTTTCACCGATTATTATAGCAGATATGGGTATATCTACTTAATCAAGCACGAGTCAGAAACCTTTGAAAAGTTCAAAGAGTTTAAGCAAGAAGGGGAGAATCAGCTGGGCATGAAAATCAAGATGCTTCGATCTGATCGAGGTAGAGAGTACCTTAGTATTAAATTCCACGACCACCTCAAGGAATACGAAATCGTTTTGCAATTGACGCCACCTAGGACACCACAGCTGAAATGGTATGGTTGAGAGGCATAATTGAACCTTGCTAGACATGGTTCATTCCATGATGAGTCATGCTTTGCTACCTATCTCATTCTGGGGGTATGCCTTAGAGACTGCCGCCCATATCCTTAACTTAGTCCCTACAAAGAAGGTTGCCAAAACACCTCACGAGACGTGGACAGGGAAAGCTCTCTTGTTGGCACATATCAAGGTTTGGGGTTGCGAGGCTTTCGTGAGACGAGAGACTCACAACAAGCTCGAACCTCGTAGTGAGAGGTGTATTTTCATCGGCTTCCCACATAAGTCCTTTGGATACCTCTTCTATATACCGAGTGACAATGTTGTCTTCGTTGTGAGGAGAGGGGTTTTCCGAGAGCAAGAAATCATAAGCCAAGGAGACAGTGGGAGGAACATTGATCTTGAAGACCTTCAAGATTCAAGTGATGAAGGAACCTCTAACATTGGTGCTCAACCCGAGGAGAAAACTCTGGTTGAACTGATTGAGGAGTCCTTACCTCTTAGACGTTCCAGTAGAGTTAGTGTTCCACCCATGTTATATGGTTTTCATATAACAAGTGAAGGTCATACGTTTATTAGTGACAACACACTAATAAATTTGGATGAATCTAATAGCTACAAGGAAGCTATGCCAGGCCTGAGTCTGCAAAATGGAAAGAGGCTATGGACAGCGATACTCAGTCCATGTATGAAAACCAAGATGGGAATTTGGATGTGAATGTACCAGCTCGTAAGATGATTGGGTGCAAGTGGATCTTCAAGAAGAAGACCGACATGGATGGGAAAGTGAACACTTATAAGAAGCGATTGGCTGCGAAGGGGTTTACTCAAACTCCTAGAGTTGACTATGATGAGATCTTCTCACATCCCCAATTTTCTCGGCCAGAAAAGACCGAATTAGATTATGCTTTTAAAATAAAATCAGAGTAATTTTCCAAAAGATGTTGTGCAATTTTCCCCAAAATAGAATATAATAAAATTTTAACCAAACATTTCTTAAAGAAATAACTATTTTCATTATTCATCAAAAACCTCAGGATGTCATGTTCTGAAACAGACCAAAAGCATAAACAGTAAATTATAAGCCTTAAAACAAATATTTACAACTACTGGCATATAATTCAAAAATCCCTTTTCAACCTCCAAACTACGCTCGGGGTCCACTACCTGTAATATAGAAAACTAAGTGGGTCATGCTTGGGAGCCTGGTGAGCATATATGGTTTTCAACCCACAAATAATAAATTTATTAATTTTCAATCAAAAATAAATTTATTAATTTCATCTCCCAACAATAAATTTATCAATTAAAAATAAATTTATTAATTTTATCAACCAACAATAACACTGATTACCCATTCCTGTTATCCTCACTTTACGTCCCTAAACACTTATCATAAGGGACCTGGTCTAAGGATTTTCATTAGGGTGACAACACTGCTTTAGGGGTTTCCCAACAATTTATGTCAAATAAGACAACCGTGTGTGGGATGGAGTACATCAAATGAACACCCAATTTCATTAACACCTACAGGTTGCGAGCCTACCAACGTTCCACCATACTATCTAGAAAAGTTCGTGGTCGTGATCCATGCTCGGCTAGATGATTGGATCACAATAACATCGATGCCTTTCATTATTTTATTTCATCAGAAATCAACTATCTACCCATGTTTTACCTAACATTTTTGTAGATAAAAATACATATACAGTTTAACACCTGTATAAAACATTCATTCAGCATTCATCTCAAATAAACAAACAAAATTATTACACATAGCACGTATTTTATAGAAAATACTTCATATCTATGTGTAAGATGAAAGTGACTACAAACTCACTTGATAAGACGATAATCGGGTAGCACCTCGTCTTTTAAAACGGTCGTTTCATATAAAAACTGGGATGTTTTCCCAAAAACTGGGATTCACACAGGCATAGTTTCAGCTTTAAAATATAATTTTCCCAGGAACTCACCACTCTCAGACTTGTTTCGGGTGTCGGGATGATACCGGAACTTCAGGGGTTAAAAGTAGCCTAAAAGATAAGTTGGGAGTAAGAGAGAATTGGGTTTTGTAAACAAAAACCCGTAAGGCCTCGAGTTCTATTTATAAGGGCTGAAACCTTGATTTACGTTGGGCGTTAATTTAGAGTACGTTGGGCGTACTGCAAGGTGGTCCAGTACGCTTGGTGTACGGGTGGATCATCTCGGACGCATCGGAGCTACATACATGCGTCGATCATATGAAGTAGTAGGCTACGTGGTCCATTTCGGACCCCGAACACGGGTACGCTGGGCATACTCCTAATTTTGAAACTTCTAAAATTCGTAAGTTTTGCATACGAACTTTGTTTTTAATGTTCTTTATATCCACGCGTATGTGAGACTATGCTCTACAACTTTCATTTAGACTCCATCAGCTAATTTTGACTTTATTTGTAAAGTTATATTTTTAACAGGCCGAGATAGGAAAAGTTCGTTAAAAATTGATAACTTCTTCATCCGACGCCTATTTTCCTCTGTCTTTTTACCGTTAAACTACAATCAACAAGATCTTCGATTCTCGTTTAGATTGTTTCGCTTAAAAATCACTCAATCAAAATTTCGAGTTTTTAGCTGTCTACTGCTAAGCTAAAACTTAGAAAAATCATAATTTCCTCATAGGAAGTTAGATTTGAGCATTCTTCCTATGCACGCTTTTGGTTTAACGAACTCCACGACTTTTTTTTAGATCGCTAAAGCTAAAAATCACTTTATCTTAAATTCACATTTTACGTCATATAGCGTTGTGCCACTTCTGTCGCGAAACTTCCAATGGTCATAACTTCTTTATTATAACTCGGTTTTCAATATTCTTTATATCTCTGAAATCCTTATTTCAACCACTACAAATTTCTTAATAGATATCGACTTTATCTAATATTTATTTTTGACGCTCATTTTTATTCTTAATTCATTAAGTTATAATAATTAAGCAAATAAACACATAATTCACATAATTCCTCTTTATTACTTCAAAATGAGTTACAAATGTTGACCTAGACTATTACACCATCATTAATGGTTTAGACCAGAACACAGACGTTACGATTCTCTCCCCCTTAGGATGATTCCGTCACCGGAATCACACATCAGCAAAGAAATGCGGGTAGTGACTCATCATGTCAATCTCCGTTTCCCAGGTGAGATTTGGCCCATTCACATGTTTCCATCGCACAAGCACTAATTTGACCATCTTGCATCGCAACTCAGAAATATGAATTATGTCGGGAAGATCTCCTGTGAACTTCCTCAAATAACACACATGGAAAGTGTTATGAATACCATCTAGTTCTTCTGATAGTTCTAGCTTGTAAGCTTGATTCCTATTCCTCTGAAGAACTTTAAATGGTCCAATAAACCTTGGACTCAACTTTCCCCTTTTACCAAATCTTATAAGTCCCTCCCACGGTGAGACTTTAAGCAAAACCGAATCACCAACTTCAAATGTTATTGGCTTTCTTTTCTTGTCAGCATAGCTCTTTTGACGATGTTGAGCTGCTAACATCGTTTCCTAAGAACTTTCAACTTTTCAGCAGCCTGATGGACTGTTTCAGGTCCCATAAATTGCTTCTCCCCAGCTTCAAGCCAACATGACGGCATTTGACACTTTTCTCCATATAAGGCTTGATAATGTGCCATCTTGACGCTTGAGTGGAAACTATTATTGTAGGAAATTTCTACCAAAGGTAAATGTTCATCCCAATTACCTTGGAATTCTAGGGTACATGCTCTCAACATATCCTCCAGTGTTTGAATCGTTTGTTTGCTTTGACCATCGGTTTGCGGATGGTAAGCTGTACTCAGACACAATTTCATAACCAATTCCTCTTGTAGACTTTTCCAAAACCTCGACGTGAAACGACTATCACGATCCGATACAATAGTTAAAGGCACACCGTGAAGTCTTACTATCTCCTTCACATAAGCATTAACAAGTTTATCTATAGACCATTTCTCATTGCTTGCTATGATGTGTGCAATTTTCGTAAACCTATCAACGACCACCCAAATCATGTTGTGACCGCTCCTCGTTCTAGGTAGTTTAGTCACCAAATCCATAGTGATGTCTTCCCATTTACCCATGGGTATAGGTAAAGGTTCTAAAATCCCATATGGTTTCTGATGTTGTGCCTTCACTCTCGCACATGTCACACACTCGGCCACATATTTTGCAACATCAAGCTTCATCATCAGCCACTAGTAATAAGGGTTTCAGGGTCCTATACATTTTTGTGCTGCCGAGATGAATTGAGTACATTATCTTGTGAGCTTCTTCCATCAGAAGATCTCTTATTCCTCCTGTCTTAGATACCTAAATTCGGTCTTGGAATACCTTCAGTCCTTGACTGTTTATACCGAACACTAACGTTTTGCCGAAATGTTCTCCCTCTCAGTCATTCTTCTCTAAAGCTTCTTCTCAAGCTTTCTTTATACTTTTCACAATTGTCGAGACTGTTGGGTTTTGAGCATTCTAACACTCCTAAGTGTACATGCAACCCTAAATACCTTGGATCTATGTTTTCTCTATTATACATGCAAATATGAACATCCAAGGCAATATCCTAATCTAGCATACAAAATAATGACTATAGCAAGATAGATTACATACCTCATTGATGTAGAAAGTCTTCATGAAGCTTGAGTGCCTAGTGCCCCAAGTGTGACACCTCAAATGGTTCACACAACACCAAATACACTTGGAATAACTTGATAGAATTCTACACTTCATGAAAATCGGCTAGCCCTCTCTAGAATCATACTAGTGGCCGATTTTGTCAAGAATAAGATCTTTATATAGTGTTACAATTAGGGTAAACCCTAATTGTCATGACTTTCCATTTCCTTGGATCCATGGGTTCAAATACACCATGGAGCATCCATGGACCATCCTATGGGTTTTAGCCCAACTTGATTATCCATGGAGCATTAGCCCACTATACAAGTATGGATGATTACACAATCAACCCATATACTTAATTAGTATTCTTTTGATCACTTAATTAATCCTAGATTAATTCTTGATCAATACTAATTAAATAATCTTATTATTCTTATTATTAATATACTAGAACTTATAATATATTAATAACCATAAGTGCATTCTTTCTCTCATTTAGTCTATCCAAGTGCATGATGCCATGCAACCCATATGGACCATGCTAGGTCGGGTCAAGTCTTACCAGTTATAGTTATGGACTTAGACATTAATCAAACAGTCTCCCACTTGGATAAGTCTAAAACTATTTTTGTGTATGACTTCAAGAACCGACCGACAATTGTTTAATCCTTTTAGTCATATCCAGTTCTAAACCTTTTCCCTTCTTAATGCCCCAGGCATTTGGAAATTTTTTAGAAATGATGAATATAGCATATGTAATCGATCCTATATCCGAAGCATATGGGACACGATTCATGATGTCTCACATAAAGACTAAACTAGTCTTTTGCTATAACATTTCCATTTCTATTTGCGAAGTTCTCATAATTCAGATTATGAAAAGGGATGCCGTAATCATAATCGAATTTTAGAACGCAAATAATGGACCCATATACAGAATTTCCTTATGTTGAGCCATTCCAACATGAAATTCATATATATTTCCTTGACTAAATGATTAAAGCCTCACAATCTATGCTTATAGATTTGAGATGAAGTATAATTTCCTCCCCCTTAATTATAGCAAAACAACTTTTTCCCAATTGAAACCTTTTGTTTTCTATAATTAACATTGCTAACTTGCAACCTTTATCATAATTATCATGCTCCCACTAACATGATGATTATTAGCATAACACTTATGCTCCCACTAGCTCTGACATGCTCTCAGAAATCAGCTGACTTTCTTACCAAAGTTCAGATTTCTGATACCAGATTGTTTTGATAAAACTTTATCAAAATCATACACCTTCCCTTAGATAGCACACTTGTGTGTCTACACAATTATGAAGAGGGATGCCGTAATCATAATGGTTAGACCATTTTGCCACTTCTCACAAGTCCAGGTTAGTGTGCTGGTAAACCACACACGCTCCACTAACGACTTTGAGAATGCAAATATCACAATTGCTATCTAGCTAAGATCTACTTAGTGAAAGTGTTTCCTCATCATCATTTTCATGAATCAGAGAGAAACCTTATGACACTTAGATTTAATGGTGTATGTGTTCTTATCCATGTGAATTATCAAAACCATAGTTACAAGACAAGGATAATGACAAATCCAAACTCATATGGACTGGACTCAATCTTAATTTCTTGCCACCTGGCAGCTCAAGGGCCTGCCATTGCTTCCAAGTTGTTGTGTAACCAATTGAGAACTCTAAGAAGTCATATGCAAAGCCAACTTTAATTGGAATGGGCACAGAATATGTCAACACGATAGGTTATAAACCTTAAGTCGTGTGGTAGTAAATAACTTTAGGTTTTATTCTTGATTAGTTCTTGAGACTTTCAAGACCTTTAAGACTCCCACTGTCCTCTTGACCTATAAGACTCCCTTGTCAAACATCCAAGAGATAGTGCGGATTCTAATCAAGATAAACACTTCACACAGTTGGCCTTAGTTGGTCTTTGTTTAATCCAAAACATCACAACTTACCAATTTCAAATATACAAGACTAGAAAACTTTTACTCTTACATTTGACAAGTGTTTTAAACCTTCTTTAAGACATGTCACTCAAGTTACAATTTTAGAGTATAACTCCAAGACTTGTATTGGAATGAAGTATGACTCATCTTCTTGATTTAACCACTTCAACAATTCATCACTCCTCTTCTTCACTATCAGAATGCACTTAGAGGATGAATTGTGATAAGGTCACTAAATCATTAAGATGATCATAAAACTGATACTAAAGTACTCTCCCATCTTTTCAGATTTGAGAAACTTTTATCTTTCTACCTAAGTTGATTCTTCTTATTCGCTCTGCCATACGTTGGAACCTCTTTCCAATGTCTTAGAATTACACTTAAGCTTGTAAGTATAACCATATTTACTGAGCTATAGTAAATTATGACGAACAATCTTATCGATCTTTTGTGGTAGACTTGACCAGTGCACAAGAATGTGTACTTGATCCCTTAGTCCTTCACTTGACTCACACATCCATGTGAACAAGTAATTAGTCTTAATTTTTCCAATACTTGAAAGTTCTCATTCATCATGCTATACAACTTGCATGATTCCAAGTCCCGGTCCAATTGAAATTTGGGTGATGAGAATCTTTCCTTATTTGGTAAATTTAGACATTACCACAAATGAAAGAATCAATTTCATATTTCCACTCTTGCTATTAATGGAATCATATAAGCAACAATTTTTCCTCAAATGCCATTGTAAGGATATTTTAAAATAAATAAAATCATCATTTTTCCTTTTATTTTAAAAACTTAGCGGAAAAACTTATCCTTACAATCCATATGAAAAACTTGTTGTTATCTATTCCTAAGCAACATCTCATAACTCCTAAGAAGTAGCTCAAGAATCCGATCTTCAAACTACGCGATAGAAATCCATCTACGGATCAGATTCAACATATTCTTTCTTTAAGTTTCTTCACTTTTCATTGATTCTTAAAACATCACCATGTGACCCAGTCACATCATGTATCAAGAATCTCATAATAGAAACTTAACAGAGTTAGATACTGGACTTTACCAGTAGAGTCAAACTTATTGACTTTAACGTCCTTAGGTAAATTTGGCAGCTTCGCAACTAATGACCCTTCCTTCGGCAATATAAACATATGGACCCTTTGATAATGGTACACGAGACTATCATAGACTTAGCTTTTCTCTTTACCATTTGGTCAACCGAGTTGACTATGGCCGATCCCTTTCCACTGGGTCTTGTCATAGTCTGTTTTAAGAAGTTTTAAGAAGTTGATCTTAGCAAATAGATAAGATCATTAAGGGTCTTGTCATAGTCTGTTTCATAGGTGTTCCAAAAGAACTCACTATGTGACTTACAAAGTAGTTGAACCACCAACTTTCTCAAGACTTTGACACCCTTCTCTCCCGGCTTGTCAATATGTGACTACACCTCCAAGATGTGATCACACCGAGACCTTGCCTTGCCAATAGGTCTTGAGTGACTTTGAACTTGTGGGGTAGGGAGAGTAATTGGAGGAGGTGAAAGAAGTATGATTTCCATGGAACATCATCTTCATTTAGGAAAGCTTGTTTCAAGAGATTTGGGAAGATCATAAATGTCTAAACCAGACATGTTTTGGGAGATATTCAAGATAGTTGATCTTAAAGTCCTTAATATGACACCCAATATGAAATATTAAGGCTAGGACCCAACAAACTATTTTATAACTTAGAAGAGGTATGTTGTAATCCAAGCTATAAAACAATTTGAAGGTAGGTGAATGACGATTCACCAATTTCCACCAAGATAAACGAAATGTATTATTAGGTTTTAATTGGATTTGAAACTCCTAGATGTTTTGAGATTCATTGAACTGTTCAATGGCATGTTTCAATCTTGAGTGTGCCCTTCAGGTTTTGTGACTGGGATGCCGAGGATCACAAAACAAGGTGTGAAGTAACCATGCAAATTACTTGGTACCCTTAAGTGTTTACCCCTCAATCGATGTGCCGGTTAACCACAGACGCTCCATCGATACTATAATAAACATTAAGTTACCCTTTGCCTACCTTGTTAAATACGAGTTAGTGTGCCGGTTAACCACACACGCTCCACTAACCGACTTAAGCAAAGTTCAAAGTGTAATTTCATGGATTAGCACCTTATTCACATTTTCCTAAGTAACTAAGATTAGGTATTGTTAAGAGTTTAGTTACTTAGTATTTATCATTAATACTTTTAATGAAGGGAGAATTATAGTCCTGTCAAACCCGTTCGGCTAACAACCCTCCACCAGTCAAGCAAGCGGTGGGTGAGAGTGGACACCCATTAAGTTGCCATTTTATAGGCAACAACCTTATACCCACCTTATAGACCGGCTTCGTGAATGAGGCGTACTAGCGGTAAGACCGACTTTACTCTTATACATATATATATTATTAACTTATAATATTATAAAGTATAAGGGTTGAATTTTAACTTTTAAAATTCTAAGGGCTAACTTGGAATTAAAGTATTCACAAGTGAAAACTTTTCAAATTCCAAAACTTGAGGGCAAGTTTTGAAACTATTCAAAACTATTTAATTCCATAACTTATGTGTTTAAAGTAGTTTTAATCCAAAAACTCTTCAAGTTTCATAACTTGAGGACAAGTTATGGAAGACTTTAAATTAATAAAAGAATTAACTTTTCTTTATTTTATAACTTATGGAATTAATTAAGGTTACATTTTTTTTATTTAATGAAGAGACTCTTGGTCCTCCATATCTTGAGGACAAGTTATGGAGTCATAAAACCATTTAATTAGAACTAGACTCTTCATTTTTGTAACCTTTGCCAACTTTTATGAGTTTTATGAAACTTAAATGTGACTTTTCATATAACTTGAAGACAAGTTACAAAAACACATTTTAGAATAAACTCTTAGATTAATTTGGATTGAAAACAACTATTTCACTTAACTTTTCTATTAATCTAAGAAACTCATAAGAACAAGATAATTCAAATCAAACTTTTTCATGTAATTAGTCTAAACCTTAAACTAATACAAAACATGAATCTATTGACAATTATCTTTGAAATTGTATTAGCATGAACATTACCACATCATAAACAAGTTTATAAGTTCAAAAACATCTTAGGGTAATGTTCCTAGTCCAATTCTAGCCAAAAAAGTCGAATTTATGCTGTCTGGGGGTCCAACTCGTCGAGTGCACGAATCAACTCGGCGAGTTGGATGCTTTTTGTCTTGGACTCGGCGAGTCTGTTGGGCAAACAGCATCAAAACTCGATTTTTCAGCTCCATTTGCAAGTATAACAAGAAAACAAGCCTAGGCTTTGATACCACTGTTGGGTTTTGAGCATTCTAACACTCCTAAGTGTACATGCAACCCTAAATACCTTGGATCTATGTTTTCTCTACTATACATGCAAATATGAACATCCAAGGCAATATCCTAATCTAGCATACAAAAAAATGACTATAGCAAGATAGATTACATACCTCATTGATGTAGAAAGTCTTCATGAAGCTTGAGTGCCTAGTGCCCCAAGTGTGACACCTCAAATGGTTCACACAACACCAAATACACTTGGAATAACTTGATAGAATTCTACACTTCATGAAAATCGGCTAGCCCTCTCTAGAATCATACTAGTGGCCGATTTTGTCAAGAATAAGATCTTTATATAGTGTTACAATTAGGGTAAACCCTAATTGTCATGACTTTCCATTTCCTTGGATCCATGGGTTCAAATACACCATGGAGCATCCATGGACCATCCTATGGGTTTTAGCCCAACTTGATTATCCATGGAGCATTAGCCCACTATACAAGTATGGATGATTACACAATCAACCCATACATTTAATTAGTATTCTTTTGATCACTTAATTAATCCTAGATTAATTCTTGATCAATATTAATTAAATAATCTTATTATTCTTATTATTAATATACTAGAACTTATAATATATTAATAACCATAAGTGCCTTATTTCTCTCATTTAGTCTATCCAAGTGCATGATGTCATGCAACCCAAATGGACCATGCCGGGTCGGGTCAAGTCTTACCAATTATAGTTATAGACTTAGATATTAATCCAACAGAGACAACTTCTATTCTCAACGCCCTTAGCCTTTTTCTTTCAAGATTGATTTTCCAACTGAGAGCATCAGCAACAATATTGGCTTTACCAGGGTGGTAAAGTATCTCAAAGTCGTAGTCCTTGAGCAACTCTAGCCAATGTCTTTGCCTCATATTCAATTCTTTCTAATTAAAGAGATATTGGAGACTCTTATGATCAGTGAAAAGTTTGCACTTCGTTCCATAGAGGTAATGTCTCCATATCTTTAGAGCAAATACTACTGCTACCAACTCCAGATCATGAGTGGGGTAGTTCTTTTCATGCTCCTTCAATTGTCGAGATGCATATGCTATCACCTTTTCTCTTTGGGTTAAAACACAACCTAGCCCAACACCAGACACATTGCTATAGACAGCGAAGTCTTCAACTCCGTCGGGTAGAGAAAGAATCGGTGCTTCACATAATTTCTTCTTTAGCAATTCAAATTCTTCTTTGTGCTTATCACTCCAAGTATAAATAGCTCCTTTGTGGGTCAAGGATGTTAATGGAGTAGCAATCAAAGAAAAGCCTTGGATAAACCTTCAGTAATATCCAGCTAATCCTAAAAAGCTTCGGATCTCCGTGGGACTTTTTGGTTGTTCCCACTTTATCACAACTTCAATCTTTGCAGGATCAACCATTATCCCTTCTTGGTTGACCACATGACCCAATAATTGGACTTCTTGAATCCAAAAATCACATTTGGAGAACTTAGCATACAACTTCTACTTCTTTAAAACTTCTAACACTTCTCGCAAGTGTCTGCCATGCTCCTCCTGGATTTTCAAGTAAATCAGAATGTCATCTATGAACACTATCACAGATCTATCAAGGAATGGTTTTGCATACCATGTTCATTAAATCCATGAACGTTGTTGGAGCATTGGTTAATCCAAATGACATAACCAAAAACTCATAGTGTCCATATCTCATTTTGAATGCAGTTTTCTCAACATCCTTCTCTCTCACCTTTAGCTGATGATATCTTGTCCTTAGATCGATCTTTGAAAAATAGCTTAAACCTTACAGTTGATCGAACACATCATCACTTCTTGGCAACATTACTTATTATTTATTGTTGTCTTATTCAGCTCTCTGTAATCAATACATATTCACATGATTTTTTCCTTCTTCTTTACGAATAACACCGGAGCTCCCCATGGCGATGAAGTAGGTCTAATGAAACCTTTGTCTAATAATTCCTGAAGTTGTGTCATTAGCTCCTTCATCTCTGTTGGTGCTAATCAGTACAGTGCTTTTGCTATTGGCATAGTTCCTGGAAAAAAGTCAATACGAAATTCTACTCAACGATCTGGGGTAATCCAAGAAGATCTTCGAGAAACACTTCCGGAAAGTCACACACCACTGGTATACTCTGCACCTCCCTTTTCTCTTTTTTTGCATCGATCACGAATACCAGATACGATGTACATCCCTTGGCCAAACACTTTCGCGCTTTCATTGTGGAAATGATTCCAGAATTTACTCTGTGTTTGTCCCCATAAACCATAAATGACTCTTTCCCTGGTGGGTTTACTCTTACTATCCTCTTCTTGCATAGTATTTCGGCATCATCGGCGCTAAGCCAATCCATTCCCAGCACGATGTCGAAACCATTTAACTCAATAGGCAATAATTCATCGTGGAACTTATTCCCATTCAAGTTGATGAAGATGTTTTTCATGCGGTGGCTAACCGGTGTAAAATTGCCACTAGCAACCTTGACAATTAAAGCATTAACTAGTCTATCAGTAGACAAAGCTAGTTTTCCACCAAATTCATGCGAAATAAAGGAGTAATTGGCTGTAGAATCAAACAAATTTTGGTTAGGAAATTCATTTACAATAAAGGTACCTGAAGCGACATCAACTTCTTCCTTTACAGCTTCAAGTGTTATCTGGAAGGCTCTTGCCTTCGCCTTTGGTGGAATGTTGGGTTATGTTGCCTCCTTCTTTTTCGGACAGTCTTTCAAAATGTGCCCTTCCTCATTACATCCAAAGCATACCATCTTTTTGGATGGAAACTCATTGGCATAATGCCCAGTTTTCCCACACTTGTAGCAAGTCACCTCCTCACTACACTTCTCAAAGTGATTTTTCTTGCACTTATCACAACATTTTGCCTCGCCTCCTCCTCTTCCTCCAAACTTCTTTAACTAGACTTCAAAAATTTTCTTTTCTTGTTGGAACCTGAAGTTCCTTCACATTTTCTCTTTTTGCCAACTTCAACCTTGCTCGCACTTCTACCCTTTATCATTTCCTTAACACACTCTGCAGCCTAAATAGCTGCCTCCAGAGTAGGTGCCTGTCGAATTAGCATGATTACCCATTCCTGTTATTCTCACTTACGTCCCTAAACACCTATCATAAGGGACCTAGTCTAGGGATTTTCATTAGGGTGACAACACTGATTTAGGGGTTTCCCAACAATTTATGTCAAATAAGGCAACCGTGTGGAGGATGGAGTACGGAAAATGAACACCTAAGTTCATTAACACCTACAAGTTGCGAGCCTGCCAACATTCCACCAGACTATCTAGAAAAGTTCGTGGTTGTCATCCATGCTCCACTAGATGATTGGATCACAATAACATCAAGGCCTATCATCATTTTATTTCATCACACGTCAAGTATCTACCCATGTTTTACCCAACATTTTTGTAGATAAAAATACATATACAGTTTAAAACATGTATAAAACATTCATTCAACATTCATGTCAAATAAACAAACAATATAATTACACATAGAACATATTTTATAGAAAATACTTCATATATATGTGTAAGATGAAAGTGACTACACACTCACTTGATAAGATGATAATCAGGCAACACCTCGTCTTTTAAAACGGTCGTTTCCGATAAAAACTGGGATGTTTTCCCAAATACTGGGATTCACACGGGCAAAGTTTCGGTTTGAAAATATAATTTTCTCGGAACTTTGGAGCTCTCGGACTTGTTTCAGGTGTTGGGATGATCCCAGAACTTCGGGGGTTAAAAGTAGCCTATGACTTCGGACTGATTTTCGTCCCTAATTCCTGAGTTTTAAATAATAGTTCTTAAGTGTCCTGATTCCACGTCTCTTTCACCTATGATACCCCTAGACATGAATCAGACCCTAGGATCCATCCCTAGTGTCACTACTACTATAGTTCAAGTTCCAAACCATAGTCCTCCTACTAATACTGTCATTAAGGAAATAATTTTGGAAACAACTGGATCTGACTCAGATAAACCAAATTTTATCTCGGCATCCTTTGATAGTAGCGTAGAATACTCATATGTTTCTTGTGTCTATCACTCTCAAGTGATTTCAAATGCCAGCTTAGAGCCAATTAAGCCTAAGTTTAACAACCTATCTGCTGGCCAAACTTCCAAGTCATCATCTTACTCCAAGAAGAAACCCTATTTGAATAGAAAGATGTCATCGACCCTAAGAAAGAGGCCAAAAATGCACTTAAAAAGGAAATTAGGTCAAGACGTGATTCCAGATTCTTAGAAAATTCTAAGAATAAAGTATCTCATACTATGAGCTCATTCATTAGGAACCAAAACACCTTTGCGCTTGTTAAGATTCCTAAAACGCCTTTAAATCCTCCTAGTTCGGTAGCTCAAAACAAACTCATCACTCCTATTCCGAAAAAAGTCTGTAGTTTTTCATCTGACTAATACTAACTCTTCTTGGACAGTTTTTATAGTGTTCATTGCTAAATTTGCTGGTACAATTTTTAAACCACAACCTTCAAAATCAAATGTGCCATCAAAGGTAGCAACCAATAAGCGAGTTGTTAAAAACAAGGTTTTTAGAAAATCCTCAAGTGATTCAAAACAAAATTTTGAGTTGAAAGTGAAAAATATCAAAAATGAAACCACAAATCCAAGTAACACTGTGATTCCTACATCTCCAAAAGTTGCTGATCCAAGAAAGGTTTTTTCGAAAAAACATGTTGTTGAATATGACTTCCGGATTAATAAAAAGACCATGGTTTTCTGTTCGAAAACCAAACTCAGAGCATAAAAACTCAAAAAATTCACTAATTTCTACAGATACTCTGTGCTTCAGAACAAGATACAATATGGTATATTGATTGCGCCTGTTCCATGTAGATAATAGGGTAGAGAGATTTTATGCATGATCCTACACTCTCACCAAATGTTGGATATGTTACATATGTCAACAACTCCAACTCTCAGATCCGAGGTTATGGTGTCCTTAACAATGGAAATTTCTCAACGTAGCGTACGTAGTTGACCGAAATCATAACCAAATCAGTGTAGCTCAACTTGCTGATGCAAATCATCGAGTTTAATTCTGCAAGAAACATAGCTACATCATGACAGAAGACCATAAAGAATGTCTAATCAAATCGAACCGCAACAAAAATATGTATCCCCTAGATATCTACATGATCATTGGTAAACCTCATCTTTTTCTTCTATTAAAATTTGTTCCTGACGCCAGTTGGCTATGGCACAGAGGCTTGCTCACTTAAATTTCCAATATATGAATGATCTGGTTTCCAGATAAATGATCCAAGGTCTGCCTCTCCTCAAGTTTGAAAATGATCATCTGTGTGCTGCTTTTGAATATGGGAAGCAATTGAAGAAAGGTCATCCTGTCCTCATCGAAAAATCTATCTCAAAACCATTAGAGTTGTTTCATATAGATCTATGTAGACCTTCCACTGTAGAAAGTCTACATCACAAACAGTATTTTCCTATGACTGTGGATGATTTTACAAGGTTCACCTAGGTCTTCTTCCTTAGGCTTAAGTCAGAAACAGCCTCAGAACTCATCAATTCTTTCTTGCAGACTTACCATGCTTAAATCCTTATGACTGTATTGTCCTGCTGCATTTCCAAATGCAAGATGATAAGAAATACAAACCTATTGTTGCTCACATTAAAATTATGTTGGTTTCGTATATATATGAAGTTGCAAAGTTTGATGTTGAAATCGCTTTAGTACTACGAAAGAAACCAACAGTCCTTCCCTAAGGGTCAGCAAGTGATATTGAAAATTTGCAAATAGGAAAATTGAAACTGATAACTAGACAGTTCTGTTTCACAGAGGTTCTAGAGAAAGAGGAGATATGCAGAAATGTATGTTCGCACTACCATATAAGCATCTGTTTTCTACATTTTGCTTAAACTACATTTTGGACATTACATGCATATTGCAATGAGAACAATGATGCTGCGAAGAAGTGTTATTCTGACATGATTTGCTAGTACATTGCCTTTCGTAGTACTCTTCTCAATTTTATGACCATGATTTCAAGACTCTGAAGAGAACACAACCATGAAGGTTTCCATCTCAATCGATGTAAAGGTGAGATTGTTGCGTATTTAGTGTTACGTCTTTATGGGATTTTTGTATAGTCTATTTTGTATCTAGGTTGGGTCTCTCCAACTTTGATTTATTTAGGGTTTTACTATTTAAGGTGCATGCATGCATCATATCTTGTAATGGTCTGATCGCATTGTAAACCCAACACAGCCTCTACAGTAGCAGTTCTTTGTCGAGCTCTTCTGAGGATGTGGCTTTTAATCATTCAACACATTTTTTATCTTTATTCTATGTATTTGATTACTTTACATATTAAATCTAATCAATCTTACAAGATTTATTCTCAACACAACTCATAAAGGCTTCAAAGTTTACCAAATGGATGTCAAAAGTGCCTTTATTAACGGTGAACTAGATCTTGAAGTGTATCTTCAACAGTCTCCAAGGTTTTTCAATCCTTCTTATCCAAACTACTGTTACAAATTCCGAAAAGGTGTGTATGGCCTCAAGCAAGCTCTACGCACCTGATACGAGTCTCCTACCGATTTTCTAAAGCATTCTGGTTTTCAAAGAGGAATTCTTGATCCTACCATGTTACGAATGTCAAATGGAAAACATCTCATGCTTGTCCAAAGTTATGTTGATGATATCATTTTTGGATCTACAGATTTATCAATGGTTGCTGATTTTTCCAAACTTATGTTTAGTCAATTCCAAATGAGTATGAATCATGAACTAAGTTTCTTCCATGGTCTTTAATTCAAACAAACGAATCAAGGAATCTTTATTCACTAAGAAAAATACATCTCTGAGCTTCTCAATAAATACTCAATGGACACATGTGCCTCTGCCAAGGTACCTATGGGTTTCAGACACAAGATCTTTTCGGACCCATCAGGTCTTGCTGTTGATGAAAAGAAATATAGAGGGATGATTGGATCGCTACTATATCTTACAACAAGTAATCCGGATATCATGTTTTCTACATGTTTGTTTGCCAGATTTCAATTCAATCTAAAAATGTGTCATCTTTTGGCTGTGAAGAAAATATTTCAGTACCTTAAAGGTACAAAGAGTCTCGGAATATGGTACCCTGCAAATGAGAGTTTCCTTCTACAACCTTACTTCAATTCAAACTATGGCAGTCTTCAATTGGACAGATAAAGCACCTCCGGTGGCTTTCAATTTTTGGGTAGAAGATTGGTTAGCTAGTCATCCAAGAAATAGAACTGCATTGCACTTTCAATAGCCGAAGCAGAATACATTGTTGTTGCTAGTTGCACTTCTAGAGTTCAATGGATGAAATCCCAGCTTTTGGATTATGGTTACTGGTTTCAACAGATTCCTATCTATTTTGACTGCCAAAGTGCCATTGCGGTTTCTCACAATCCAATTCAGCACGCCATGAGAAGCACATTGATATACGATACCATTTCATTAAAGATCATGTTTTAAAAGGAAACATCGAGCTTATTTTTGTTCCATCTGATGATGAGATTGCTGATGTCCTTACTAAGGCATTAAACGAATCCAAATTTAATGGTTTTCTGAACTAATGGGTCTGATGTTGCCTGATACTCAATTCTTCCTAGAGGCTTGTACTCTCTAATGGAAACATATGAAATTTAATCAATCCCGAAGTCAAACACAAAAATTCATCTCGGAATAAATTCCTATCGGAGTATCTGTTGGGTTATGAGCATTCTAACACTCCTAAGTGTACATGCAACCCTAAATACCTTGGATCTATGTTTTCTCTATTATACATGCAAATATGAATATCCAAGGTATTATCCTAAACTAGCATACAAAACTATCAATATAACAAGATAGAATACATACCTCTTTGATGGAGCTTGTCTTCATGAAGCTTGAGTGCCTAGTGCCCCAAGTGTGACACCTCAAATGGTTCACAATCATCAAAACACTTAGAATAACTTAGAGAGAATTCTACACTTCATGAAATCGGCTAGCCCTTTCTTACTCTCACTAGTGGCCAATTTTCCTCAAGAATAAGATGCTTATATAGTTATACAATTAGGGTAAACCCTAATTGTCATGACTTTCCATTTCCTTGGATCCATGGGTTCAAATACACCATGGAGCATCCATGGAGCATCATATGGGTTTTGTCCCAACTAGATAATCCATGGAGCATTAGCCCACTATACAAGTATGGATGATTTACACAATCAACCCATATATTTAATTAGTCTTCTTTTGATCACTCAATTAATCCTAGATTAATTCTTGATCAATACTAATTAAATAATCTCATTATTCTTATTATTAATATACTAGAACTTATAATATATTAATAACCATAAGTGTTTTATTTCTCTCATTTAGTCTATCCAAGTGCATGATGGTATGCAACCCAAATGGACCATGCCGGGTCGGGTCAAGTCTTACCAATTATAGTTATGGACTTAGACATTAATCCAACAGTCTCCCACTTAGATAAGTCTAAAACTATTATTGCGTATGACTTCAGGAACCAACTGGCAATCGTAGCTCTCAAAAGCTTCTGTCGAACTCTGACCTTGTAGATGAACTCTGATCTTGTCAATGACTTGTCTATTAGATAAGGGATCATATATTCCTCCATTCTAGATATCATATGGACTGAGACATGGATTATAATCATTCTCTCTGTCCATTTGTTGTTTCCCGATTTCCGATTTATGACGACTGACTAATTGAACAAATCAAATCAGTCCTGGCCCGGCCGAGCACTTCCATTTGTCATCATCAAATCATCGAGGGGACCACAGATATCGCTTTTATCCCGAAGGTAAAAGGAATGGATAAACTTCGACTCATATGGCTTGTTCTACTACTTGTTGAATCATACACAAAGACACGTTTTATAGCACCGAGTTACCAAATGCAGTTTCGTGCAATCAATGTACAACCAACTCATAGTAACAACTCATATCTCTAGGTTTGAAGAATATAAGATATTATCGTCTCATGATCACTCGTGATAAAATCCATGAAGTGATTCCAATGAGCGCGGGTTGAATCCAATACTCAGAACTTATGAGCACTCATGAGTGTTGTAGCCCTTTGTCTAACACCTTAGACCTCTACAAGCCAACCCATGATAGTCTTAATTCATATCTACTTCCAACATATGACCGACTGTGGATGGTTTGAATAACTTAGTCATTCCGGAAGAATAACCTAGTTTATTCGGGAAGTCAAAACATGCAAAGTGAAACACAATAATAATTGAATCCAATATGGTATCAAAACCTATGAACATAAATAAAAAACCATTTATTTATCACCATATGATTACACATTATTCATTGTATACTGTTTCAGCTATCAACTTTATTCTTGAATTTAAAACAATAGTTGTCCCATGCTCCAAGAATGTACACTATGTTTTTCTAAACACTAGTCATGCCATACACCAAGTATGCATACTATGTTTGTCTATGATCTTTACTTTGTGAACTAGATCAATTGAACATAATCTTCAATGATTCTCTTTTCACACTCCCAAATCCTTACTGCAAATGCAAGAATTCCAAATTCATGCCATTTACTGAAATCTGTTAGATTCTAAACTTATATGCATTGATCCTCTTGTAACGATTATGCACAAATTCACAAAGACTTGGCAACAAACATTACAGAGTATTCCAAAGGAGATCAGCTCCTTAGAAACATCCTTCTTGCATTAAGTTTCCTAATCTTAAACAGATTGAAAATTCTAACTTTCAAACATTCCCAGAGTCCATTTTGACTATCACTTCTAAACAAGAGTTGCCTCCTTACAGATTATGTCAATATGGTCCTTCCAGAATTATCACTATACTTCCAATTGTCTTTGAGCAACCAATCTTTGGTAAACTTTAGATTTTCCTCAACAATTGTTTAATCCTTTTAGTCATATCCAGTTCTAAACCTTTTCCCTTCTTAATGCCCCAGGCATTTGGAAACTTTTAGAACGGATAACTATAGCACATGTAATCGATCCTATATCCGAAGCATATGGGACATGATTCATGATGTCTCACATAAAGACTAAACCAGTCTTTTGCTATAACATTTCCATTTCTATTTGCCAAGTTCTCATAGTTCAGATTATGAAAAGGGATGCCGTAATCATAATCGAATTTAAGAACGCAAATAATGGACACATACACAGAATTTCCTTATGTTGAGCCATTCCAACATGAAATTCATATATATCCTTGACTAAATGATTAAAACCTCACGATCTAAGCTTATAGATTTGAGATGAAGTATAATTTCCTCTCCCTTAATTATAGCAAAACAACCTTTTTCCCAATTGAAACCTTTTGTTTTTCTATAATTAACATTGCTAACTTGCAATACTTATCATAATTATCATGCTCTCACTAACATGATGATTATTAGCATAACACTTATGCTCCAACTAGCTTTGACATGTACTCAGAAAGCTCGACTTCTAGAAATCAATACTTTATTGACTTTCTTACCAAAGTTCAGATTTCTGATACTAGATTATTTTGATAAGACTTTATCAAAAAAAAAAACATACACCTTCCCTTAGATAGCACACTTGTGTGTCTAAACAATTATGAAGAGGGATGCCGTAATCATAATGGTTAGACCTTTTTGCCACTTCTCACAAGTCCAAGTTAGTGTGCCGGTAAACCACACACGCTCCACTAACGACTTTGAGAATGCAAATATCACAATTGCTATCTAGCTAAAATCTACTTAGTGAAAGTGTTTCCTCACCATCATTTTCATGAATCGGAGAGAAACCTTATGACACTTAGATTTATATGGTGTATGTGTTCTTATCCATGTGAATTGTCAAAGCCATAGTCACAAGACAAGGATAATGACAAATCTGAACTCATATGGACTAAACTCCATCTTAATTTCTTGCCACCTGGCAGCTCAAGGGCCTGCCATTGCTTCCAAGTTGTTGTGCAACACATTAAGAACTCTAAGAACTCATATGCAAAACCAACTTTAACTGGAATGGGCACAGAATATGTCAACACGATAGGTTATAAACCTCAAGTTGTGTGCTAGTGAGGAACTTCAGGTTTCATTCTTGATTAGTTCTTGAGACTTTCAAGACCTTTAAGACTCCCACTGTCCTCTTGACCTATAAGACTCCCTTGTCAAACATCTAAGAGATAGTGTGGATTCTAACCAAGACAAACACTTCACACAATTGGCCTAAGTTGGTCTTTGTTTTATCCAAAACATCACAACTTACCAATTTCAAATGTACAAGAGTAGAAAACTTTTACTCTTACATTTGATAAGTGTTCTTAAACCTTCTTTAAGACATGTCACTCATATTACAATCTTGGAGTATGACTCTAAGACTTGTATTGGAACGAAGTATGACTCATCTTCTTAATTTAACCATTTCAACAATTCAAGATCCCTTCTTCTTAGTCATAAGAATGCACTAAGACTTCCTTAGAGAACTAATTTTGATATGGTTTCTTAATCATTGAGATGATCACAAAGCTGATACTAAAGTACTCTCCCATCTTTTCAGATTTGAGAAACTTTTATCCTTCTGCCTAATTTGATTCTTCTTATCCGCTCTGTCATGCATTGGAACCTTTTCCAATGTCTCAGAGTTACACTTAAGCTTGTAAGTATAATCATATTTACTGAGCTTTAGTAAACTATGACGAATAGCCTTATATCTTTTGTGGTGGACTTAATCAGTGCACATGACTATGTACTCGATCCCTTAGTCCATTACTTGACTCACACATCCATGTGAACAAGTAATTAGTCTTAATTTTTCCAATACTTGAAAGTTCTCATTCATCATGCTATAGAACTTGCATGATTCCAAGTCCTGGTCCAATTGAGACTTTGGATGATGAGAATCTTTCCTTATTTGGTAAATTTAGACATTACCACAAATGAAGGAATCAATTTCATATTTCCACTCTTGCTATTAATGGAATCATATAAGCAACAATTTTTTTTTCCTCAAATGCCATTGTAAGGATATTTTAAAATAAATAAAATCAAAAATTTTCTTTTATTTTAAAACTATGCGGAAAAACTTATCCTTACATTCCATATGAAAACTTGTTGTTATCTATTCCTAAGCAATATCTCATAACTCCTAAGAAGTAGCTCAAGAATCCGATCTTCAAACTACGCGATAGAAATCCATCTACGCGATCAGATTCAGCATATTCTTTCTTTAAGTTTCTTCACTTTTCTTTGATTCTTAAAACATTACCATGTGACCCAGTCACATCATGTATCAGGAATCTCATAATAGAAACTTAACAGAGTTAGATAGTGGACTTTACCTGAAGTAGAGTCAAACTTATTGACTTTAACATCCTTAGGTAAACTTGGCAGCTTTGCAACCAATGCCCCTTCCTTTGGTAATATAAACATATGGACCCTTTGATAATGGTACACGGGACTATCACAGACTTAGCCTTTTTCTCTTTACCATTTGGTCAACCTAGTTGACTATGGTCAATCCCTTTCCTTGGGAAGAGAATGTTTTTTTCTGTATTTCCAGTGTCACCATTGTCAATGTCCATAAAGTTTCAGGAAGTTGATCTTAGCAAATAGATAAGATCATTAAGGGTCTTGTCATAGTCTGTTTCATAGGTGTTCCAAAAGAACTCACTATGTGACTTAGAAAGTAGTTGAACCACCAACTTTCTCAAGACTTTGACACCCTTCTCTCCCGGCTTGTCAATATGTGACTACATCTCCAAGATGTGATCACGCCTAGACCTTGCCTTGCCAATGGGGCTTGAGTGATCTTAAACTTTTCAAGAACTTGTGGGGTAGGGAGAGTAATTGGAGGAGGTGAAAGAAGTATGATTTCCATGGAACATCATCTTCATTTAGGAAAGCTTGTTTCAAGAGATTTGGGAAGATCATAAATATCTAAACCAGACATGTTTTGGGAGATATTCAAGATAGTTGATCTTAAAGTCCTTAATATGACACCCAATATGAAATATTAAGGCTAGGACCCAACAAACTATTTTATAACTTAGAAGAGGTATGTTGTAATCCAAGCTATAAAACAATTTGAAGGTAGGTGAATGACGATTCACCAATTTCCACCAAGATAAACGAAATGTATTATTAGGTTTTAATTGGATTTGAAACTCCTAGATGTTTTGAGATTCATTGAACTGTTCAATGGCATGTTTCAATCTCGAGTGTGCCCTTCAGGTTTTGTGACTGGGATGCCGAGGATCACAAAACAAGGTGTGAAGTAACCATCCAAATTACTTGGTACCCTTAAGTGTTTACCCCTCAATCGATGTGCCGGTTAACCACAGACGCTCCATCGATACTATAATAAACATTAAGTTACCCTTTGCCTACCTTGTTAAATACGAGTTAGTGTGCCGGTTAACCACACACGCTCCACTAACCGACTTAAGCAAAGTGCAAAGTGTAATTTCATGGATTACCACCTTATTCACATTTTCCTAAGTAACTAAGATTGGGTATTTTAAGAGTTTAGTTACTTAGTATTTATCATTAATACTTTTAATGAAGGGAGAATTATAGTCCTGTCAAACCCGTTCGGCTAACGACCCTCCACCAGTCAAGCAAGCGGTGGGTGAGAGTGGACACCCATTAAGTTGCCATTTTATAGGCAACAACCTTATACCCACCTTATAGACCGGCTTCGTGAATGAGGCGTACTAGCGGTAAGACCGACTTTACTCTTATACATATATATATATATATATATATATATATATATATATATATATATATATATATATATATATTATTAACTTATAATATTATAAAGTATAAGGGTTGAATTTTAACTTTTTAAAATTCTAAGGGCTAACTTGGAATTAAAGTATTCATATGAGAAAACTTTACAAATTCCAAAACTTGAGGGCAAGTTTTGAAACTATTCAAAACTAATTAATTCCATAACTTATGTATTTAAAGTAGTTTTAATCCAAAAACTCTTCAAGTTCCATAACTTATGGAAGACTTTAAACTAATAAAAGAATTAACTTTTCTTTATTTTTATAACTTATGGAATTAATTAAGGTTACATTTATTATTATTATTATTATTATTATTATTATTATTATTATTATTTTATTTATTTAATGAAGAGACTCTTGGTCCTCCATAATTTGAGGACAAATTATGGAGTCATAACTCCAATTAATTAGAACTAGACTCTTCATTTTTGTAACCTTTGCCAACTTTTATGAGTTTTATGAAACTTAAATGTGACTTTTCATATAACTTGAGGACAAGTTACAAAAACACATTTTAGAATCAACTCTTAGATTAACTTGGATTGAAAACAATTTTTTCACTCAACTTTTCTATTAATCTAAGCAACTCATAAGAACAAGATAATTCAAATCAAATTTTTCATGTAATTAGTCTAACCTTTAAACTAATACAAAACATGAATCTATTGACAATTATCTTTGAAAATGGATTAGCATGAACATTACCACATTAAAAAACAAATTTATAAGTTCAAAAACAACTTAGGGTAATGTTCCTAGTCCATTTCTAGCCAAAAACCTCGAAAATACGTTGTCTGGGGTCCAACTCGTCGAGTGCATGAACATAACTCGGCGAGTTGGATGCATTTTGCCTTGGACTCGTCGAGTCCCTTCATGGACTCGGCGAGTCTGCTGGGCTGACAGCATCAAAACTCGATTTTTCAGCTCCATTTGCAAGTATAACAAGAAAACAAGCCTAGGCTCTGATACCACTGTTGGGTTATGAGCATTCTAACACTCCTAAGTGCACATGCAACCCTAAATACCTTGGATCTATGTTTTCTCTATTATACATGCAAATATGAATATCCAAGGTATTATCCTAAACTAGCATACAAAACTATCAATATAACAAGATAGAATACATACCTCTTTGATGGAGCTTGTCTTCATGAAGCTTGAGTGCCTAGTGCCCTAAGTGTGACACCTCAAATGGTTCACAATCATCAAAACACTTAGAATAACTTAGAGAGAATTCTACACTTCATGAAATCGGCTAGCCCTTTCTTACTCTCACTAGTGGCCAATTTTCCTCAAGAATAAGATGCTTATATAGTTATACAATTAGGGTAAACCCTAATTGTCATGACTTTCCATTTCCTTGGATCCATGGGTTCAAATACACCATGGAGCATCCATGGAGCATCATATGGGTTTTGTCCCAACTAGATAATCCATGGAGCATTAGCCCACTATACAAGTATGGATGATTTACACAATCAACCCATATATTTAATTAGTCTTCTTTTGATCACTTAATTAATCCTAGATTAATTCTTGATCAATACTAATTAAATAATCTCATTATTCTTATTATTAATATACTAGAACTTATAATATATTAATAACCATAAGTGTTTTATTTCTCTCATTTAGTCTATCCAAGTGCATGATGGTATGCAACCCAAATGGACCATGCCGGGTCGGGTCAAGTCTTACCAATTATAGTTATGGACTTAGACATTAATCCAACAGTATCCAGGATCATTTTATGTGTCTTTTTATCTGACCTCTTCTTCCAGCTTAAGTTGTGCAATTCACCTTGTCTTTTGAAGTTTATTTTACCAATATAGTCACATTGGTAATTATTTTTGGTCCTACCTCGGAACTAAACTCAAAACTGTGCATCTGTGTTCACCTTGGAATTCAAATCTGAAATGGTAAATGAATCCTCATCTCTTACCTCTGTCCAAGATTTGACTCTTTTCTCCTCGGAACCTCCAAACTGTTTAAAATATGTTCTCTAAGATCTAATTACTTCCTACCTCTGATATTCGTCTAAGTATGTGCAATCTCAGACTCTATATCATGTACAATTATTTTCGTTCTCATCTCGGAAGTATCTTATGACAATTCATCGCAGAACTTTCTAGATCCGAGATCATCTTCTTGAAAAGAAGTTCAAAATTTTTTCATTATTCTTTTTTGAAATTTTTTTCTTAATAACTCAAATGGTTATTTTTTATTAGTATCCTTTTAATCGTTGAAAATCGCAGTGTTCTACACACGTCTCAATAAAGTGAACATCTTTTCAAATGAAATGACAATTTCCATTTTGCACATCTTTCTATCGTTGTTTTCGTCTTTGTAGGTCAATTCATACTAAATGCAGCAACACATTTAATGCCCTCCATTTCCAAAACCGGGTTCATCATTACCTTTTTTTTTAACCTAAACTAATTTTGTTCAAACTATAAAAGCCTCACAAAAAACCTTTTATCTTTACGCACCCCTAATCTTCTTCAATCTCTCTATGCAAAAGTGTTCTTCGAGCATTCAAAACCTGCAACAATGACTTCCACTCAAACTGTCCTAGAAATCACCAAAACGGCTCCCTATTCCCAAAAAGAATTCATCTAAAGGTTTTGGCATCATATTCCTCAATAGAACCGTTCCTCAGAGATACCACCCAACTCTTCTCTTTAGATCCCACAAAATATGAAGAGTCCATCCGGGTTATGATCGAGTTCATATCTCTCCATCCTATTTCAGTTCCTCTTACAAAAATCCCTAATCCACCCATTCCACTTCTTCATGTTCACACAGCCTTTAACAGAGTCAAAATCGAAGACGAAGTTCTTGAAATTAAGATCACTAGTGAGAGTATTGTGTCGATTTCAAAGAACTTTATTAAGGGCCATTAGGATTCCAAAAAACCCTAAAGGTTTCACAGTTCAAGAACCGTCGTCTGAGGAGTTTCAGACGTTTCTCAACCACATAGTGTATGTTGAAGAGTTCAAAACAAAAAAATTCAAGAAATCTATAGTTCCTAGGCTATGGATAGTTCTAATGCATCTCATTCTTCAAGCTTTTTCTGGGAAACAAGGAGGAACAGACACTATGAACAAGGACTAGCTCTACGTTGTCTATATCATCTTTTCAAAGAAGACAAATGTTGCCAACTTGACCGAAGTCTTGCGGCAAGACTTTTGAATTTTTTTTGTCAAGAGAAAGACTCTAGATATATTGAGTCTGAGGATTCTGGGATCTTACCATCCAACAACTCTACCGAGAAAGGCGTGAACTGATTCCAGTTGACACTATTCTGAAATAGGTATTTCTAACCATCAAAACTATTAAGACTTATCGCTTTCTGAACCAGTCATCTTTTGGTCTAGTATATAGATTTCCTGAACATATGTTAGCCTCAATACCATCCGATTCCCCTTTTCTAAAACACAGATTGCCTGAACATATGGAAGAGGTATTTCTGACTTTCGATTATGCTCAACCTGACACAATCTACCTCAGTACCCGTTGAGCCTACCTCGGATGTGGCCAAGCCAGTTTCAACTTGTGGAAAGAAAAATTAGGTAGCAAAAAGAAAGACCTCTCCCTCTAAACCAAAAGCCACAAAGAGAATCAAAGTTGATAGTTCCTCCCAACATGAATCTATCAAGGACATTCCAACTGACTCTGGCCATCCTCCCACCCGACCTGACCACTTTTCCGAAGTACCCTTCGGAGTTTCAAAACCACAATCACACACACGTGGAGGCTCCTCATAATCCACCCTAACCTTCCCAAAAAGGTGAGCGGGCATTGAACATATTTCCTTGCACCCTACTCGAACAAACCACGAGTCACTTTGGATATCCCTCATTCTTCTACACATGCACGATTTGAGGCCCGTGCCTTGGATCCTAAGCATTCTGAAGCATGAGTTGTCCCTCCTAGCTCGGATGCATCAACTGTTCTAATGCCTAGAAAAGGTAAAGGGTGACCATGATCTAATGATCTCTATTGGTTAGACCTTGTCAGAAGGGCTCACACCAAGCAACCTGAGCTCACAAGATCACAAGTTGAAGCTACTCTCATCTCCATGAGGAACAGAGCCATACAAAGCAACCTTCCATTTGTTGCCCCATCAGATGAAATCATTGACCAAGAGTTTGCTTCAAGAGAGACTCTTCAAGACACCATTTCAAAGTTGTCTCACCATGATTCCTTGCATCCAGATCCTAATGAGGAACATTCATCATAGTTTATTTTAATGAACACAGTGTCTCTATTGCAGCTCTTCCTGTTCTCTCATCATTTTATATTTTGCAGAAACTATCTTCATCCAGACATTCTTATGATTTTGGTCTTTCATCCTCCTCATCCAAGCCAATTCAGGAAGAAATTCATGTTGATGATCAAGGCGAAAACACAACTGGAGGTGAAAAACAAGAAAATCCTCCTATGGATGATCCAAAAACCAACAATCTTGGCCCTTCATAACCCCCAGTCCACCATGAAAGTAAAAAAGATGAGACTGAGAGTTCCACATCGGACACTAGATCAGCAGTTGAAAACTATGTTGATCCTTTTTTCCTGCTAGAACTCCTAGACAATATCTTTGCAACAGTTTCCAAAGTAGAATCATTGGGGAAGTCAGATGCCCAACTTGACTCCAAGATTGAGACCAAAGTATCTAGTCTTAACACTATGCAAGATTTCATCCCTTCTCTCTTGAAACTCAAGAAACCAGGGTCATCGGATGAGTAGGGACTCAATAGTTAGATCAACTCATCTCCCTCAGACTCAAGCACACCCTCGAGGAAGTTGAAGAAAAACACAATTCAATTATTGATCATTATCTCGACACCAATAAAATTTCACGATGATATGATCAATGTCACCAATAAACTGATCAAACAGACTCATGTTCTCCATGAAAAGCATATTCAGTGAATGGAAAATGAGATTAAGAAGAAGGACGAGAAGAACCTTACCATGCAAAAATTACTATTCAAACTCCTCTAAGATTGTTGGAATATTGTGGATGTTCGGAACAACAAGTTTGATGAAATGTTGTCTATCCTTGGCTCATTATTTGATCATCTCAAGTCTCAGGCTCCGACTGTTGAAGCCTATGACGCTCTTACCTTGCAGATGAACAACAGCTTTCAGAAGGTGTTTACTCATTTCTTGGAGTTTCAAAAATCATCCTTTATTACCTGGGTTGCCAGGCCATCCGATGCAAGAGGATGAAAAGGCATAAGTAGAAGAGATCAATCTATCTCTTGGAAGCCCGCCTTGGATTTTAAACTCCAAGGTAAATCTGATGATGATTCCCTTCAATTTGTTTCTACAGGTACTTCATCCAGTGATGATGATGATGATGATGAAAAGTACATTTCAAATGCTATCATCGGAATTAAAGGTACAAGGAAGTGCCCTGCCAAAATTCTTTCTGAGGAAGAGCAACGGATATGGTCTGTTGTATCATGGCCATCATTCCTAGCTGATGTACTACGAAAAAGTTGTGAAATGGATAAGGCAAAGACCAAACTGAAAATTGACGCTTTCAGAGTAACCCAGTCAATGATGTCTCCAATACCCTCACCAAGAATCACTCATATTGATTACATATCTCCACTTAAGAAGCCTGACAACATGCCCAAAGAGCCCCTGATTCCTCCTCCCCCCAGAATTTACTATCAATGAAAACATGGAGCATATCATCTTGGCTCTTAAAAAGAAACAAGACAAAGGAAAAAAGCTCATCTTGGAATTTCCAAGCTCCGAGCCAATCACCAAAAAGTCTGAAGGTTGGTCCCTGGATCAAATAGATCATGCCCTAGAAGAAAGCATTCATATCCAAGCACTCAAAGATAATCCAAATCCAATGCTAGGTCTTTCCCCTCTCTGTCGTGAAGGAATAATCCATGACTTGGACATAGTCCCTTTCATGTATTATGATCTACCAACCTAGGATTCAGACCAGCTTGATCTTCCCATCTCTCTTTAAGACAAGTTCTACTTTAAATTCGCTCCTCTCCACCCAGAAGATGATCCTCAAGTGATCATCAAAACAGAAAGAGAATGGTTGAAGACTTTCTACTCCTTGAACACACATCCCAAAAAAGAAGTGTGGTCTCAAAAGAGAATAACCAAGTTTCTGGGTTCGGATGGAAGGTATTGAAAAATTTAAACTTGGACTATCTCTTGCATCACTTCCATGTATATAGGAACAAGACAACATAGCTCATAATCACGGACGCCGACTTCCCTGTGATTAATCCAAACGATCTCTTGACCATTGCTGCCTACAATGCTACTATGAATTATCTGAAGGACTATGTTGCAGAATTTTGCATATGTGTCTTCGAACTGGCTCACTTGTTCGGAACTGAAAGGTTCTTGGCAAAAATTGACTACAAGCTGCCAGAAGCTGAAATATTGGCAAAAGTGCCAATGGATGAACCTGTGTTGTGGTACGTCTACCTTCAAAAGCAGACAAACAAGAAAGAATTCTTCTGAGTCCTCGACAAGCATCTTGTCCCCTTAAACTCTCTTAAAAAATTAATCAAGAATGCAGCTAAGTCCGAAGCCCCGAGCATTTGAAGTCAAAGTTTATAAGTCAACTATAATGGTATCTTGAAGTCCAAGATTGATTGTTCAGAGCTCATGTGTTCATCCAAGAAGAATCCATCGATGCTAACAAGATTGCTATGTTCACTTAGGGTGAAATTGTTGGAACCTAAAAGTGAACCTCTAGCAATCACAAGTACTGAAGATCAAAATTCAGCAGTTTCCAAGACAATGTGAAGTTCGAGATGTAGACAGTATCCAAAGTAAAGACCTTTCCGAGACAATGCAAAGATCTAAGATTGACAGTTTGTTGGAACATTTATTATTCCTTGTCTTATTCGTGATGTAACGTTCCATAGGACTTAGCCTTTTATATATGTTAGATAATCAGTTGTCAGTAGTTATTTATTAACCAATCCAAGGAATGTAATGAATTTTGTATGATGTTCCTCATTACCTATATAAGGAGTGACTTAATGACAATAAACATGACAGATTGTTACTCTAAACATTTTGCAGATAGCAAAATTCTCAATGTCTTTCTTTCACTTTTCTCTCAAGTCATGATCCTTCAAAAACATTCTCCTCGCTTATTTATTTTCGTTAAATTGATTATACTTCTAGTTCTTCATTTAATATTTTGTACTTTGTTGATTACTTCATTCAAGTCTTAACTAGTATTACCAAATTCTACTGGAGCAATTAATTAAGACCAGACATTGATCTTAAAGGTTAACTCAAGGTTTAAGTTTTCAAACCTTGTCCTTGTGCATCGTTTTCTTGTAGTCACAATTGGTATCAGAGCTTGAGTGGTTGTCCTTTGAATCCATTAGATTATATTATAGTTGATTTGAAATTACCTTGGTATTTCAGTCATTTCTATGTTCAGGATAATAGTTCTTCAATATACCACTTCTGCTATAATATCTTAACTTCGATGGCAGCTCCTAATTCTTAACAAATGTATTAAATGTAAATAAAAAATAGCATGGGTTGTCCTTCTCGTGCCCTATTGCTAGTTGCTGAAGAGTATGATCACTGGAAAGTCAAAATGGAAAGGTTCTTGGTGGTTGTCGAGGCCAACAAAATTAATAACCCTAATTATTACACACTAAAATAGTGTATAGTAGCAAAGGGATCGAATCCACGGAGATTGCTTCAATTTATAACTCTATGAAAAATCTCTTTGTAAAAATACATGTAAAATAACAATAAAAATAAAATGGGGGGTTTTGGTGTTTTGAAATACTTGAAACAAACTAGAATTAACTATGATTTAAATAGACAATTTCAACAAAAATAAGAGTTTGATGTAAAATCAATAGGGGAAAGATGGTTGACTTAAAATTTCCTCACTTTGACTTTTGATGAACATATCATTAGAATCTAATGGTGCAATACTTTGATTTAAATCTTTAATTTGGCTATAGTAATCCAAGGAGCTTGAGATTACCTAGACTTTTCTTAATTGTTGAAATGGCTAGAGAAGCTCATAACAATTTCCTTAGTCAAAGTCACTAATTCCAAATAGCATGTTATTAGTGAAAGTCAACTAGCATTAAGAACCAAAAAGTCACCAAATCCAAGAGGAGTCAATTGCTTTCACTACCATGTTGGAGGAAATGTTTTTGTGATTGTGTGAAGCAAAAACAACACAAAAATCACTTGTTTCTTGCTAATTTGAGGATCCTTTACTTAATCAAGAAATTAGCCAACTAATCACCACAAACACATTTAAACTCATGAATAAAAACATACTAGTAATGATAACATGATAAAATACAAAACATTTCCATAAAGATTTAAGAACAAGTTCATGGATTCTTCAACATTCAACCAAAGTTCAAAGGATTCAACAAGAAATCAACCAAGATTTGTTTAGCCAAGCATGGCTAAACTCAAAGGAACAAAGTTAGATGAGATTGTACCAAACATTTCACAATAATCAAGAGATGAAATCAAGATGTTCTTGAGGTGTTCTTGGCCTTCACAAGTACTCCAAACTCCAGAGAGAACAAATCAAAATCGGACCTTCAAGATAAGGCTAAAGAGGCACACCAACCTTCCCAATATAGAGCTCTTAGCAAAATCCTGAAATTGCCTTTGTCAGGAATCCACGCGGACTGCGGGGAATCTTACGCGGGCCGCGGGCTCTAACGGATTTTTGGGCTTCTTCAAGTCTTGGCCCCCCACAGCTAATCCATTGGCCCAATTCAAGTCCAATCAGCCTCTAGCCCATTTTTCTTTAATATTTCTTCAATTTGAGCGCAATTTGTCTTTCCACATCACTCAAAACTTCCGCAAACTCCTAAATATCGATCTTGCACACCCAAGAATTCTCTCGTGCCCTTTCAAATTTAAAGCTCAACACTTCCACACCTTCAAGAAATTAACAAGCCCACTCCATGAATCAGCTCCACAGCCATCAAGCACGAAATCCCCATTGCTCTTCAAGTCCAATCGCCTCCCAAAAGTCCCGCACCGCTAGTCTCCAAAAAAATCTGCAATAATGCTCAAGAAACTAGAAACTACCCGAAATGGTCATAAAAATAACAAAAAGGAAAATATGCATGGAAATTAACTAAAATGCAAATGAAATGTGCTAAAAAAAACTATAAAAAAGAAGTAAATAAAATGAAACTATCAAATCACCCCAAGCTTAAACCTTACTTGTCCTCAAGTAAGACAAGACTAAAATGAACTCGAGATGAACTATCCTAAGAAAAACAAAAAGAATGGATAGAACCGCGGAACCTGATCACCGTTAGTCAACATGTTCAGAATTGATCTTGCTATTACCTCATGGATTTTTCATCTGATAACAATGGGACCATAAACCACAACCAGGACAACTCCTTTAGGTGAGTAAGGAGGGATGAGCAGTCGCAGCCCCACTGGAACATGCATACAATGAAGAACATCTGTAGTAGGGAGAAAGCAGCTAGATGGGCTCGTGTGGAGCTCTTCTTTAAGTGTACACTTTGATTTCACGTCTGCCGGTTTCTCCCATGTGTAATTGGGTTTAATCTCTCGGGCACCGTTGTAGGAATCAGTTCACTTAGTGTTGGCCCAAACCTCCCGTAGTATCCGACTCAACAGTCTCCCTAACATCACCGATTTGCGAAAAACAACTCGATCTATATACAATAAAACAAGCCTATATAAATGAATATCAAATTTTGGGTGACCAAAATGTTGGAAAATTTGTTCAATAATTGAACCGGTCACCTTCCACTAATAGTTGCAACTAGAAATTTGCCTGCCATTTTTTTTTGTTTTGTTTTGTTTTCTTTTTTTTTCTTTTTTTTTGTTTTTTTTAGGGTAATGTATTAACAATTGAAATTTTTAACAAGAAAACCCTTTGACTTAAAATTAGGTTCCCAAAAGTGTGAAAGTGGAACCGAAAGGGTAGTGATATAATCCGAATGGCCTAAGTGTGAAAATAACCACGTGTGGAGCATAAAGATGTAATGTAAGCTCCTTTTCAAACTTGTGGTTTTTCAAAGATGATGAAAATGTCCAAATGTGGACTAAAAGACTCTCTAAAATCCTAAGAAATCGCAAAAAGGATATGGTGATGTAAAGAGACCGGGTATGGATTCTACTCGGGGACAAGCATCAATGCTTCATCCTAACAGTTCAAACATGATCAAGTATGATCCTCTCAGCGGTAGTGACTGCAAGGCTAAGAACATCCGTTGCTATAGTATATCCTACAGTTGTTAGTATTGTATGCGTAATTCTTCATGAAACTACCTGACCATGATCATTTACCCCTTTAAGCTTCCAGCATCTGATCCCAAGTATGAAGTCCCAAACTGCAGCTAATGGTCCCGGTTCGATGGGTGAGATAACAACAAGATCTTGGACCAATAATGATACAATAACTGTGAACCTGTTCCATGGTATCCAAGGAGGTGAGAATAAACAAACAACAAAAATGCATGAATGCTAATGCCTTAAGCTAAATGTTATGCAAAAATAAAAAGTGAAAAGAAGAAAATAAAATCTTTTTTGAAATTTAAAAAAAAATTGAATGCAAATTAACTTAAACTAATATGATATGCAACCTAACAAAAAAAATGCATGAAAAATTAAAAGAAAGGGAAATGCCCCTCCCCAAGCATAAGAACAAACATTGTCCTCAATGCTTAAGGAAAGGGTGGAAATGAGCATAACTGGAGGGTTGGGTAGAGCATAGGGGTTTTTATAGGAGTAAAAATGGTGAATAATGGTGGTGGTCTCGCAGGATTTTGACCGTAAGATCTCCGGGAAATCGAGTTTTTATCTGGAGCAGGGGCGGAGCGCGGGCCGCGTAGAGGCCGCGTGTAACATTCTTGGTTTCCTCTTGAGTTCATAGAAGGTTCATAATAATTTTGGGTCGAAACACGTGGGCCGCGTAAAAGCCGCGTGAACAGAAGCTCAAAAAATACTAAGGGTTGAAACCAGCCCCGCGGGCCGCGTGGAACCCGCACGCTGGTCACGTGTGCTGAACAAGGCTAGGTGTGATTTTTTACGCGGGCAAGGAATGGTCCGCAAATAAGCCGCACATTAGCTTACGTGAGCCGCGTGGATTTTCACATGGGCCGCGTGACTTCCTGCACCTCAAAATTTGAAATTTTCTAAAAACTTGATTTTTGGCCAAAACGATTCTCGTAAAGTCCCGGTTTCAAAAACACAACAAAAAGTTTGGACCAAAGGTGAGAATAAAGCTTGAAAATTTTCAAAAATGAAAATTTTCAAAAAAAAAAAATCAAAATTATTTTATTCGTTTTATAAAAGACGAAAGTACAATGCTTCCCAAAAGTGCCCTTCTTTAACATCTTTTGCGAGACGCCTCCAAACTTCACTTTAACACTTTGGGGCGTCCAAATGGACGACATCTTAGACATTTGAATCAAAACCTTCATAGAATGACTTCAAACGATGTTGTAGCTTTCAAAAGCCGCTGTCAACTCTGATCTTATTAATAACGCTTCCTTTAGATAAAGGATCATATATTCCTCCATTCTAGATATCGAATAGACTGAGACATGGATTTTAATCATTCTCTCTGTCTATATGTTGTTTTCTGATTTCCGATTTATGACGACTCACAACAGACTACAATTGAACACATCAGCTTAGTCTCGGCTTAGCCATGCGCTTAGGGTGTCATCACTAAATCATCGAAGGGCCCACATATATTGTTTTTATCCCACATTGGGTAAAAGGAACAGATAAAATTTGACTCAAATGCTCACTTATACCTACTCATCAAATCACACACAACAATATGTTTTATAACACCAAGTTACCAGTGCGTTGACGTATTATTTATGTGCAACCAACTTGCAGAATACAACTCACACATCGCGGTTTCAAGAATATAAGATATTATCGTCTCACCAATCGCTCGTGATAAAATCCATGAAGCAGTCCAAGTGATCGTGGGTTTAATCTAGTACTTTAATCTTATAGTAGCACTCATGAACTCTCTAGCAAACTTGTGCTATGTATAAACACTTTAGACAATCTACAGATGGATTCATGACAGTCTTCTTTCATACCTACTTCCAAAGTATGATCGATTGTGGATGGTTTGAAGAATCTTATTATTCAGGAAGTCAAAACATGTAAAGTGAAACACAAGAATAATCGAATCCAATACGGCCCCAAACTTTTGAGTATAAATAAAACTCCTTTTATTTAGTCACCATATTGATTACACATTACTCATTGTATATTGTTTCGGTTAATCAACTTATTACTTGAATTATAACAACAGTTGTCCCATGCTCCAAGCATGCACACTATGTTTACATATGGTCCTTACCTTGTGAAATAGATCAATTAAACACACTTCTAATGATACTCATTTCACAATTCCTAATCCTTATCACTAGTATAAGAATACCAAATTCTTGCCACTATGAGAATATGTTAGATCTTAACATTTTATGCAATGATCCTTTTTTAATCTTACTGCACAAAAGTCACCAAGACTTTGCCAATGAAATTACAAAGTGCACTATTGGAGATTGTTACAAGACAATTCCATAGACATGAAGTCTCATATTGAATGTACATTCCTTTGAACATCCTTCTTGCAAAAAAGTTTCTAATCTAGACATAGATTCTCGATATCCAACTCCCAATATGGAAACATTCTCATATTTTCCATACGACAACTCATTGTGAATAGAGTCTTATCTATTAATAATAATGTCGATATGGTCCATTCACTACTATACTTCTAACTGCTCACAAGCAACCAATCCTTAGCGAACCTTAGATTGTCGTTGATAGTTGTTTAATTACTTTAGTCAATCCGCTTCTAGTCCATTTTTCCCTTTTAATGCCTGGGAATTTGGAAAATTTAGAACGTTTGAATATTACAACATATGCAATTGATCCTATACCCGAAGCGTATAGGACACAATTCATAATGAAGAACGTGATACTTTAACAGTTTCTTGCTATAATATTTCCATATATAGAATTCCTTTATGTTGAATCATTTCAACATAACATCCATATATGTCCTTTGACTAAATTTGATTAAAATTTCACGATCCAAGCTTTTAGATTTTGAAACGAAGTATAATATTCTCTCCCTTAATTATAGCAAAACAACTTTTCAACCCTGCAACTTTGCAAAGTGAAATGTTTTCTATGATTAATATTGCTAACTTGCAACACTTATAATAATAATCATTCTCCCACTAACATGATAATTATATCCATATTAGCATAATATTTTTGATCCCACTAACTTTGACAAGTATTCAGAAAACAGTTGGACTTCTAGAAAGCAATACTTATTGACTTCCTAAGTTCATATTTCTAATACGATATGCTTTGATAATCCTTTATCTAAGCTTCTCAAACTCATACATCTTTCCTTAGATTGCTCATATGTGTGTCTAAACAATTTCAGCATTTATAGCAATAAGTTTTAAATGTTTAAACTAATAGCCAAATCTCACAAATCGAACTATGAAGACGGATGTCGTAATAATAATCGAATTTTAGAATGTAATTATCACAATTGTTGTCTCCTTAAAATCTCTCTTAGTGAAAGCCTTTCCTCACAATCATTTTCATAGAAAGGAGAGAAGCCTTATGAAACTTAGATTTTATGGTGTATGTGCGCTTATCCATGTGAATTTTTCATAACCATAATAAAAAGATAACGTTTGTGAAAAATCCAAACTCTTATGGATAGAACTTGTTCATTCTTAATTTTTTCCCATCAAGGGTCCCACCATTGCTTCCATGTTATTTAGAAGCTCACCCCTACTTATCAATGTACATTCCATTGATCAGGTTGTCTTTCCTCTATACAATCAACTGAGAACTCATAGAACTCAAATGCATAGTTGATCAAACCGGAATGGCACAGAAACAAGAATATGTCAACATGATAGGTTACAAATCCCAAGTTGTGTGCTAGTGTTTAATAATAAGTTTACTCTTGATTAGTTCTTGAAACATTTCAAGATCATTTTGATCCCACTGACCTCTTGACATATAAGATTCTCTTGTCAAGAAACATTTCTTAATAAATAGATATTCAAGAGTTAGTGTGGATTCTTATCAAGACAAACACTACAAACAATCGGTCTTAGTTGGTCTTTGTCTTATCCAAGACATCACAACTTAATAATTTTAAACATGCAAGAGTAAAAAAAAATCTACTTCACATTTGATGAGTGTGTCAAAACTTCTTAAGATGTGTCACTCAAGTCACAATCTTGGAGTATGACTCTAAGACTTGATTTTAGAACGAAGTATGACTCATCCTTTTGATTTAACCATTTCAATAACTTTCAATTCCTCTTCTTAGCCATACTAGTGCACTAAGGTGTCCTTAGAGGATCAATTATGATATGGTTTCATAAATCAAAAAGACGATCATAAAACATGATACTAAAGTACTCTCCCATCTTTTCAAATTGAAGAAACTTTAATCTTTTTGCCTATTTGATTCTTCTTATTCGTTCTGCCATTCATTAAAACCTCTTAATGATTCTGAATTATACTTAATCTTTTAAGCATAACCACATTTACTTAGACTTTTAGTAAATCATGACGAGTAATCTTATCGTTTTTTGTGGTGCACTTGACCAGTGCACAACATTGTGTACCGGTTCTCCTAGTCCTTCACTTGACTCTTTGTGAAGGAATGGTCTTAATTTTACAAAAATGAAGGTACTCATTCATCATACAGTACAAGTTGTATGATTCGAAGTTTCTATCCAATTGAAACGTGGGCGACAAGAATCTTTCCTTATTTGGTAAATTCTCGGCATTACCACAAATAACATAACTAAGATTCACTTCCATTTCAACATTGCTAAAAATAGAAATACGCAAACATCAATTTCATTCATGCCATTGCAAGGAAATATAAATAAGACAAAACACAAATTTTATTTTATAAAAGGTGTGGAAAAACTTGTCCTTACAATGCAATTCAAATGAAAACTCTGTTATTACACAATCCTAAACAATTTATCATAACTCTTTAAGTAGCGGCCAAAAAATCTGATCATCGAACCATGCGATCGAAATCCATTTCATCGCAATCAAACTCAGCTCACTTCTTCCTTTAAGCTTTCTTTCTTTCCTTTAATCCTACAACACATTAAAATGCAATCTTATCACATCACGTATTAAGAATCTCCAAATAGGAACTTAATAGAGTTAGATAGTGGATGTCACCTAAAGCAGAGTCATACATATTGATTCTCCCATCTCTTAGATCTCTGAGGTAGTCAGGGCAGCTTCGTAACCAATGCCCCCTCTTTTGGCAGTAGAAACATATGGATTCCTCTGGAATGGTACATGGGACTATCTCAGACTCGGCCTTCCTATTGCGTAGAGAAAACATTTCAAGACTTCCAACGTTGTCATTGCCCATAGAAGGTTGTGATATTGATTTACCAGAAAAATTTCCTCGACCAGTGTGCCAAATTATTACTGATTCAATAGCAATGAGCAAATAAGTCAAATGAATGAGAGTCACGTCGTGGTCCATCATATAGTACTCTCTAACAAACTCACTATATGATTCGGGTAGTGAGTGAAAAACCAAGTCAACAACCAACCTCTCCGAGACATCGACACCCAACATTCCCAATCTATCAATATGCAACTTCATATCCAAGAATTGAGCACATACCGACTTTCCATCTTCGTGTTTTTTAGCCAATAGGGCTTGAGTGACCTTGAACTTTTCAAGTCTTCGAACACGTGGGTCAGGGAGAATTATAGGAGGAGGTGGAGGAAGTGAAGAATGATTTCCATTTCCACAATCCAATCATGGAACATCATCTTCCAGCGGAAAATGTTTTCCAACGGGTTCAGGACGACCATGGTTGTTAGACTTTGACATCTACAAAATGGGAGAAAATTCAAGTTAGTTGATTGAGATCCTTGATATAACACCCAAATCAAATATCAAGGCTAAGAACCAACACATTATCCTACAATGTGGAAGAGGGATGCCGTAATCCAAATTGTAGAATATTTGAAGGTAGGTAAATAACGATTTACCAATTTCCACCATGAAAAACGAAAAAGGAAATTTAAGTTTTAAATGAATTGAAACTCCTAGATATTTTGAGATTAATTGAACTTTTCAATGGCATGTTTAAATCTCTATTGTGCCCTTCATTTGTGACTGGGATGCCGAGGATCACAAACAACGTGTGGATAACCATGCAAATTAGCTTGCTACTCTCGAAGATGCATATCACCTAATCAATGTGCCGGTTAACCACACACGCTTCATTGATCTATGATAATCTATGAGCTACCCATTGCCATCCTTCATTGGTTCCATATCAGTGTGCCAGTTAACATCACATGCTCCACTAACGACCAATAAAGGTGCAATGTCCAATTTCATGGATTAGCACCAACTCCATATTTTCCTAAAGTAACTAAGATTTGGGAATTTATAAAAGTGTTTAGTTACTTCGTATTTCATTATACTTATAATGGAAGGTTGTGTCCTATCCTACCTGTTCGGATAACGACCCTCCACTAGTCAAGAGTGCGGTGGGTAAGAGTGGATACCCATTCATTCGCCATTTTTTAGGCAATTTCCTTAAACACCCCCTAGAGACCAGCTTCGTGAATGAGGCCTACTAACGGTAAGACTTACTCTTTACTCATACATATAGAATATTAGACTTCTAATTTTATATATAGTATAAGGTTGTTTCTTACACTTTTAAAATACTAGGTGGTCTAATTTAATAAATTATACCTTTTAATTTAATTAAATATAAATCATATCTTTATGGATTTATTAACTCTCTTTTAATTATACATTTAATTAACTTAATAAAACCATAAGAGTGAAATTTGAACTTTTCAAAAACTAGGGTTTTAGAATTTAATATTTCAAAATTAACCTTTTAATCAAAATTTTAAATTCCAAAACTTGAGGAAAAATTTTGAAAGCTTTCAAAACATTAGGGTTTAACTATTTAAATTTCAAAAACTAAAATTTTTTTTTAAGTTCAAATTTAAACCATAAAACCTAAGTGTGTAAATTGAAACTTTTCAAAGTTACTAGGTTAAATATTTTACATATAATAATCCTATATTATCCATATTTAACCAAATCCATCAATTTGGATGAAGATAACCATTACAAACTTAAAAAATCGATTTTAGGCAAGAAAAATGAGTTTTGGCAATTATCCACAACAAAATCTGGCAGAAAAAATGAAAATCCCGACACCAGAGCCCTGGACTCGTCGAGTCCACAATGGAACTCCTCGAGTAGGACCTACTCATCGAGTTCATTCATGGACTCGGTGAGTCTGCCAGTCAGAAACAAAAAAATTCGATTTTCAAGCAAGAAATGAACAATTAAGCATAAAATACATCAAAGAAACAACATAGGCTTTGATACCACTGATGGGTTTTGAGCACTACATCAATCCTATGGTGTACATGCAAACCCTAAAGATTTTGGATCTAGTTTGTCTCATAAACATGCAATGATCATCCAAAACTCATAAACCCTAGATCTTGCATACAATAATCGATATTATCATAATAAAAGGATTTAGATCTTACCTTGATTGTTATGTAGCAATAACAATCACAAATCTCCTTGATCTTGACTCTAGAAAGCTTAGTGCCTCAAATATTGCACCTCTAAAGGAATCATAAACACCATGAGCAACAAGATGACATAGGAGAAGGAGGAGGAGGCACAAAAACGTCAAAGGACCCTTAAGGATCACTTCCACACATTTTTTGGGCTTTAGGGGTTCCGTATATAGTTAGGATATTAGGGTTATCAAACAAAGAAACGCTAATTTGACTGCTTAAGCTCCAAGCAGCCCTTGGACTCCCTCCTTCAAAGCCTTGGACGAATTCTAATGGGTTTCCGCATAGATTTCATCCATTCCAACTTCTATGGAGTCCATTAGCCCATTTGTGCAACTATCATCACTACCCTTTATTTAATTAATCACTTTTAGTCACAAAATTAATTCTTAACTAATTATTGACTAATATTAATTAAACAATACGATTTCTCCTTTAATATATTATTCATATAATATATTAATAAATCATAATTAATCCTCTTTCTCCTTAATTCATCCTATCAGTTGCTATGGTGAAGGCAACCCAAAAGGACCATGCTCGTAATCAGGTCAAGTACATACCCAAATAGTTATGGGATTAGACACCTAATCCAACACTTCAAGGACATGAATCGAATGTGGCTCAAACATTGAGAGAACGCTCAGGAGGTCCACTTGCTCTCGTTAGTTCTTTGTATCCTCAAGTCTCGAATCCCTCTGTTTCTGAACACTTCAAAGCTTTAATCCCTCCTATCCCTCTTGTTCAACCCTATCCACATGAATTGAATGTGGCTAAAACATTGAGAGAACTCTCATGAGGTCCAATTGATCTCGTTAGTTCTTTTGATCCTCAAGTCTCGAATCCTTCTGTTTCGGACCCCTTCAAAGCTTTAATCTCTCCTATCCTTCCTATTCAACCTTATCCACCTACTTTATCTTCCCTTACTAATCCAAACTACCAGTTTGATGGAGACCTCGACTCTAAAGAAATGAAATCCGAACTCCGGAGGTGGTGGAAGGCTTTTGGATGAAATGGAAGGAATTGAGAAAGAGGACAGGGTCGATTGTGTAGACATGATTTTCGAAGGATTTTGAACACCACAGCCCCACGGTGGGCACCAAATTGTTTTGGTAAAAAAAGAAACAGTCACTAATCAACCGGATTGTATGAGAGGATGTGATGTTCGGGGTAGAATGAATATGAAATGATGATCTAAATAACACGAGTGATTCACAAGGAAAGCCCTTGATCCTTACTAGGATCTCCAGTACAAAACCTTAGGAGGTGATAATGATCACCTGCCTTGATAGTTTTATTGGTTAAAAATGTTGAGTACAGAAACAAATGTATGAAGATAACTCATGCACATTTGGAGTATCAACCACATATACAAGATAACTCATGCACCAATGCTGCATATACCAACGGGCCCTGATAGCATAACAAAAGGTTGATCCTACCCTGGTAACCTCTTCATAAATATTCAATTCTCCCCCATTTGGAGTTTGACATACCAATCGTTTCCCCTTGTAGTCAATCATCGCACCAAACTTGCTCAACCAGTCCATCCATATTATCACTCATACATCCGCCCAATGGAAATAGGGATCATATCAATTAGGTAAGACACCCCGAAAATCTACAAAATGAAACCGTGAAAAGCGCTTAATGTAGAAACCATGAGCTCGTTGGCGATGGAAACTCGCAACGGGCACTCCAAATCTCCAAGGAACATATCAAAACTCATGTTGAAAGACTGAGACACAAAGGACCTACTCACACTTGTGTCAAAAAGAACAAGAGCAAGAAAGGCATTCATTAAAAAGGTACCTAGCAGAATCATAAATATAAGCATACCATAAAATAATTACACAGAATAATAAATGAAAACATACCAGTAATGACATCTTGCACCGCCCTGGCTTCCTCTGCTATGAGCTGGAAAGATCTCGAGCCCTCGGGGGCTGCGCCCTACCATGGCATCCATTCGTGATCTAAAGGGTAGAAATAGCTGGTGCCTGCATGGGCCTGGCGGCAAGAAAGGGACACTAGTACTTCATATGGCCCACCTGCTTGTAATGATAACAAATCTGGGAGCTCGATGGTGGAGCCTGCTGGTGACAATCCTTAACTATATGGCCCTCACCACCACATTTGTGGCATCCAGAAAAAGATCGACAAGCAGCCTCATGAACCTTGCCGCACTTGCCACAAGTACGACTTCTCTGTCCCCCAGATCATGAACCAACAAGCTTGAACCACTTTGTTGCAGGCTGGCAGGGAAATGGAGCTTGAATATACTCCCTCGTTTGGATCTCTATCTCAATCTCTCACCTTCTCAAGGCATCCAGAAGCTCGACGAGGGTACTATAACACTGGGTAGACAAAAAGTTCCGGATATCTGTCTTGAGCATGCTTAAGGATCATGTCATTTGAGCCTGCTCCGAAGCAGCAAACTCGAGACATAATAAATCCATCTTAATGAACATCTTGGTGATCTCTATCACCGAATTCGTCTTCTGTCTCAGATCCAAGTACTCCTGGGCCAATCTCTCCCTCTCCACCATACGAGGTATGTTCCCCGTCAAATCATTTAGTGAACACCATACTGAAAATGAACCACTAAATATATCATAATTTCCACAATTATACTACTACAACCATCATAGAGAGGCTAAACCCCTGGGGTTTTGACTTCCTTGCTATGCATACAGGTCTTGTGCTTCCAGTAGTATGGGCTCATACTACCTTCGACACCTATCCATATTTGTCTCAAAGGATCATCTCAAACTACCCTGAAATAAACCACAACTAGGTTACATATTTATCCTATACTCACTATCTCGAGAGTGGGTAATCATTCCTCATCTAACCGGATGCTCACATACTAAGTCATGAAACTTCCACCAACCATATAGTCACTCGTGCATACTAATCATATCTACTTAATTCTACCCTAAGCCCGTAACCAAACAAGGAATAGGAATTAAGGCTAAAGCAAACATTCTCAGGCTATAAAATCTTAATTATGCACAACCATGATTCACACACTAAGCAACTATAATAATGATGTCAATTTCATATATCATACATGAGGTTCTCCTAGGCTATCAAACATCATACATCAAGCAATTCTATCACGCGTTTCCTAAAGATCCTTAGCCTATCACTGACATGCAGTTCAATCATAAAAATCATAAACAAATAATAGTATGGGTAACTTGGGTTACACTTTCGTGCTTCAGTTGATCATACACATCTCATCCTTCCTTGGTTACCTTGAAAACAATTTAAAAACCATTTTGAAAAATCTTATAGATCCTTAGTTTGATTCTGGAGCCACACGAATGCTCTTCTAATTCTCTCACTCAGGGCTCTGATACCAAGTTATAACATCCGTAAAATCAAGGTAAAATTTTCATTTTTAAAATCTAACCAAAGACCATAATTGTTTACTAAACATAGTTCCTAAAATTAATAATCACAAATCAAAGTATCCTAAAATTAAATATCATAAAATCAGAAGAATGTGTATAATCATGCCTTTGCTTTTCTCTAATCATGTGAAGTACCTGAAACATAACACTTAAACTATTAGTCAAATCTTAGTGAGTTACCCCAAATACTACACAACAAAACATATATAAATAATACATATTGGGTCTACAACCTCTCGGTTGGATTACCCGCGGCCCATAATTTTTCGATTGGATTGCCCCATTCACAACCTCACGGTTGGATTGCCCCCTTCTGGCCCACGATCTCATGGTTGGATTTCCATCGGCCCACAACCTTTCGTTTGGATTGCCTAAGTTTGATGACTCGCAGCACAAAGCAGTACAATCTCAACCTAACAACACCATATTGATATGTAAAACAAATAAACACATAACAACAACCAGATAATCATGCAGATCTTAATAGTTCACTGTAGTATAACAACATTCCAAACCAAAATACAAAATCTATTGGGCCAACATTAGTGCCTTCGACCCACAAGTATAGTGAGGAAAACTCACCTCATAGTCCAAAAAGATAGTAGAAAAGAGTGTTGCTCCAAATGTCAACTCTACGTGTCACCTTATAGAAAACAATGACCTATACTCAATTAATAGGTCAAAATACCCAAAATACCCCTAAGTCAAACTTGGTCAAAATCGTGGTCCAGGTAAAAGGTCAAAAGGTCAACCAAGTCAACTCATGCTAAATATGCCCGACGTACACAAGTAAACCTCGCGTAGTATATTCGTTTGGCTAGGTTACGGGGTCTTGAGTAGGTACGTGTAACGTACCATCAAGTATGCTCAACATACTCAGCTGCCATTCTTTATCCTTAACTAAGTCCTTTCATCCAAAGCCAAGATCTAGACCCAAATAACGTTCTAAATCATAAAATTTCTAACTTTATGATCTTGCATGGCTATTAAGAGCTCGCCACTAAAACCCTAACCTATCCTTAGGTTCTAAGATACAAAAATGGATGCATGGAGGGATGTAAGCTCAAAACACCACAAATGCAAATTAGGGTTTGTAAGGGACAAAGTGGCCAATGAAGGCTGACGAGGGAGAAGGTAGTGGGAGTTAATAATGCTTAAATATGGCTCAAACCCTAAAAATTAGGGTTTGAACATCGACCATATACGCCCAACGTACGCTTGTATATGTCCAACGTACGCACACAGCTCCGCGTTTCTCATTTAAGTGGCAAAGGACCAACTTTGCAAATAGTTTTCATATTAAGGGGTAAAAGATGTAAATTACTTGGATGATGAATGTTACAAGCATACATTGTAAACATACTTTCAATTAGGGATGAGCACGGATAGCGGGTACCTGCTTTTGGAAACGAAACCGCCTCGAAACTATAGGTTTTGGAAACGGAATCGATGTCATTGGTTCTGGTTTCGATTTTCACTTTTTAGGAACCATTACTCGTCGGGTAACCATCAAAACCAGTTCCGAAATATTAAAATTTTAAAAATACTTAATTCTTAAAGGAAGTGGTCATAACAATGTTGATGACTAAAACATTTGTTGGGATTATCTAATTGGATCTTGGAAGTAACAAGCTAATAAGTCATATTTCCAAATTTTTTTAAAAAAACAAACGATTTGATATGAATGTGAATGCATGATTGTAAAACAATTTGAACATATGCGATGGTGATATCTTTTGAAAATATTTGATGTTAAATAATATTAACGGATTGATGGTAAGAACATGAACTTTGGTTTAGAACTATATTTAACAATTTGAATTATCTTTCGAAACGATTTTTTTTTTTTTTTTTGCCTTTTGTAAATTGAATGGTAATGAGATAGTTATGACATTTACTTTTTGTTTCACTTGCTAAGAATTATTTTGCATTAACGAAACTAAAAAGGTAATGTACCCAGATTACCCGCTCCCGGAACTGTTGGTTCCGAGAGTGGTTCCAAAAATTTAAGATCCAGCTAGACCGATTCCGATTCCGATTCTAATTTCACCGGAACCTTCGGTTTCGGTTCCGACAAAATGAGGTGGATATCTGCCTATGTTGATCCCTACTTTCAATGATAATCAAACCGTAATAGTGTTTTACTCTCAATTTTCAGCTATATACAAGCTTCTTTTATCCAAATATATTTTCTTACCAAAATAGAAAATGATGATAAAATCACATACCTTAAATCTCAAACAACCAATCTTAATAGGATATATTGAACAAAAGCTTCGACTCATTAAGTTTATTATAAGAAAAAGTTCACTTAGCCAACTTCTATCGATGGTTGGATTAGTAAGAGTAATATGAATAGGTGTGGGATACTAAAAAATAACGATCAAGACTTGTGTAAATAAGATACATCAACAAATAACAAGCGTCATTTGCTTATAGCCTTATATTAATATGGCAAGTAGCCAAAGGGAAGTGCTCCTATCAACTTATTGCATCGTGCCCCCACTTTTCCCACCACTTTATTCCCTTTTGCTTTGAAACAATGGTCACTATCTTTTATAACTTATAATAATTATATATATATATATATATATATATATATATATATATATATATATATATATATATATATATATATATATATATATTTTAAACGACTAATGCACATTTAAATCTATTTCTAATTTTCAATTTTTATCTGCAACATTGAAACTTGAATCCTTATTATTTTGAAAATAACATATTTCCAATACACCTGCACACCACTAGATTAAAATTTCTTTGGTTTTTAATAATTATATGAAAATAGTTATATATATATATATATATATATATATATATATATATATATATATATATATATATATATATATATATAACAAATCTAATCTATTCATATATTATTTTTATATCTATTTTTATCCTAGACATGAACATTCCACCCTAAAAAATATGACAATACTTAATACATACTTAATACAGTTATGTTAGAAGCCATTTGGTTTAAAAAAAACAAACATTTAAAATTTGATTTTATTATGCATAAAATCATAGCCAAAAGTATAACTGTGGGGAAATATTTAGTCTTATTAACTTTTGAAAACTCCGATGATATAATTTGGTTGTTATTTATAAGAGATGATGAATATTATATGTGGCTCTAAGGCTACTTGGAGAGGGCAACGACCACTCCGGCTATTGTGTCTAATAACATCAAATAACGCTAATGAAAACCGCCCATCTCCCATGTTATTGCATGTTAAAGATATTTATGTTGCTTCCCGTTACCATCATAACATTTGGTAACGACGTTTTTTCCTTTTTTGTTCTAAAAACGTTTGTAGGCGTTGCCGACACTCATCCCTCTGAAATATGATAATGATCTAAATATTTAATTATTTGTTGAATATATTCAAGGCACAAAATATATTATATTGTATATGTAAAATTGCATGTTCGATCTTAGTTTCGAATTTTTTTTGTATCGATTTTTTATTACATTTGTCTGTAACTTTGGTTTTGTTTTGGTGTTCACGGTTTTGTTTTGGTGTTCACGTAAGTGTGTAATTAACTCGTGTTTTATTTTTGTCATATTAGCTTTAATATATATAATATTTTTTTATGTATTACGATTGTGTGTAATACCATCACTAACTATTATAATGATGGATATCACTCATTATCACATCCTACCATTAAAACCATGAGATGTATACTATTAACACACCACTTCATATTATTTTTTTAATTAAATTTAATTCAAAATACAATAAACACATATATTTTTTAAACTAGGTTTTCATTATATTAAAAGAGACATTTCAACAAGCGTAAATTTTTTTTCTTTTTCCCCATCACGAATCATGTATATTTCTCGTAAGACTGAGATTAATAAAAAAAAGTCAAATCGTACAATCTCTGTAATAGGTAAATGCCTTTTTATCTCCTGAAGTTGTCAGAATTATTTGTAATAATATATTTGCTACAATCGAAAAGATTTTATCAATAAAATTTCCATTTTCCAACTTAAAATAAAATAGAAGAAAACGTTAAAAAAAATTCAAACATAAACAATTACACTTCATCCTATATATTTTAAACAATGTTATTCCATTTGGAGAATTATTCTACTTTTATCAAGCTTTAAGATATGATAAAACATTTGTTGTTTGTGTTTTCATATTGATCAATGATCACATTAATTGGATCGATATCACCTTCTTGCACATTGTTTATAACAAAGTTATAAATTTCATTGAACTCGTAACAATTTACCTTCATATCCCACCACTTCGAACATATTTTGTTGAGATTTCGACTTGTAGAATTCATCAAACCATAGAAAACGCTTTGAACATTTTCCCAAAATCTCTAGAGATTTGACTATCCACATCTTCGGAAATCGACACCCATACTAGTGCTAAATTCTCTTCTTCCTCTTTCGACCAATTCATCCTTTTGAGATTCATATTTTTGAATGATTAAGCAACACAAATGTGTGAATATGAAAAAAGAAGAGAAGAATTGTGTGAAAATAAGAAAGTTTGTAGTGGTATTTATATAGGTAAAAATTAATTTAAAAAATAAAATAAAATAAAATAGCCGTTACAAGGTCAAAAAAGAGTCAAAAGAGGAAATAAGTTTCATTGATCGTTTTACATCGTTCCAAACCCACGATGAGACATCAAGATGGTTTGCACGGTCGTGATTTATGGTCACCTTAACCACGAAGATTATCAGGGTACCCATTACAGATGATCTTAGTGAAATGTCGTTAATTTTTTTTTTAAATAATATTTTTTGGTATTGATACCAACTACTTTATGTTTTTAATAAATATTCTAATTATTTATAATCAATAAATTTTCAGTTAAAGATTTCAAATATATATAATAATCCATAACTTTATTAGTAATAACTAATTGAATGGATAATAAGTTTATAATAAACAATATTTAATTTATAAAATATTATAGGGATAATGTTTTAAAAGTATAATATACTTTTTATTTTTATACATTGGTTACTAGTTTTATTTTTTCCATATTTTGACTATTTTACTTATTTATTTGTCTACATTCAGTACTTATCACAAACTAGTTCAAGTTAAGCTAGAAAAATAACTTAACAAGGTAATATATGTTTCAATCGGTATACATTTTGTCCTGAATATTATTGTACACATTTAATCCTTATGATTAGTTTTTTCAAATTTTGTTCACGACATCCTACATGGAACAATCAGTAATAAGGGGTTCTTGTATGTGGCTTGTCCTTCACATATATTAGTAACATGTTTCACAAATTGGTCAAACAATGTTGGTGCGCTAGTTTTATCCAAGTAGAATATGTCTTTGTCTTCAGTTTTTGTGACAACCGAGACAAAAGCGGTTGTTTACTGTCTGTAGGAGTCAACACAAACAAATAATTAATAAACTAATAAAATAATAAAGAAATATAATAAATTACCAAACACAATCATTACGACGAATAGACAAAGAAATAAGTGCACGAAAAGCGGAGTCTTCTCGCATGCAAGTTGACATATTCAGAGAATACAAGATGACGTGATTCCAAAAATATACACTTCATAGGAATCCGACTTAGTGCAGAAAAGATACGACAATTATAGCAAATAAATATCTACTGCACACAAAAAGTTACAATGTCAAAAACTACGAAGAGAACGGTTGAGATATAGCTAAAGTCACCAAAAGAATAATCATAGTACTCATCAAAGTAGGATTTTTGAGACAAAGTACACCTAAAACAGAACCCGTACTAGAGACTTGTGATTTTTGGAAGCTATAAAATATAGGCTAAAGATAAAAGTTGAAATATACCAAAACAGCCTAAAGGAAAGTTGTATGGTGCATCGAGACCTACACAAGGATATAAGAATGTCAAAAAGGAACAAGCGAGAGTTACGAAATTTAAACGGAATTCTAGTCATGCATGCACTACTACATGTCACGCACGGAGGGCATTCTGACACCATGATCCTTCAGGATACTGATGACGTGGCACAATGAGGAGAGGATGTTGGATTGGATGTCTAAGTCCAAATTATTATGGGTATGTATTCGACCCGACTTGGCATGGTCCATTTGGGTTGCATGGCATCAAAACAATTTAGATAGACTTTTGTGAGAAAAGGATGTTAATGATTTGTTAATATATTATAAGTTCTAATATATTAATATGAAATCATATTATTTAATTAGTATTGATCAAGAATTAATTTGGAATTAACTTTGTGATAAAAAGGAGACTAATTAAATTCATGGGGTTTGATTGTGTAAATCATTCATACTTATATATGTAGGCTTATGATCCATAGTTCTTCATGTTAGGCTAAACCCATGGATACTCCATGGAGGTTTAACCCATGGAGCATGAAGAATATGGAAAGACATGAGTTACATGGTGTAACCCTAATAGCCACAATATATAAGGACCCCGTGGCTCAAGAAATTGGCAACTAGTGTGTGTATACATGAGGGCTAGCCAATTTGAGTATAGGAACCTTTTCTCTCATGTTATTCCAAGATGTTAGTGATGTTGTGTAAACCATTTAAGGTGTCACATTTGAGGCACTAGGCTCTTAAGCTCCATGGAATGAAGCTACAACAAAGAGGTATGTAATTCTACTAGAATTTATATTATATGTACTTCATATTATACTAGTTAGAAAAATACCCTGGAAGATTGATATTTGCATGTATAATAGATAAAACATAGATCCAAGTAATTTAGGTGTCACACCCCCGAACCAGACGGCGGAAACGTCCGAGGGCTCGCGTGACTTAAATTGAATATCATCACAATGAATATACATGAATCATAACATAAACATCATCATGCATCAATATATTACAACTGGAATTGTTCACATCAAATACATTGTTTTAACATTACATATCCATACATAAATTGTTTGATAGATTTCATATGCAAAACACTCTAACATACTTGGTACTTATTCCTTGGCTTACCTATTACATGAGAATACAAGTTATTTTGAAAAACGGTCAACATATGAAATGTTGGTGAGTTCATAAGTATGTTGTCTTAAAATGATTTGTGTAGTTTGTATAACCCAGAAAATCTGATATTTTCTGAAAAGACCATTGTTTAAAAAAAAAGTGTGAAGATCCATACAATATGCATGATGATTTCAAAACATGTATAATTGAAGAACTTTAGTAGTAAACGTACAAGTAAAAATGTTGAAATTCCGCGGAAAACTCGATGTTTTCCATATACATAAAATACAGTGATTTCTCAAATTTTTATACCGCCACAATGAATGATTTTGATTACTCTTCCTTTATTACTCGAGTGGTGTTGGATTAATGAAGGTTTGTGAGTTGTTATAATCATGCATTAGTAATGACTAGTTATAACTACAGTTTACGAACGATCCTTAGAGGCATCGTCCGTTATCACTCACTTAATCCAACCACCTTGATTACTCTCGATTATCAACCTGAATCTTGTTTACTTTGATTACTCATAAGCCTAGAAAACGAGGAAAAGAGGAGTATAATCCTGCTACTTCCATGAGTTTACTTTAGGCCGTCGAGGATACGAAAGACTCGTTGGCCCATCTCGCATTTGATTACTTTGACCTTACTGTCAGTACTATTGGATCACTATGGCCCAATAGCACTTGAGAGCCATTGAAGGTCCCTTTATGTGGAATTGGGCCATAGAAGGCCCAATAACATATAAACATTATCCCTTGGGCCCAAAGATCATGTTAATGGACTTGCAAGGTCAAACAAGCATCATTTGACACTTTCAAGCCAAAGTGTCGAATGTTTACTTGTCTTAGGTATCACATATCTACTGGAGAGTTCGATTTAACGATTGATGTTTTGTATCGACTCGAGACCGATCGATTTGTTTATAACGATATTTGGAGTTATACGTGTATTTGTCTTTCGATTTTTGTAAACCGTAGATTAGTATTTTTGATTCAATATTCTATAAATAACATATTTAGTTTAAAAATAGTGGTTTGAACTTTTCAGCCCCTTTTTTTGTAAAATAACAAATTTAGTCCTTAATATAAAAGAAAAGTCATTTTAGGTCCTTAAAACATTTTCTTGAAACTTTTGCATCATAGATTTGTTGAAATGATATTTTTAACTCGAAACTTATTTTGTTAACAATTTCAGCGGTTCTAGAATGATATTTTCCGGTTAAAGCCAACTTTTTGCAATTTTTACACTTTTTGCCCAAAATCCAAAAACTTTACATTTTTTATCCTTTTTGGAAATAAAAAGCATTTTCAATCCTTAAAGTAGTTTTGTTACACTTTTTTCCCTCTGTTTTGAAGAAATTATCATTTCAGCCCCCTTCAAATGTCATTTTTGCAATTTTGGGCTTATTGGGCTGAAAAGCCCAATATTAGCCCATTTAGCTAAAGATTTATATTTCAAGTCCTTTGAAATTTTTAATGTTCATAAAAACAATTATTTTAACTGTTTTGACTCTTTAACCCTTAATAAACCGTGATTTCGCACCCTTTAACCCAAATTTTGTATTTTTGACAATTTAAGCCCAAAAATGGGTTTTGTGGTGAATTATGTTTATCACAATCTTATAAGTTATTATTCTTGACTAGTTTAGTGTAAGATAACTTAGATCATGTTTGATTTCTTTCTTATTTCATAGATCTCGAGATTTCACCCCTTTTTGATTACATGTTCATCACAAAAACACATAAAATCATACATACATGCATAAAATCACACATAGCATACACATACACATAAATCTACACATTTTCTTGTATTCTTCCCCATAAAACATATGAAAACCAAAAAGAGAGGGGTATGAAACTCACCTTGAGTTGTGGGTTCGATTTTGAAGGAAGAAATGAAGAAAGTTTTGATCCTAGCAAATCTTCTTGGAAGATCTCGAACTTAGAGGCTTCTAAGAGAGTGATCATGAGTTTGAATAGATTAGGAAGAGATTTTGATAAACCAAAGAATCTAGATCATAGATCCAAGCATGATCTTACCTTAGATGATGAATTTTTAGGATAATCTCCTTGAAAAGCTTCTTAAATCTCGAAAACTTGATGAAGAATGGAGAGAGTTTTGAGAGTGTTTAAGTGAGATGTGTGTGTGTGTTTCTTTGTGGTTCGCGGCCGAAGATAGAAAAAATAGAGGAAGAGAGAGTGTTGAAGTGATGTGTGCATGGAAACATGGGATGAATGCATGGAAGACCAACATGTAAAAATGAGGTGGCATGGAAAGTCAACTCTTCTTTCTTCATGCTTTGAGGTTGGGCCGATAATTAGAGAAAGAGAAGGAAATTTTGGGCCTTTGGTGTTTAATCCATATTATGGCCCCATTAGATGATTCTTGGCACAAAATAAATCAAGAAATGATTTTTATGGCCCATTAGGGCTAATTAGGTTAGTTATGGCCCAATAAGGTCCATTAAGGTATTTTATTTCATTCTTGGCCCATTATGGTCCAAAATACTAAAATAAATGGAAATGGATCCAATTAGAGTCCATTTAAGAGTTCTAAGCCCAAGATACTCAAATTGGAAGCTTATTGGCCCATTCGGCCCAATAAGGAAATCCTAGTCCAAAATAGACTTAAACCGGGATTTCTAGGGTTTCTAATTCTTTGTTGACTATTTGCAGTGCTTGTATGAAGTGTTTGATTGAAGTTTTGTTGTTATTGCATAAGCATCATACATGCTTTCACATTGTTGGTTCACATTTGATATAAGTGTTCAATGTCTACAAGGCATCAAAATTCCTAGTTGTGACATTAGGGTTGCATGTACACCTTAGGAGTGTTAGAATGCTCAAAACCCTTTTAGTGGTATTAGATCCTAGGCTTGTTTTCATTTATACTTGATGCAAATGGCTGAAAATCGAAGTTTGTATGTTGTCTGCACAACTGACTCGACGAGTCCAATAAGGGACTCGACGAGTCCATGCCTAAATTCATCCAACCCATCGAGTTGGTTCATGCACTCGACGAGTTGGACCACCAGACAGCATATCTTCGAGTTTTAAGGCTGGAATTGGTCTAGAATCATTACCTTAAATTGTTTTAGGCTTATAAACCTTGTTTTTGATGTGGTAATGATTAAGGTAAACCAATTTCAAGTTTTATGTGTGTTTATGTAATTCTTGAAACTGTTGATAGGATTGTTCATACACTTATGAGTTTTGGTAGATCATATGAATTATTTGCAAAGTAGTTTGCTAGTTAATTCTTGATCTAAAGGTATTTTAATGGAGTCCATAATTTGTCCTCAATTTATGGATTACCAAAAGTCATTTCTTGTAAAGATCCATTAAAATGCATATAAAATGGCAGTTTAATGGGTGTCCACTCTCACCCACCGCTTCCTTGACTAGTGGAGGGTCGTTAGCCGAACGAGTTTAACAAGACTATAATTCCCCCTTCATTAAAAGTATTCTTGATAAATACTAAGTAACTAAACTCTTATGAATTCCCAATCTTAGTTACTTTGTAAATGTGAATTTGGTGCTAACCCATGAAATTACACTTTGTACTTTGCTTAAGTCGATTAGTGGAGCGTGTGTGGTTAACCGACACACTAAGTTGATTTAACAAGGTAGGCAAAGGGTGGCTTAATGTTTATCATAGGATCGGTGGAGTGTGTGTGATTAACCGGCACATCGATTAAGTGATAAATATTAAGGGTACCAAGTATATTTGCATGGTTATTCAAACCTTGTTTTTTGATCCTCGCCATCCCAATCCCAAAACTTGAGAGGGGACAATAGAGATTGAAACATGCAATTGAAAAGTTCAATGAATCTAAAAAGATCTAGGAGTTTCAAATCCAATTAAAACCTAATAAATTATTTCATTTTTCATGGTGGAAATTGGTGAATCGTCATTCGCCTACCTTCAAATATTTTATCGCTTGGATTACGGAATCCCTCTTCCAAGTTATTTTAAAATATTGTGTTGGGTCCTAGCCTTAATATTTCATATTGGGTGTTATATTAAGGACTTAAATCAACTAACTTGAATTTCTCCCATTGTATATGTCTGGTTAAGGCAACTATGATATCCCCAAATCTAATGGAAATCATACGTTTCTTCCTCCTCCAATTATTCTCCCTAACCCAAAATTTCAAGGTCACTCAAGGCCTATTGGCAAGTAAGGTCTATGTGAGCTCACATTTTGGAGATGAAGTCACATATTGACAAGCTAGGAGAGTTGAGTGTCAAGTTTTGAGAAAGTTGGTTGTTGAATCACTTTCTAAGTTACATAGTGAGTTTCCCTTGGTAATACTATGTAAAAGACTATGACATGACCCTTAATGATCTTATCTATTTGCTTGGTGCTGCTGAATCACCACAAGTAAAGAAAATTTGATTAAAAGATCAACTTCCGAAACTTCCATGGACATTAACAATGGTAACGTTGGAAATCTAGAAAAGCTTTCTCTTCCCAATGGAAAAGGATCAGCCATAGTTAACTCGATTGACCAAATGGTAAAGAGAAAGGTTAAGTCTGAGATAGTCATGTGTACCATTACCAAAGAGTCCATATGTTTCTATTGTCAAAAGGAATAGGTATTGGTTGCGAAGCTTCCCTAACTACCTGAAAGATCTGAGAGAAGTTCAAGTTAAAAAGGTTAACTCTGCTTCAGGTAAGTCCACTATCTAACTCTCTTAAGTTCCTATTTGAAGGTTCTTAATACATTTTGATGTATGGCAGGATCAAGCAAAGGGAAGGAAACTTAAAGATAGAGTATGTTGAATCTGATTGTGAAGATGGATTTCAATCGCGTGGTTCGAAGATCGGATTCTTGAGCTACTACTTAAGAGTTATGATAGATTTCTAGGAAATATGTAATAGCATAGTTTTCATTTAAAGTTGCATAGTAAGGAAAAAGTTTTTTCGACATTTTATAAATAAATAAAAATTTGATTTTATTTCAGTTTATATCTCCTTGCAATGGCTTTTATTGAAAATTGATATTTGTATGTTTCTAGCAATAATGGAAATATGAATTTGATTCTTTCATTTGTGGTAGTGTCTAAGTTTACCAAATAAGGAAAGATTCTCATCACCTAAGTTTCAATTAGACCGAAACTTGGAATCATGCAAGTTGTATTGTATGATGAATGAGAATTTTCATCTTTGGAAAATTAAGACTAATTCCTTGTTCACAAGTATATGTGAGTCAAATGAAGGACCAAGGGATCGTGTACACATTCTTGTGTGCTGGTTAAGTCCACCACAAAAGATCGATAAGACTATTCATCATGATTTACTAAATTTTGAGGCATTAAGTTGTTATCATCTCAAACTACGTATATATGCTTAATAATAATTGATAAGGGTTTAAAAATGATGAATTCAAATAAATAAATAAAATTATGGGAATATTAACAAGTCAAGGGTTTAAAGGTAATTTGGAAACTTAAATTTAAAAGAAAATATAAATAGGGGTAGAAAGTATATAAGTCTTAAAACTATGGGGAGCAAAATCATGAATGTTTAAGGAAATAACCATCATGCGTTAGTATCCTACGATGCGTTGTTCTTACGCGTCAATCTTCTGTTTCTCCCTATCGTTTCCTTTCCCCTTCCTAGACTATTACGTCCCACTCTTTAACCCAAATTAAAATTGTTGACACCCTTCTTTGTGGGTTGTTCTTGCGATGAGAGGGTGTTGGGTAGATACCAGGAGAAAAAAACCTTTTGAAGTGAGATGAAACAATTTACAGTGAGGCTGAAACTCTGACAAAGAGACGAGCTTTCTGATGAACAAGGATTTTTGGCAAACTAGGTGTCCGGGGGCTGGGGTCCCTAGAAAGGAACGAAGGCAGTGGATTGAGTGTACATATACATATGTATAGGTCGAGAGGGAGCTCTTGGAATGGTACGTGAGATGTGTACATGCTATCATGTCATGAGGTTATCACGAGATGGTGCACCATATTATGTGACATAACCTCAGATGTTACGATCAATGAAAAGAAGGAAAGATGGTATTGAATTCATGTGACTAAAGTAACATACACAGATTTGGGTAACAAGGAGAAGACATGGGTTGCACATGGATTCATCATGAGGTAACATTCTTTTAATACACATATGGTCTATTATATTGAATAAATAGGAATGACATTCAGAACCCCTACTTGCAAAGATGATTTAACTGAATACAATAAAGAATATTACATACGGGATTTAATGATATATTTTTGATGAGAAATTTTATATGATGATTAATGAGAGTTAACAACTAAAAACATGAAAACATGGATGTTTAAGGTTAAAGATGTCAAATAGTCAATGATCATGGTTGTTTCCTGGATGTACTCTTCAGGTGTTCAGGCCCAAGAATAAACAAGAAATTAGTTCTGGAAACAGGAAGTCCTTGCAACATCGTAACATCTTAAGCACATTAGCTACTTGGGATACAAAAGATGGTATAGCCAAGCTTGTTAAAAGCTTTGTTGACAATGCAAGGATGGAGCAACAAGGAAAAAAAACAGTACATACAGGAGGATTGAACACGGGGTGACTCTGATGTTAGACAATGTCTTTTTAAGGTTGCTAATGGGCATTCCACAGCAGCAGCGAAAGTATTATGTTCCTCGGGGGTTTCTCCATACGGGGATGCTACCACGAAGTCATTGGAGGATAAGCATCCACACAAGCCACCACCATCCATGTTGAGTACCATATGTTCAGTACCTCCCGTTGTGGTTAATATTGATAATGTCCTTGGGGGCATTAAATCATTCCCTAAAGGAACCTCGTGTGGGAGAGATGGGTTGAGAGCTCAACACATTGTAGATGCTCTCTGTAGAGAAGTTTCAACAATTTCCAAATACCTCCTATGTTCTATCACACGTGTGATTAACTCATGGCTAAGTGAGATGCCCTTTGAGTTTGGCGGAATTTGTTGCCTCTACTCCTCTTACACCGCATCTAAGATCTAACAAGGGAATACGACCTATTGCAGTAGGAACTATATGGAGACATTTAATTTCCAAGCTGGCTATGAAAGGTTTTGGTAAAGAAATGGCCAAATATCTTAATGGTTTTCAGTTCGGAGTCGGGGTGTCGGGTGGCGCTGAAACCGTATTACATAGCACCAACAGGGTGTGGAGTGAACGCCAAATGACGAGTCTCTTTCCATGCTTACTATGGACTTCTCCAATGCCTTTAACCTTGTTGAAAGATCTGCATTACTTCATGAGGTCAGATTGAGGTGCCCTTCTATATCCTTGTGGGTAGAATTTCTATATGGTCAAGCAGTAAGGTTATATCTAAGGGGCACACATATTTGGTCTTCTATTGGATTTCAACAAAGAGATCCCTTGGGACCACTTCTCTTTTCCCTTTTGTTCCACCCGCTCTTGCATTATATTAGAGACAATTGCAAGCTTCTTCTCCATGCATGGTACCTGGATGATGGCACACTTATTGGAGATTTTGAGGATGTGGCCACAGCCTTAAACATCATTAAGGCTATTGGCCCAAAATTGGCCATTTAGTTGAATATCAATAAAACCGAGCTCTTTTGGCCCTCATGTCATGGAAGGAAGTTATGTGAGGGGCTATTCCCGGTTGGCATCAGGAGGCCGCTGTTGGGGGTGAAACTTCTCGGGGGAGATGTTAGCATAGATGCTAGTTTCAGTAGCAACTTAGCCATAAAGAGAGCTGAAGGCGTTGTGAATTTGATGCGTCTTCTTCCACAATTATCTAACCCACAGAGTGAGCTCCTTATACTTCGGTCTTGTATGGGTATTGCTAAACTTTTCTTTGGGCTGAGGATGTTCCAACCTGTTCACATGGAGGAAGCAGCGTTCTTATTCGATAATGGATTATGCGGGGCGATTGAGGACATTGTGGTTTGTGGTGGCCCCTTCTTTGGCGACTTACTTCCCTACCTATTCGGTTAGGTGGTTTGGGTTTATACTCGGCAGTAGAGGCTACCTCATATGCTTTTGTTACCACAAGGGCCCAATCTTGGGTATTGCAAGACCACATCTTACTGGATAGCAACATTTATGGTATGGATTCTGATTATGTTTGTTCCTTAGATTCTCTTCGTAACAAGCTTCAGGGCATTGACCTTAGTAGTTTTATGCTAATAAAAGCATATGTTATTTAAAAGTATTAAATATCAACTAAATACTTATAAGTGTACTGATACTAAATGCATATTATTTGGAATATATGTTAAGTGTATATTTAATAATACTACATGACTTGTATAGTGAGTGTGTGGTTATTTTCATGAACATGATCTCAATAAAAGTATTTGTTACTTAAAAGATTAAATTTATATTGAATTCTTACTAGTCGTATTTTGTGCTAAATGTATACCCTATATTGTGATAGTATTGCATGAACATAAAAATTGCATTGGAAGCTGATTAGATGTATCGTAGTCTTGTCTAGTTACAAAGTAAGTCTTCTAAAGAATACTCAGTTCAAAGTAGGTTAAATAAGCTAGTAGTCTTATATTGGGTGTGTGAGAGAGAGATTGAAACAAACAGTAGAGCTCTGTATTCTAGCACTATTACGTGTCGGGGTACAATACTAGTATTCCTCCTCGTTCTAAATGACCAGAAATGGTGGATCTGTATCCGGAAACAAGTGGGTATGTCTGGGTCATCTATAGGAGTAATGTTGGGTCTATTCTGTGTTGCGTCTTGGGCTCGTTCCTTGGCCCAGTTTTGTATCCGGATTGGGCTTGTCCATCCGTGATTTAATTATTAGGGTTTAGTATTTATAGATGCTTGCGTGCATCTTGGTACGTAGCTGTTTAGTTGATTATTCTAAGTGTTTATTAATTTTTATCGATTGTAACCCTAAAAGCCTCTACAACGGAAGTTCTTCATCGAACTCTATTGAGGCGTGAATCTATTGAATCATTCAGCTCATTGTTGATTCATTCTTTTGCTTGTTATTTTGTTTGCATGATTTTGATTAACCTGCGTAAGATCTAAATGATCAAAGAGATTTTAATCTCATCAATTGGTATCAGAGCGGGAGGCTATGTAATTCATACACATCTCTTCTGTCAAAGAAGTGATTAGGGTTCATTCAACATTCATTGATATTTATTGAGCCATCACTCCATAATTGACGTATCTCATTAATTATTAATCTTGCCCTAATATTATGTATTACAAAGTCTGATCTTATAATAGGTTGAACGATCAAGCATGGACGACTCTCAATCCAATCCCATCAACATCTCTAACAACATCGGATCAACAACCAAGATTCCAATCCTCTACACTCAAGACTACGAAGTGTGGACGCACCATTTTGAAGATTACGTTATTGGATCGGAAGATAACAGGTATCTGATATGGGAAGCAATCACAGTTGGCCCAGTCGCTCATTCAAACACTTCAAGAATCATTAAAACTCATGAGTACAATGATCTTTTAAAAGATGTGCAGGACTTTGCTCAGGACGAAAAGGAGAAGTTCCAATGCAACATTAAGGCATTGAGACTAATTCGATTCGCCCTTCAATCCGACACGTTTCGGTTAGTAAGTTCATGTGGTACAGCAAAGGAAATCTAGGATCGGCTGCGAGAACTGTATTCCACAAATGAAGATCTGGAGCACTCGATTCAGACCCTACTTCTCTCAGAATTTGGAGAGTTCAAGTAGAAGCCAGAGGAGGTAGTTACACAAATGTTCGATCGGTTCAATCATCTTCTCTGTAAGATGATCAAACATGACATAGAAAGATAGCTCATCGAACAGAAGGTCACTTTCTTAAATGGCTTAAGACCCGAATGGAGGGCGGTTGTGTTGACGGTTAAAGCACATGAGCGGTTCAAATCATATTCTTTCGCGAAACTTGTGGGGATTCTGAAATCCCATGAAAAGATTGTGCTACAAGAGAAGAGTGTGGTCTCAAACATGGGGTCTTTGGCCCTTCTATCTAAAGGTAAGAGCACAGTAGAAGAAGAAGAAGATCTGAATCTGGGAGACTATGATATGACATCTGAATACTATGCAATGATGGTGTCAAATCCCAGGAGGTTCATCAAGAAGAAGTTCCCTACCAACAAGAACCGAAATTGGCAGGGAAGCTACAGCTCTAAAAAATCGAAAGAGGAGCCGAAGGTTGAAGAACCAAAGAAAGAAGCGAAGGGTGAAGCTGATTCTGGTGTCAACTGTTTTTACTGTGGAGGGAAAAATCACTACGCAAAAGATTGCATGTCGAAGAAAATGGCAGAGAAAGATGAGGAGAAGGATGAAGAAGCAAGTCTCCTGAAAAGATTGGAGGAGATTAAAAGGAAGAAAGCTACTACTAATCCCTCTATGAATGTTCTAGTTGTGCAGGGTTCGGTAGATGATGATGAGTTCGGTGGTGTATAGGTGTGGTCGACCGACTCAGAAGATGATGAAGTGAGAAAGTCTACTCATGGAAAGGCTCATGTGGCGAAGAGTGGTGATGCTAGTGGAAGATGTTTGATGATGACAGATGTATCCCAGATGAGGGGATACAACACTGATGGTGGAAACGAAGTGGCTAAGGAGCGAGAGGTCGTGTGCTTTACAGCAAAGCCTCTCAGTGTGCATATCAGTGAACTTGATGAACTGATCAAGAAGGTACAATCCATTTTTTTCGTTTAAAATTCCACAAACATCATATGAAAAACAATTAAATAACTTGAATTCAAGAATTTCAAATCTAGATAGTTGTTTAACTCAAACACGAGTCACGAATTCTAATCTGACTGACCAAATGAGCAGGGTATCATCCAAGAGTGAGGAGCAAAGAATGTGGATTGAGCAGAAAGAGTTGGAATTGGTTAGGTCTAGGGATGAAAATATCTATTTGCACAGAGACAATCTTAAATTGTTAAAACAGAGAAATGTTTTTTGTTTGATTGCAAAAAGACTTTATACTAACATTACACAACTGCATTTAGAATGTGAAATAGGCCAGAAAATACATCGCATGATTTTACCCTTCCTTGAGCTAAAGGAGGATGAAATCGATGCCAAAGCATACAACTGTGAAAGTGTTGTATCTTTAGATGATGTAAATCCCACTTATATGTTTGGTCTGGACAAAATTGAATCGTTTATAAAGTCCAAAGACCATAAGGACATGCTTAAAGACCTTTTAGACGAAAATAATAGGTTGAAACTCAGAGCCGAAACTATACAAAAATTTGACTCATTGAGTAACAAATTAAGTTCAGAAAATAAAATTGATGTTCAAAATGCATCTGAACTTAATGAGGACGATGACATGAGTGAAATCTCTGTAGAGGATGAGGTTGACTGTTCAGAGTTTATTAGGAGCGAACCTGAAAAACACAAAAACTTGATTTCTGAAAATTCTGTGGAATTCACTCGTCTGTCCAAAAATAAGTCCCCAATTCTTAAAGAAAAGGCCGTTGTATACCAAAAGGTAAGAACCACTCCCAATCAGGTTTATAAGGTCACAGGAGTAACCGAACATCAAACAGCCGAACTCACTGCATTGGTAAATGCAAATAATCAGATGGTTTTGATGAGTTTTTTTGGTCTGCACCGATAGACAACGCAAATGAAACAGTTGGTTTGTCGGAGTTAACATCATGGAATGTCAAAGGTAGATATGTGGCAGAACCACTTAATAAACCTACCAACTTTGACGTACCCAGTACCAGTGGCACAAAAGAGGTTCCAGTTAAATACGTCTCCTCAACAAGCGAAACCTCTTCCATGGAAAGTGAACCTGTTGTTCAGAAGCCGAAACATAAGGCAAATATTCACAGACAACCAAAACAGGTGAATAATCAAAAGCACGAGAGGAATCTGAGATACAAGAAAAATCTCTCAGAGCGAAAGCAATTTTGGCGCTCCCAAAATCCTCACTATACTCACTTTAATAGAAACTCCAAGCCAAAAGGAGAAGAGAATAAGGATAAAAGGAGCTTCGTTCGGTTGGATCAAAAGGACCAAAAGAAGACTTTCGGGCCACAGAAAGAACAAGACCGGAAGGATAGGTTCGGTCCTGAAAGTAACAGCAACCGAAAGCCTGGTTTCGGTCCTCCAAACAACAGCAGACAAAGACCAGAGTTCAGTCCATCAAGCTTTTATAGCAGAAGACCCAGTTTCGGTCCAGCAACTCACAACAACCGAAAAGGCAGTTTCGGTCCAACAACTCACAACAACCGAAAAGGCAGTTTCGGTCCAGCAACTCACAACAACTGAAAAGGCAGTTTCAGTCCATCAACAAATAGCAACCGAAGGTCCGACTTCAGTCCCTCAAATGATCAAAACCGAAAGGGTCATTTTAAACCTCAAGTCAGGAAGGATTCTCATTCTAATTTCTATTCCTCTAATTCTTCTTGTTCTCATTCTTCATCTAAGCCTAATTCTCGTCCTACACCAAGCTCATAATCAATGAAGGATTTGAAAGGAAAAAGTAAGATTTCCTCAGTAAATGAAGACTAAAAGCAAGCTAAAGTCCAAACTCCTGAACCTAAATCCAAAACACTTGAATCTAACTCCAATAAAATCAAATTGTTTACTATTAAGAGGAAAGATAAAAACAAATTTAACAAAATGAACTTATCTTGTTGATGCTTCTCTTACCATTCCTGTTTCTATAAAAGGCTCACGAGGACCCAAGAAACTTTGGGTTCCTAAATCTGTTTAATTTTGCAGGTTATAAGTGACGAGCAGTTCAACGAAGAATGGTACATAGAAAGTGGCTGCTCACGTCACATGACAGGAAGGAAGGAAGAGCTATGGGAGTTTCGGTCCCTTCAAAACGGTGGTAACGTCAAGTTTGGTAACAACTACTATGGAACGATAAGCGGTTATGGGATGATAACCAATGGAGACTTTACAATCAGGAAGGTGGCTTATGTAGAGGGTTTGCAGCATAACCTCATCAGTGTGTCTCAACTGGTGGGAGGTACAGGTCTCAAAGTTTCATTCGATGATGAAGGTTCAGAGATAATAGAGAAGAATTCCAACAAGGTTATTCTCAAGTCAGAACGAAAAGGTGAAATGTTCCCTCTGAATCTCATCCCAATCAAAGGGAATCCAGCCATATGTCTATTGTCTAAAGCCCATTCAGACAAAAGTTGGTTGTGGCACCGAAGGCTCTCGCACCTCAACTTCAAAGGCATCAACAAGCTAGTCATTGGTGATCATGTTCGGGGTCTTCCACTGCTTAAGTTCAATCGAGAACACCTGTGTGCTACTCGTGAAATGGGGAAACAAATTCGCCAAAGTCAACCAACAACCATAAACACAAAATTTGTTGAACCACTTGAGTTGCTTCACATTGACTTATGTGGTCCATCATCAATCGAAAGCATTGGCGGTAACAAGTACATCCTTGTTATTGTTGATGACTTCTCACGGTTTACTTGGGTGTTCTTTCTAAAGCACAAATTTGAGGCGACTCCCAAGCTGAAGATCTTTATCAAGCAGGTTGAAGTGCAACTGAGAAAAGTCGTTCGAAATATCAAGAGCGACAATGGACTGGAATTCAAGAACAAAGAATTCGAAGATTTCTTAGCATAAAAAGGCACCAGTCACAATTTATCAGCCCCCTATACACCTCAACAGAACGGAATTTTCGAAAGGCGAAACCGATCCCTGTGTGAGCATGCTAAGTTTTGCCTCCCTTCCTCTATATTTCTGGGCAGACGCCATTACTGCAGCTGGTTTTACTCAAAACAGATCTTATCTCAATAAGCGTTTCTCTCTCACCCCCTATGAGATTCTTAACAACAGGAAGCTGAATGTCAAGTTCTTTCATGTGTTCGGCTTGAGGTGCTTCATTTTCAACTCGAAAGAGCATCGCAACAAATTCGATGTCAAAGCCGATGAAGGCATCTTTCTGGGATATTCTCTTACTTCAAAGGCGTACAGGGTTCTGAATAAGCGTTCTAAACGTATTGAAGAAACCTATTATGTAACGTTCGATGACAATTACGTCAAGAAGTTGACGTCTACCAAAGGGACAATTGGAGAGATTTTCTCTCAAACTGGTCAGGTCACAGCCTCAATCGCCAATATTTTTCACCACTTCATGGATTTATTTGATGAACCTGAGAAGGCTATTCACTCCGAAGTCATGGCAGCAGACAACAAGGTGGATCACCTTAAGAAGATTATAGAAGACGCAGCCAAACAAATGGCAGAAGAAGAACCGGTTAGAAACGAACCTCCTTAGAGCAATACTTCAGTCGAGGGGGAGAATCAATTCTCTTCAGATCGACAGGACTCACATATCCAGGGGGAGGTTCCATCATTTTCAATCAACGATAATGCTCATGGCCAGGGGAGAATCCAATCTTTGAGGGAACCAAAAGCCCAGCCAGAACCGAAAGCCCGGTTGCACCCGAAAGTCCTGTAGCAACCGAAAGTCTGGAACACCCCGAAAGTCTTCTAGCAACCGAAAGTCCGGAACAGCCCGAAAACCCAGGAGAAGAAGGAGTTTTTAGTTCACATCCAAATATTTCATCATCTGTCGAGGGGGAGAATTCCAAATTGCTTTATGATGATGATATTCAATCAGAGTTGGAAGAAGAGGTAAATGTTGAATTGGATCCCTCTTATTATCCAAATTATCCTCCTCTCGCCAAATGGATGAGAGATCATCATGTATCTCAAATAGTGGGTGATGCATCAGAAAAGGTTCTAACTCGATCACAACAAAAGGCGAAGCAAACTGCTCTATTTTCCAAAGTAGAATTCTTCATGTTTACTTCATTCATCTCCAAAATAGAGCCAAAAACTATCAATACTGCTCTCGATCATTCTGATTGGGTTCAAACAATGCAAGACGAACTCAATGAGTTTGAAAGAAATAAGGTCTAGAGACTTATTCCAACACCAAAAGATGTCTCGGTTGTCGCTCTTAAATGGGTGTTCAGAAACAAACTGGATAAGGAGGGAAATGTGATCTGGAATAAGGCTCGGCTAGTGGTGAAGGGATATTGCCAAGAAGAAGGAATCGATTACGAAGAGAAATTTGCTCCAGTTGCAAGGTTGGAATCCGTTCGAATATTTCTTGCCTATGCTGCACACAAGAACTTTGAGGTCTACCAGATGGATGTGAAGTGTGCCTTTCTGAATGGCGAACTTGAAGAAACCGTATATGTGGTGACCTCCTGGTTTTCTAAATGAAAAGCATCCAAATCACTGCTACATCTTGGATAAGGCAGTTTATGGTCTGAAACAAGCTCCTAGGGCATGGTATGAAACATTAACCAAGTTTTTAAAGATGTCTAAATTCAAACAAGATTCGGTTGACCCAACCTTCTTTCGTAAAAAGGAAGGTAACCACCTTATGATTGTTCAAATCTATGTCGATGATATCATCTTCGGCTCCACGAATCCTAGCCTAACAGCTGAATTCAGGAAGTTGATGAAGACTAAATTTGAAATGAGCTCAGTGGGTCCGATTAACTTTTTCCTTGGTTTAAATATTAGATAGGGACCCGAAGGCATCTTTATCAACCAGGAAGCATACACAAAGACTCTCCTTGCTAAATTCGGCATGATGGGAGACTCAAAGGTCAAAGTCCCTATGGTGTTCGGCACCAAGCTCACACCATCTTTAGAAAAACCGACAGTCGACATAACACTATATCGCTAAATGATTCGTTCCCTGATGTACCTCACAGCTAGCAGACTTAATATAATGTTTTCAGTATGCTATTGTGCCAGGTTTCAAGCAAATCCTTGTGAACCACACATGCTAGCAGTGAAGAATATATTCAGGTATTTGAAGCGAACCACCTCTCTCGGTCTCCGGTATCCCTCAAACTCAGGTTTCTTTGTTCAAGCCTACTCAGATGCAGACTTAGGAGGATGCGATCTAGACCGAAAAAGCACCACAGGAGGCTACCAATTCCTAGACGGGAAGTTGGTTAGCTGGAAATCGAAGAAACAAACATGTGTTCCTCTATCTACAGCTGAAGCAGAGTACATTGCAGCCGCCTCCTACACATCACAAGTGATTTGGATCCAAAGCCAATTCCAGGATTATGGACTCAATATGAAAAAGATCCCACTATATTGCGACTCAGAAAGTGCAATTAGGATATGTCATAACCTAGTGCAACATTCCAAGACCAATCATATAGCATTAAGGTATCACTTTATTAAGGATCATGTAGAAGATGGAAACATCGAAATTCACTTTGTTCGAACCACTGATCAATTGGCCGACATCTTCACCAAAGCCCTTCCTGAAGCAAGTTTCAATAAAATCCTACAAGGCCTAGGTATGATGGAATCGGAGTCAGTGCCAAAAACACCCTTTTGAAACTAAAAGTTGAAAGCGAAATGAACCGAACGCTCGGTCTATTTCGGGCGTGGTTCACACGGGAACTGAAATGAACCGAACTCTCGGCCTATTTCGGGTTCGGTCCTACTACACTTGTTTTCGCTTATCTCAAAAAGGTGATGTCTTTGGTTGTATACTTTTGTACAATTGTTTTCCAACAATCCAAATATATATATATATATATATATATATATATATATATATATATATATATATATATATATATATATATATATATATATATTGAAACCAAAATGAACCGAGCGTTCGGTCAATTTCTGCTTCGGTTCAAATTTTATTTTTTTGTTTGGTTTGTTTTGTTTTTCTCTTTACAAAAATATCAAAATTCCAAAATATTTTCTTTCTTTTGTCTCTACTTCTGTTTATGTTAACAGTTTCAGGAATATCGATGGGTCAGGTATCTTTTTCACACTTTGTACTAGCTAAGTGTCCCTAGAAGCATGTTGTTGCATGTTGTCCAAAGCCTCAACTGATTTTGAATAAAGCCTTATTGACTAGGTATATACAAACCTCGTCTTCCCAATTAGGCTGCTAAATTTATTCTAATCATGAGCTACCTTACTCTTTTCTCATATGAGTTAAGAGTTTTTTGCTTGGTCATTCTTTTTATAGCAGAGGTACTTTGGTTTCTCTACAACACCTCAAACATTTTTCTCCATCATATTTCGGTTCATAAATGTAACCCTTGAGATTCTCAGAAATAACCACTGAGGTTTATGGTTACACAATCTTTGTGTTTATGATCTTAGCTTTGTGTCACCACGTGCTAAGTGAAACCCAAAATTCAATACCCACTATGCATTGATGGTGAACAATTAAATTTGCTCTAGCTTTCACCCATGAATTAACGAAACCACCCAAGTGGTTGTACTATGAAATCTCTATTTTTCTTTGTGTGAGATTCTTATGAAATTGTTACATACCATCACATTTCTTCCCATAAAATCCAGTTTTAAATGTTTTTTGAGATTTCATACCAAACATTTCCAACAAGTCACTGAATATAGTCCAAACCTAATTGTTTAACAGACCACATCGGTCTCACATGTACTTCGTTCGGTTTCGGTCTTATGTCAAGATCCGAAATTCTGAACTGAAGTGAAAGCCACCCTTCTAAGCCTCATCAAAAGATGCCTTTCAACACTTCTTAACAATTGCTTGATCATAATTCAATGGGAAACCACACAGACACTTTAAAGTCACTCATGACTTTGAAGGAAGAGATTCGTGCCCGGGATCCACTATTTCGTGTCTATATTGACATCACAAATTCCCACATAAATGTTGCTTTATTTCTTTATCTTTGACACTCTATGCACGAAAATCTTTGATTTTCCAAAAGTCTGGTTCGGTTCTCTACCAGCTACTTTCCTTTATGTAGCTTCGGTTCTTAATGATATACTCAACAAGGGAATGTTGTGGTTTTTATAAGTCTTTGCTTTTATTTACTGATGACAGCTCATTTAAAAGATAAGATGATGACTCAGCCGAAAGATTAACGGTTTCAAGAATTTAAAAGGGATTTGGTGGGAAGGCGTGCTAAACGGAAACAATTTTCTCTCTCATGCGTAATCATTGGGGTTGTCAACTGTCACATTTCAATCAATTCAAGCACTGTTTCGCGTTTCAAGAGGATTTAGGAGCAAATTTTTCTCTCACCTCCATAACAGGTATAAAGGGTTAAACCCCGGTTCTTTTACCTCTTGACTGCAACCCAAATTTATGAGAGCAAACGAAGGTGATTTTTCTCTCACTGTTCATCTTCTTCTTCGAAGCCTTCAACAATGGCGGATTCCTCCTCTATTCATGAAACATCTTCTCGATCTACCATTCTCCCAATCAGACCTCAGCAAAGCTTGGTCATCGATCTCAACCCAATCTCCTATGATGCTTTCATGTATCCCATAGTGGAGTGTCTAAAAATACTCTCGACTGATTCTCGCACTCTCCAATGTTGAAATTGTGCCTATGGAATGTCTCTCCCAAAATTTCTCCACCGCTCACTACGACAAATCTGTTGATCGCATCTACTTTGACATCCTTGACAACAAAACCTCCATCTCAAAGCAGCGATTTTGCTGGCTTCTAGGGTTTGAACCTGACGAATCGAGGGTTAAACCTGATTCGATCTCCGTGGGTCAACTATTCTCCATGTTTTACAACATGGGTTACACCAAAATCCTTACAACCGTCACGAAATTCAAGAAGTCATGCCTTCCTCCTCAATGGAACGGCTTTTTCACGATTTTATTCAAAGGTTTATCTGAGAGGAGTTCAGGTTGATTCAAAGCCTCGACTATGGCTCGGTTCATTGGCAGCAGTTGATTCAAAGCCTCGGCTCTACTTCTCGACACACTGAAATCTCCTATGCCAGGTTTTGGACGCTCGTCACCAAATGGGCAATGGACAAGTATCATGTTCCCACTGTGTCCACTTCTCCACTCTCCTCGATTGGTGTGTTTCACACTACCAAGATCATCGTCACTGATCCCTCAAAGTTCATCTTTGTTGGCTCAATTCCTGAGTCCATGTATGCTGGTGTATCAAAGGAGAGCCAAATCTTCAAAACCTACAAGGAGTTTCCTCCTTCGGGTCCGAGAGAGCTGACTGCAGAGATGATTCAGTCCATCAATGACGCAGACAAACCTGCTACCAGGGGAAAGAAACCAGAGAAAGGGAAAATAAAGAAAGTGGCCAAAGGGGCGAAAGGCCCTACTCCTAAGAAGAGAAAGTCAACAAAAGCAGCCCAATCACCTCCACTGAAGAAGAAGAAAACACAATCTAAACGAAAACTTGTTCTTACTTCTTCCTCAAGCGAATTAGAGGATGAAGATTCAGACTTAGAGGAGTCGGTTCGAGGTGACTCTCCTCCCCGATCGCCTTTACATGAGGTACCAGTCACAACCGAACCTATCTCTTCTCCACCTATCACTATTTATGTTTCCATTCCCATCATAACCTCTTCTATTTCTATTCCCCCCATAACTTCCTCTACTTATATTCCACCCACTTCTATTCCTATGCCACCTCCCATTTTCTTTGAAGCCACCAAAACAACAACCACTGGAGTTCGAATCAACGTATCTGATACTGGGGCTCGTACTTCAGCACCCAAACCTACACCTACAACCGAACCAACTCCCATACCCGAACCTACTCCCACAACCGAACCTTCAACATCGCCTTTATCTCCCACTCACTCAACCGAAACCGAGACATTTCTAGGGGGAAGATATGACTTTCTATTTAATTTACTACAGTCCCTACCAGGATCAAAGCGATGATGATGATGATGATGCTCCTGTCACCAAAAAGCACATCAAGGAACTTCACGAGAAGATTGTTAATCTTGTCGCTTCTTCCTCCTCCTCTCGGTACCATATCTCGGAAGCTGCCATTCAGGGGATGGTCGATACTTTCACCAAGGCACACGAAGCCTCAATCAACTCTGCTACTGTTGCTATCAATAAATCAACAAAGGCTTGTGCTGCTACGATCAAAAAAGTCGAAAAACTATTTCGAGATGCTAACCTCTTTTTGGAGTCTTTGTAGGGGGCAGCCGAATCTAATGCAGCGAAGGTTAATTCGGTTGTTGAGAAGCTGGCTACTTCCTTAGAAACAGAAAAACAACATTTCACCAGTCTTCGTCCGACCCTCAAAGTAGACAACAAATCCTTCCAGACATCCGTTGAGGATCGCCTGGCCAAGCTCCAAAAACACCTTGCAACTTTTAAATTCTTCAAAGGATGCGCTTGCCCGCAAAACGACTGAGCTACAAATCACGAGTCATCAACTTTCCCAAACTGAGAAGGAGGCGTGCTGTGATCAAGAGTTGTGTTTCAGATGTCCACGGAGCCCTCTCGAACATAATTGAAGCGCATGACTTGATTCTCAACTACTCGGTGAGGCGAACTCTTGTTGAGAAACTTGCTCCTGCCATTGTCATGCTTAGCCGAATTGAGGGGATTCCTAAGCAAGTGTTCCATCCAAAACAAAGGGGGAAGGAGCTTCAAAGGGCAGAGCTCAATCTCAACCTCCTCCTGTTTCCACAGCTCAATCTCAACCGCTTCCAATTTCTTCATCAGTTCCACCTAAAGCAACCGAACCACCAACAACTGGTCATGCATCAGGTTCGGGTGCTCAAGACAAAGGAAAAAAGGTTCTCGATGACAGTGATGGAAGCGAAGACAAAGAAACCATTGCTGATATTTTGAAGAAACAGGCCAGGGAGAAGGAACTCGATATGAATGCTCAGATTGCTAAGGAGGCCGAAGCTAATGAAAGGAGGATGAAGGAGGCTCATGATCTCCTTGAAAGTCGAAAAACCTTATTCCCTCCATGGAATCTTGAGAAGCTTGTCAAAGAAGCTATCGAGTCACCCAACATCCTTTGGCTTGAACCTGTGATCTCCTTGGACAGGGTTAATTCTGTTGATTTTCAATTTGACATGCCCTTGACCTGAAAGGCATTTATCTTTCATGCATTTCCCCACATAGTTGAAGTCCCTCATCCTCACCCAAAGGTCGATAGGGAACTTATTGATTTCTATCTGAGGACTGCTCAGCCTCAGTATCAGACATGGAGTGCACAGAAGATTGTCAACGTTTGGGTCCTCAAACCCTTTTGGGAGGGTAACTTCACGAACGTCATATTCAAAGTCTTGAGGGGATCAGATACAGCCGAACATGCCATTTCTCTCGCTGATCTTCCTAACTTAAATCCTCACGATTGGATCAACCTGCATAACATCCTCCTCACCAATGAAACTGAATATGGGCCAATCATAGATCACTTCAAGAGGATGTTGGCTTTTTATATCTTGGAGGTTGCCAAGTTGGATCAGGAAATTGCTAGTGTACTTAGAAAGAATCCCACCATCACTCCAGTCGGTTCTGCAAGTGATTTGAATAAGATGCATATGGTCAGGATTGATCCGAAGCGAAACTCAGTTATGTTCACCAGGATAGAAGGCCAGAAATGTCTATTTGCTTTGGCTGACAAACATCTTTACACCACTTCTTCTCTAGAGCATGTTCTGGGGATCATCAATCGGTGCAAGCAAAATTCTGAAAATGATAAGAAATACTTCAATGACATGGTCCACTGGTATATTCATTTCTGACAAACTCTTCTTGCTATCATTCCTTGCTTGTTCAAAACCACGAAGAAGGTTGGTGCCACAGGATACAGTAAGCCAAAGTAGCGTCTCGCCCCAATTGACGCAAAGGGGGAGATTGTTGGGTCTATTCTGTGTTGCGTCTTGGGCTCGTTCCTTGGCCCAGTTTTGTATCCGGATTGGGCTTGTCCATCCGTGATTTAATTATTAGGGTTTAGTATTTATAGATGCTTGCATGCATCTTGGTACGTATCTGTTTAGTCAATTATTCTAAGTGTTTGTTAGTTTTTATCGATTGTAACCCTAAAAGCCTCTACAGTGGAAGTTCTTCATCGAGCTCTGCTGAGGCGTGAATATATTGAATCATTCAGCTCATTGTTGATTCATTCTTTTGTTTGTTATTTTGTTTGCATGATTCTGATTAACCTGTGTAAGATCTAAAAGATCGAATAGATTTTAATCTCATCAAGTAAGATGGCAACACTTGATTATTCTAGATGGCCTTGTGAATTAAGTTCTTAGTGTGGATTTATATCCCACGGATGTATTGTGGAACATTGTTGGGTGTTCATTCACGTAAGTGTTTTGTACTTTATCTCCCTCATGGTTGTTGTTATTGACTTTCAACTATGATGGAATGCTGAAGCATTATAGTGTACTCCTCGCTTACAATGATCCATTAGGATAAATCCTATAGGATCAATATGTGAGAACCGACGAGCTGGGTAGCTAAGGGTATGTTGTCTTATAGATATCTACATTGGATTATATCTCTATATTGTCTGGTAACAATTTCTTTTGTAGGATTATCATATATAAGTTATTTTCTTGATAATATCATCGGATTGAAAACCCTATGTGTCTCACCAGGTTCTTAAACAAGACCCACTCAAATGATATACATCACATGTAGTGATACCAAGGCGGTTAGAACTTGAATAGGATACTGAGTGAGTAAAGAGACAAACATGTAATAGTATTCTGGACCGATATGTATTTATGTTATAACCTATGTTTTGTATTGATTATGACATCCTTAGTGCTTTTGGTATTTTGAAACAATGCCTGTTACTCAAAATGTTTTATTAAATAGGACTTTCTACAAACAAAGACAACATGGTTTTGAAGGCATAACGAAAAGTTTTATACAGTTTTGAAAAATAGGGATGTAACATATTTGAAGCATCTTACCTGAATTGAAATCCTTTATAGAGAAAACAAATGGATCAAAAGAAATACACATAGAGTTATCAGTAGTATATTTACGAACGACAACTAAGTTTTGACTATATGAGTAGATACAAGAACATTATTAAGAATTAGAGAATTACTAAAGCTAGGAAGAAATGAGTGACCAATGTGAGTAACTAGAATAAATGCACCATTACCAAAAATTATTGACTTAGAAGTACAGGTGTAAGGAAAAAGAAGTTAGCTTTGTTGAACAATATGTGAGAACTTGCACCCGTATCCATGTAAAAGTGGTTGTCCTGTCGCGGTTGAAGAGAAATTGCTTGGGTCGAGGGGCCTTTTTTGCGAGGTAGTATGGGGGCCAAGAAGAGGATATTTATTTCTCAAATAGCCTTTGCCAAGGAGATTCTATCACATGCTAATATGACCTCCTGCAGTCCTTGCAGCACTCCGACGTACACCAAAACTAAGATCACCCCTTTTGAGAAACTAGTTATTGATCCCAACCTAGTTCATAGTCTTGCTGAGGCTCTCTAATATTTGAACTTTACTCATCCGAATATTACTTAGTCCAGAAAAACTGATTCTTTATGCATGATCCTTATGAACCTCGCTTCCTAGCTCTCAAACACATTTTGTGTTATCTTCAGGGTACCCTCGATCATGGTCTTTATATTCGCCCATTGTCTGTCAATTGTTTGGTTGCTTATCCTGATGTTGACTGAGTTGGCTGTCCTCAAACACGTTGATTAACTTTTGGGTTTTGTGTTTATTTTGGTGGCAATATTTTCTCATGGTCCTCAAAAACGTCAACATGTCGTGTCTTAGTCTAGTGTCAAAGTTGGGTGCATAGGGTAGCCAATGTTGTTACTGACTCCGCTTAGGTTCACAATCTTCTTTTTGAAGTGTCTTGCCTTGTATCTCGTTCTATAATTCTGTTTTGTAACAATGTGAGTGTTATGTACTTAGCTTCTGACCCAGTTCAGCACCAAAGAACCAAACATGTGGAAATAGACTTACATTTTGTTAGGGAACATGTTGCCATTGGACAGGTTTGTGTGTTACATGTTCCATATGCACACCAGTTTGTTGGCATATATACTAAAGGAGTTCCTACACAATTATTTCTAGATTTTTAGAACTATTTAAGCATTTGTGAACCCCATGCTTATGCTTCTACTTCAGGGGGAGTGTTAATTTATATATATTTGTTTAGTGTAAGCTTTTATATTCTTTGTATAGTTGAGAGTCCTTTATGTAAATTAACTTTATATTGGTTGTACTATTTATAACAGTGGAAATATGAACTATATGTCGATCAACTTTTATATTTCTTTGTATAATTGATATTTTCACAATCTATCATGGTTGATCAACGATCATTTTTAATTCTTGGAAATATGAAGATACATTGGAGAAATTGTCAAGTCGTGTTCAAGAATTGATTCTCGAGATAAACAACATGATAATATCACTGGATATGTTCTTAAGGTAGGATCGGACGTCATGAGTTGTTGATTCAAGAGCTATAACTGTATGCACAAGATCATTTAAAATTGTACTGTATATCCACCATAAGATAATAACATCAAGAGGCTCCCACATATCTTTGGTGGTGGCTATTATGACAACATCAGCAGGTGTAATGGGATATAGGGGTTGCCGATTGTATAATGTGATTAATAACCATATATTGCGACAACAAATCGAAAAAAAGTATAGCCCATGACTAGCATTAGCTAATCTTCATTACAAGTGATGGGAATAAAACGATTGTATACTGGAAATAGTAAACACCTTATGGAATTTGGATTTAGTAGCACTGAAAAGACGAAAGAGATGAGAAAAGAGACTGAGAGTAATAAATAAAAGAAGAAAATAAGGTAGGTGTTAGGTTTTTGTGGCTGTAGGGCAAAGACTTGCCTTGTTTGACAAGGCACCATCGATGAGGGTAATGAACTAATGAAGGCATCCGATGAAACAATAGGTAGGACATGTCAATAATGAACTATAGATAATACAAGTCTAATATCATGATAGAAATTGTATATATTTCTGTAGTGTATTGATTTCCCACAAATGTATTTATATATAAGCATAACAATGAATAATCAAATCCCAACTCTTTAAAAATTATCATCAGTGGAATACTAATAAATCTAAGACACTTATATGATTAGTCCATATGGTTTCTCAAAATGGGCATAGTAAGGACAAATTTTGAAACTCTTACGCGATTGGTCAATGTGGTTTCAAAAACTTGTCTGATTAGTTTTTATGTCCGAAAACCGAATAATATAAACATCATTCGATTTGTTTTGACAATTCATTTTTTGTTTTTCCTTGCACCTCTACCATAAAAAAATAAAAAATAAAATAAAATAAAAAACTAATTAAGACGACTTTGTTTGATTCAGAGCGTTGGTTAGGCTAAAATTAACCCATTATTATTTATGGGGATAATGACTTAAAATGTAATATATTTTTTGATTTGTACACATTTAGTCACTGAGTTTTTTTCGTCCACATTTACCCCTTGAACTTGTTAAATTGTACACATTCAGTCTTTATGACTGATTACTCTTGGTTAGCCGAGAAAAATGACTTAATAGGGTAATGTGTTTATCCTTTTGTACACACTTAGTCTTTATTATTTTTGTGCACATTTAGCCCTTAATATTTTTGTTTTTTCAAAATAAGTCGTTTTGGTTTTGTACTCATTCAGCACTTGTGAATGATATCTTTAGGTTTTTTTCACGACATCTTACGTAGGACAATCATTGATGAAGTGTTTCGGGTTATTGATGTTTATGTCCATTGCGATCTCGACTGCTTTGTTGCGTAGGTCTTGTGGATTGGCTTAGGTCTTGTGTTCTGAATATCGTAACTTCTTCATACGATATCAAATTTTAACGATCTTTATATCCACGTGTTCGTTTTTTTAGTCTACTACAACTTACTCTCGTTAAAATATAAGATATTTTTACTTACGATTTTATGAAAAAACATCCATACATGCATTTATAAAAAATATATAGATATAAGGATTGTAAGATTGTAAGTAAAACTATATTACTTTTTAATGGGAGTGAAAGTTGTAGTAGACTAAAATACGAACACATGGATATAAAGTTCGTTAAAATTTGAGATCATATGAAAAAATTATGACGTTCAGAACATATGACCTAAGCAACCAAGTAGTCGAGATCACGATAAATATAAGCATCAAAAGCCCCAAACACCTCATTAATAATTGTCCCACGTAAGATGTCATGAGAAAAAACTTTAAGAAATCATTCATAAGTGTTGAATGAGTACAAAAAAAATGACTTATTATGTAAAAACAAATAAATAAATAAGGTCTAAATATGTACAAAAATATTAATGACTAAATATGTACAAAGTGAGAAATATATTATCATATTAAATCATTTTTACCGGCTAACCTGGAGTAGCCGGTCATAAGGACTGATTGTGTACAGTTTAACAAGTTGAATTGGTAAATATAAACGAAAAAAAAAAAAAAAAAAAAAAAAACTCAGTAAGTAAATATCTACAAATAAAAAAATATAAATTCATTCTTCCTTATTTATGAGAAATTTCGAGAAATAACCAAAAATGAGAGGTGGTTTAAAGAAAATAACCAAGAAAACACAGATTTCAGAAATTGACCAAAAGATCTGCTGAGCATCCTCTGCGGATCGAGTAATCCTTCTGAGGAAAGGAAACAACTCTGCGGAACTTGGGTTTTTTAATTTTTTTTTCGTTTTTTCATTTTTTTTCATTGATTTTCATTTATTAGTATTAATTTTTTTAATACACTAATACCTTATGTGATTATTATGTAAAAAATTTGACAAAAAAATGTTAAAAATAACTAAATGTTTTATGTGATATGTTTGCTACTGATATATGTTTTCCATGTATTTGTATTGTTTTGTATTTTATGTTCTATAGAATAAAGTAGAAGTTAACTCAACTGGTTTCGTAAATAACCTAATACAAACAAAATATATATAAATAATGTAATACAAACTGGTGCATATAAATAACCTAATTAAAATTATACAAATTTTCCATATTTTTTTATAAAATTATACACACCGGTATTCTGAATAATGAACATATTTTAAGTATGTTACAAAACATAATTTAGAAAACATAAACATACAACCTTCATAATAAACATACTTTGAAATAAACTTCATTCATTCAAATTGAACCACGGAAACTTTGATATGTTTTCGTATTCCGTCCATGGGTTTTCTGTTGCTTGTGTCCCTAGGTTTACTATCGCTTGCATCCATTGGTTATCTGGCTCTTGTTGCCATTAGTACTCGGTGCAACCCTGCCATTGGTAATGTGGCTCTTCTTGTTGTTGGTATTCGGTCCCTTGCATCCATTGGTTATGTGGCTCATGTTGCCATTGATGTTCGGTCCCTTGCGTCCATTAGTTATGTGGCTCCTGCTGCCATTGATGTTTGGTATGTTGTGTCCATTGGTTGTCTGGCTGCTGCTTCCATTGATGTTCGGTCTGTTGTGTCTATTGGTTCTCTGTCTCATGCTGCCATTGGTTTTCAGTCGCTTGCGTTAGTTCCTCTTATGTTACTTTTGTCCCACTCCCTGATGCCCCAGTACGTTTTTTACTTTTACTTTGGTTCTTTGGAATGATTTCCTTACACGTTTTTGCATTATGAGTTGTGCTATGGCATTTACTACACCTTCTTATTTTTGGCTCCTCACCTTGAGAGGGAATACGATTGGTGTTTTTGTTGGGTTTTGAGCACTATAACACTCCTATGGTGCACATGCAACCCTAGATGCTTTGGAAATATGTTTTCTCTAATTATACATGCAATTTCAATTTTCCAAAGCATACATCCTAACTAGCATACAATAGAGGATATGCAACATAAAAACCAAGTTAGATGAATACCTCTTGATGTAGTTTGTAGTTCTTGGCCTTAGAAAGCTTTAACACCTCAAGTATGATGCCTCTAATGTTTCATAAACACCAATGCAAGAGGAGGCTTAAGAGAATAGGCTAGTTAGCTAAAAATCAATTATCACTCTCTTAGAATGAATGGGCAACCAATTTTAGCTCTAGGGGGTTGCTTTATAGTGTTACAAAGGCTAAGGTTTCATCCATGCAAACCCTAATGCACCATGACCCTTAATATTACTTAGGCTCCAAGGGTTAAACCTCCATGGACTATCATATTGGTTTAGCCCATCCTAATTAACCATGAATCATTATCCCACACCATAAGAATCATTGATTTACTTAATTAGTCCTTGTATATTTAATCAGTCTCTTTTGATCACTAAATTAATTCCAAAATAATTCTTGATCAATACTAATTAAATAATATGATCTCTCAACTAATATATGTTGCATTAGTGTCTAACCATGTAACTATATTTGGTATGTACTTGACCCGGTTGTGTCTGGTCCTTTTGGGTTGCCTTCACCAAAGCAACTTAACAAGGTTATTTAGGAGAGAGATAAGATATTATGGTTTATTAATATATTATAAGAATAATATATTAAAGGAGAAATCATATTATTTGATTAATATTAGTCATAAATTAATTAGGAATTAATTTGGGGACTAAAAGAGATTAATTGAATAAATGGGCATAAACTGTCAAATGTGTGATAATTGAGTTTTGGGCTGGGAAACCTAACGGACTAAGGGGGAACGAAATTATGATGGGGATCCATCATATTTTTCATCCAAAGGCCCTAATCTAGAAGGTTCCATGGGATGCTTGGTGACTTAGCTGTCCATTAGGGTTTAGACTAAAACCCTAGCAGCCTACACTATAAATAGAGGCCCTTGGATGCAATTTTCGAAAGCTTGACTCCAAGTGAAACCCTAGGATCGATTTTTAGTGTTCTTCCTCCTCTCTCATAATATCCTTCTTGCTTACGGTGTTTATGAACCATTAAAGGAGTTACAATTGTGACTCTAAGCTCAAGATCAAGAAGATTCAAATGATTTCAAGCCAAGTGAAAGAGGTAAACACTTAGATTTGTTCTTATAATATTAATTTCAAATTATACATGCTATATCTAGGGTTACAAGTCTTGGATTAATTACATGTACAATAGAGAAGCCTAGATCCAAGCTTTAGGGTTTTGCATGAGCACATAGGATGTTCTTTTGCTTTAAAACCATCAGTGGTATCAAAGCCTTGATTGGTTTCTATTGTATGTTATGTAATTGTTGAGTTTTTGCTGAAAATCGTTTTTCTAGCCTCTGCCCGACTCAACTCGGCGAGTCAGTATCTGGACTTTGCGAGTTGGCCCAATTCAGCGAGTCCAGTAAATGACTCAGCGAGTTCGGGAGTCATACATAGCATATCTCGGGATTTCTCGTTGTTTTGCTATAGGATAAATGCCAAAATCGTTTTTTGATAATAAAATTTGAAGTTTATTGTATATAAATCATTATCCTTACCAAAACAAAAGATAATTTCAAATCTTTTGAATAATAGTTTCTTTATATGATAAATAAGGATTATTTAAATTATTTGGTAATTATCTTGTGACTAAAATTGGATTAGGTCAAATATAGATAATCATGAAATTAATTGTTTAATTTATATTATTTTTTATTTGATCCCTTGTGTTTTGAAAAGTTCAAAACTTGTCCTCGAGTTTTGAAATTTAAATTTTATGATTAAAAGTTTAATTTTGAATAATTTAAATTTCAAACCCTTAGAATTTTACAAGTTTAAAATTCAACCCTATACTATTATATTATTACAAGATTAATTAATATATATGTATAACTTAAAGTGCTAGTCTTGCCGTTAGTAGGCCTCATTCACGAAGTCAATCTATAAGGGGGTATAAGGTTATGGCCTATAAATGGCTGTTTAATGGGTATCCACTCTTACCCACCACTTCCTTGATTGGTGGAGGGTCGTTAGCCGAACGGGTAGGATAGGGAAATCCTCTCCTCGTTAAAAGTATAATGAATTATACAAAGTAAATACAATGTTTTCACAAATTCCCAATCTTAGTTACTTTAGGGTAAAATGTGAAATTGATGCTACTCCATGGAATTACACTTTGTACCCTTGTCAAACGTTAGTGGAGCGTGTGTGGTTAACCGGCACACTAATTTGGGATTGACATTGGTAGCGAAGGGTGGCTCAATGTTTGTCATAGATCAATGGAGCGTGTGTGGTTTACCGGCACATTGATTAGGTGATAGAGACATTGAGTGCACCATGTTGATTCGCATGGTTGTTTGCACCTTGTTTGTGATCCTCAGTATCCCAGTCAAAAAACTTGAAGGGCATATCAAGATTTAAACATGCCATTCAAAAGTTCAATGAATCTCAAAGGAATCTAGGAGTTTTCAAATACATTTAAAACTTAATTTTCTTTCATTTTTCATGGTGGAAATTAGTGAATCGTCATTCACTTACCCTCAAATTATTTTCATTTAAATTACGGCATCCCTTTTCTAAGTTATGAATAATGTTGTTGGATCCTAGCCCTAATTTTTCATTTGGGTGTTTAATTGCGGATTCATTTCTAATTAAACTTTGTTCCTTTCTTTATCAGATGTCTGCTAACAACAACAACACTTCTGGGTCATTCTCGCTGATGAACCTATGTCAAAAGGTGACATTTGATGGGTCGAATTTCAACGAGTTGCTGAGGTACATTCGCATGATCACTTGCTACGAGGACAAAGAATATGTCCTGGATGAGAAGCTTGAAAAGATCATCCCAGATGTTGCTACTCCTGAATAATTGGCCACCTTTGAGGCCCACGAGCGGGATGCTATGAAAGTTCATTGCATCATGTTGGCCACCATGAACCTCGAACTCCAAAAGTCCTATGAGGACATCTACCGTATGAAATGCATCAAGATTTGTTGGATAGGTACCACCAAAGCGCGAGGTAAGAGCGCTATGAGATCATTACTAACATGATCACCGCTAAGATGGGGAGTGGAGAATCCCTAACCTCTCAATTGTAGAAAATGCAGAGGTATGTTGATCGTCTTCTCAAACTTAATGTTAAGTTGGATAAGGATTTGGCTATCGACATCATCCTCCACTCCTTGCCTTGCTGTTATAACTAGTTAAGAATGACCTACCACATGAATAAGGAAGAGGTCTCCTTGAGTAAGCTTCAAGGACTGCTAAGGACTGCTTAGAGCAACCTCAAGGACAAATCTATTACACCATCCCCTGGTGTGGCTGCTCCTGTGTTGGCAATTGGTGAAGGGAATGGAAATTAAGAAGAACAAGGATCCTTCAAAGAGCCACCAAAAGGGAAAGTACCATGATGGTTCATCCTCTAGTGGGACCAAAGAAGGTCCTGCTAAACCCTCCTATGATGCTAAGGAAGCAGAGTGCTTTTATTGCCACGAGAAGGGCCACTGGAAACATAGCTACGCTAAATATCTGCACGACATTAAGGATGGGAAGATAAAGCCCACCTTCGCATGTATATATTCTATTAAATCTAACAACTCATCACTTTCTACTTCATGGGTTCTAGATACAGGATGTGGTTTTCTCATTTGTTCTGATTTGCAGGGCCTAAGAAAAAGTAGGGAGGTGGAGCATGGGAAAATAAACTTGATTATGGGAAACTGAAGATCGTCGCCTGTGACCAAAGTCAGAGTTTATTCTTTAGTGTTGAGTAATGGGTTAGGGTTATATTTAAACAATTGTTGCTATTCGCAAGATATGGCAAAGAACATCATTTCTTTTCATGGATTATATAGACAGGGTTTCAGATATTCATTTGATAATAGTAATGGTTCTATTAATGTTTATTTGAATGGTGTTTTTTATTTCAATGCATTTCCTTGTAATGGAATAAATGAATCTGTGTTGGTTGTAGACAATTTAGGAATTGATGTGTTGAATATTGATTCGTCTAATAGTCTAGACAAAGCATGCTTGTGGAATTGTCGCCTTGGCCATGTCAACAAGAAACGCATAGCCCAACTCCAAAAGTATGGAGTGTTTGAGTCATTCGACCTTAAGGACAATGACGTTTGTGAATCTTGTTTACTTGGGAAGATGACCAAGTCACCCTTTACTGGCACTTATGAAAAGGGTGAGGGTCTATTGGATCTCATACACATCGATGTGTGTGGGCCCTTTAGATCCACCACAAAGGATGCTTGCCGCTCCTACGTGACTTTTACGAATGATTATAGTAGATATGGATATATCTACTTAATCAAGCAAAAGTCATAAACCTTAGAAAAGTTCAAAGAGTTTAAGAATGAAGTGGAGAATCAGTTGGGCAGGAAAATCAAGATGCTTTGGTCAGACCGAGGAGGAGAGTACCTAAGTCTTGACTTTCACGACTATCTAAAAGAATGCGGAATTGTTTCGCAATTGACGCCTCCGAGAACGCCATAACTGAATGGTGTAGCTAACAGGCGTAATCGGACCTTGTGGGACATGGTGCGTTCTATGATGAGTCAGGCTTCATTACCAATAGTTTTCTGGGGGTATGCCTTGGAGACTACCGCCCATATCCTCAACCTAGTTCCCACCAAAAAGGTTGCCAAAACACCTCATGAGATGTGGACAGGAAAAGCTCCCTCATTGGCACATATCAAGTTTTGGGGTTGTGAGGCTTTCGTAAGATGAGAGACTCACGACAAGCCCGAACCTCATAGTGAAAAGTGTTATTTCATCGGCTATCCAAAGAAGTCCTTTGGCTATCTCTTCTATAGATCGAGTGACAATGTTATCTTCGTTGTGAGAAGAGGGGTTTTCCGAGAAAGAGAACTCAAAAGCCAAGAGGATAGTGGGAGGCAAATTGATCTTGAAGAGATTCAAGAGCAAAGCGATGGAGGAACTTCTAACACTAGCACTCAACCTGAGGAGGAAACTCCTGTTGAACCTGTTGACGAGTCCTTACCTCTTAGACGTTCCACCCAAGTTTTATGGATTCCATATTACTACTGAATAGGATACATTTATTAGTGATAGTACACTAGTAAATTTGGATGAACCTAGCAACTACAAGGAAGCCATGGCAGGCCCAGAGTCTGCCAAGTGGAAAGAGGCTATGGATAGCAAGATTCAGTCCATGTATGACAACCAAGTTTGGAATTTGGTTGACAATGTGTCGGGTCGTAAGACAGTCGGGTGCAAGTGGATCTTCAAGAAGAAGACAGACATGGATGGGAATGTGCACACTTATAAAGCGTGATTGGTTGTGAAGGGCTTTACTCAAACTCTTGGAGTTGACTATGATGAGACCTTCTCCCCAGTTGCCAAGATAAAGTCTATTAGGGTGATGCTCGCAATAGCTGCGTTTCATGATTATGAAATATGGCAGATGGATGTGAAAACTGCTTTTCTTAATGGAAAGTTGGTTGAGGATGTTGATATGAATCAACCAGAGGGTTTTGTTAATGCGAAGCATCCGAATAGAGTGTGTAAGCTTGAGAAATCAATTTATGGATTGAAGCAAGTGTCTCGCAGATGGAATCTTTGTTTTGATGAAAAGCTCCAAGAGTTTGGATTTCTGCAAAGCGAAGATGAGTCATGTGTATACGTCAATCCCAGTGGGAGTATAGTGAGCTTCCTCGTATTGTATGTTGACAACATACTACTACGACGTCCCAACCTTGCAGGAGGTCAAGTCCTGGCTTGGGAAGTGTTTCGCTATGAAGGACCTTGGAGAGGCTGCGTATATTCTGGGAATAAGGATAGTAAGAAACAGAAGTAAGAGACTGATAAGACTCAGTCAGGATACATACTTGGATAAGGTACTAAAGCGTTTTAGTATGGAAATTTCCAAGAAATGGGAGTTGCCAATCCAAAGCAATACCAAGTTGAGTAAGACTCAAAGCCTGAGTATAGAGGCAGAGATAGCTGATATGAGCCAAGTACCTTACGCTTCCGTTGTTGGCTCGATCATGTACTTTAGGACTTAAACTTGACCTGATGTGGCCTTCGCTTTGAGCATGGTCAGCAGATATTAGAGAAACCCTTGTAGAGCGCATTGGATTGTAGTTAAGAATATTCTTAACTACCTTCGGAGGACAAAAGAATGGTTTCCAGTCCTCGGTGGGAGTGATGACTTAAGAGTACGAGGGTACAGTGATGCTAGTTTCTAGACGGATCGGGATAATTACCGTTCACAGTCAGGCTGGGTCATTACCCTTAACGGAGTAGCAGTGACTTGGAAAAGCTCCAAGCAGGAGACTTTGGCTGATTCAACGTGTGAATCAGAGTACATTGCAGCAAGTGAAGCGTCAAAAGAGGCAATATGGTTGAAGAACTTCATTGGAGACCTTGGAGTTGTGCCATCCATAAAGGAGCCCATGGAAATTTTTTGTGATAATGAAGGAGCGGTTGCCTTAACCAAGGAACCAAGGGATCACGGTACATCCAGGCATATCGACAGAAAATACCATTTTATCAGACATTGGGTAGAGGAGGGACTCCTCATAGTGAAGAGAGTATCATCAGAAGATAACCCAGCAGATCCCCTTACGAAGGGACTGAGCAGTGTTAAGCACTTGTGGCACACTAGTAGCATTGGGCTGAAGGACGATATTAGTTTAGATTAGATAGATAGGAAACGTGTAATAGATAATTTGTACTTGACATTTGATATAAATAAAGGTGTTTTATTTAAGAGCAAAGTTACTATCTTGTGTAGGTTATTTATCTATTGTTTTAGTTTTGCATATTTTGACTTCCTGAATAATAAGATTATTCAAACGATGCACAGTCATTCATATGTTGGAAGTAGATATGAAAGAAGATTATCATGAATATGTTTGTAGATTGTCTAAAAGGTTTTAGACGTAGAAATAGTTTGTTGCAAAGTTCATGAGTGCTTATGAATTGTGATTTGAGCATTGGAATAAACCCGTGTTTTCTAGTATCACTTCATGGTATTTTGCCTCGGGTGATTGCAAAGCTATAATATCTTATAGTCTTAAAACTTAGAGATATGGTTATTGTTTGCTGGTTAGTTGTGCATTGATGATGTGTAAACGCATTAGTAACTTGATGTTATAAAACACATTGTTTTGCATAATTTAATTAGTAAATAGTGGATGTATATGAGTCGAAGTTAATATGTTCCCTTTATTCTAAGAGAATAAAGGTGATATCTTGGCCACTCGATGATTTGGTTTGACTTATGTGTCGGGCCCGTTCAGAACAAGGTTGATGTGTTCAACTAAGTTCTATGTCAAATGAATTAGAGATCGAGAAACAAAGTGTTAAACAATAAGTATTGTAAGCATGATATCTAGAACAGAGGATTATACGATCCCTTATCTGAAGGACGAGATACTAATCAGTGTTGATAGCAGCGTGTAAGAGCTATGATTGCTAATCGGATCCTGAATTCATATGTGAGATATAGTTACTAGACTTATCCAAGTAGGAGACTGTTGGATTAGTGTCTAAGCCCGTAACTATATTTGGTATGTACTTGACCCTGTTGTGCATGGTCCTTTTGAGTTGCCTTCACCAAAGCAACTTGACAATGTTATTTAGGAGAGAGAGAGAGAGAGAGAGAGAGAGAGAAAAGATATTATGGTTTATTAATATAGTATAAGAATAATATATTAAAGGAGAAATCATATTATTTGATTAATATTAGTCATAAATTAATTAGGAATTAATTTGGGGATTAAAAGAGATTAATTGAATAAAGGGGCATAAACTGTCAAATGTGTAATAGTTGAGTTTTAGGCTGGGAAACCTAATGGACTAAGGGGGAACGAAATTATGATGGGGATCCATCATATTTTCATCCAAAGGCCCTAATCTAGAAGGTTCCATGGGCTGCTTGGTGACTAAGCAGTCCATTAGGGTTTAGACTAAAACCTTAGCAGCCTACACTATAAATAGAGCCCCTTGGATGCAATTTTCGGAAGATTGACTCCAAGTGAAACCCTAGGTCTGATTTTTAGTGTTCTTCCTCCTCTCTCATAATAGCCTTCTTGCTTGTGGTGTTTGTGAACCATTAGAGGAGTTATAATTGTGACTCTAAGCTCAAGATCAAGAAGATTCAAAGGATTTCAAGCCAAGTGAAAGAGGTAAACACTTAGATCTGTTCTTATAATCTTAATTTCGAATTATACAAGCTATATCTAGGGTTACAAGTCTTGGATTAATTACATGTACAATAGAGAAGCCTAGATCCAAGCTTTAGGGTTTTGCATGAGCACATAGGACGTTCTTTTGCTTTAAAACCATCAATATATTATACTTATGATATATTAATAAATTACAAATAATCTTATTCTCAAAAGTCCATCCTATCAAATTGCACTGGTGAAGGAAACCCAAAAGGACCATGCTACTATCGAGTCAAGTACATAACAGTTATAGTTATGCTCTTAGACACCTAATCCAACAGTTTTTTGGTCTACCGGCTTGACGTATTTCCATCACAGGAGGGTTAACAACCATAAGGTCATCCGGAACTCCCAGTCACTAAGTTCTAAAATATGGTATACGGCCTACTCGTACGTTCTTCGATATGTTTCAATTTTATAAGCATCTATAGACATATACCCACAATAATAATTTTTCAAGTGTGTTAAAACCATTATCACATGACCACATGACAAACTAGTTAGTTGCCAATATCTGCAAGAACAAGTCTTTTCCCTCAAATTCAATATGCCGCCACTCTTGAAGTCATGCACTTGATATGTTGTATTGTCAACACCGGATACCGACCATCCTTGAATCCCCTCTTTATTTTTTTAACCATATCCTCAACCCACTTCGTAAGTATTGTTGTACTTTTTTCTGTTAAAATAAACATATATTATTATATGTGACATTTATCATATAATTTAAAATTAAATATAATCATACCTGCAACCATCTGCCGTTTGTAAAACCATTTCTGCATGAGTGCGTGAAAAACTCAATAAGTGGTAATATAGGCAACTTCCTTGCTTTATTTGATACAACATTCATGGACTCCGCACTATTTGAGGTCATATAATCATACCTCGTGGTAGGGTAATACGCTCTGGTCTATTTCTCACATGGAATTTGACTGAGATATGTCGCTACATAATCTCTTATATTACGAAGTCTCCCCCAATTGAATTCAAACTCAATGGTTTTGTAAGCGCTTACCAGCTTCCAAAACAAAATTGCTGCATTTTTGTTTTTTCCAAAGGTGTGGACTATGTTTCCTATTAGATGAAAAGCACACAATCCATGTTTAGCATTTGGAAAAACATTTTAAATACTTACAGCAATTGCGGGTGCCCTATCTGTAACCATTGTCAGACCTTCCACATCACCAATGCATTCATGTAGTTTTTCAAGAAACCATGTCCAAGAATCCATAGTCTCTTTTGGTCAAATTCTGTACCCAATAGGCAAGATCTGATTGTTGCCATCCATGGCTACTACATGCAAGATGGTGCATTTGTACTTTCCCTTCAAATGAACACCATCCATAATAATAACTTTTTCTACAATACTTTCTGAAAGCACGTATTTGCAACAATAATATAAAAACCATTAATATATCAACAATATAATCTGTTTATAAACATTTAAGAAAATAACAAATATATTTAAAAAAATATTACGCCGCATCCAATAGCGAAAAAGCAATACTCAAAACGATCCTCCGAATCAGTTTTTATGTATGCCACGGTACCAGGATTATGTTTCTTCAGATTATAAAAATAAACTGGAAGTTTGGAGAAACTTTCTTCGGGGGTCCCATCATCAATCCCAAAGAAAATTCGCTAGCATGTCACGCTTGTGAATAACTCATATTTATTTGTAGCAAAGTATTCATATCTCTAATTATATCTTTAGGCTTCCAAACTCTCAAACTTACTTGACCAATAATTTCATGTATTATGGTTCCCACAACTTCACTATTTGCTTGCCTATGATTTGGGTGTATAAGCAATGAAGAAAATGTATGCTTGTCATTAAACGTCTAAATTTCAAACATTTCTGTTCCTTTAATGAGAGATGTGTATAAACGCCAATGACATTTTTCTTGCATACAAACAACCTGGTACCGAGATTTTCAAGATTTTTCAACCTTTATCTGAAACTTTTCTCTAATGGCTTTGAATTTAACAGTAAATGCTAGGTCTTTTTGGTGTTATAGGTTTGATTGATAATTAATTTATCATTCGGACCTAAACTGTGAAATGGTACAGTTTTAAGAATAGGTTCTGGACAATCAGGAATAGAAGGAATACAATAGCATGGATTAAAAGCAGTTTTTCATTGCGTGTACTCATCATCCGACCACCCTTCATTTGATTTTTCCTCACATCTTCGATCATCAATTTCAGAAACTTCTCCAAACTCGAACAAACTTTGACATTGTAATTCAGTCATGCCCACTTTTGCTTCTTTATCATTATCTGATACAAAAGTATCATTATCAGATATAAATTTATCAGTAACCGAAACTTTTTTTTCATAACCCACCGGTACTTCATTTCCTCTTCCCCTTGAACGGTTTCCATCACATTAGCTTTCTCTACGACCTCTATTAGTTTTTGTTGGATTAAACTTGTTGTTAACCACTTCTTGTTCTTTAGCTTATTTACCCACCACCGTTAAATACAAATGCACCTTCTTCTTTGATTCAGACATTACATGTCTCAATTGAAATACATCAGTTTCATCTCTAAGCTCCATGACATACCCTAACTCCGGGTGTTTAAAAGACAAACATATATGACTATATAACACACCTGCCTTACTTCCAACCATTTGTAATAACATTTTATGGTCAATGTTAGGAGGAAGATTTAAACCATAGTTTTTCACATTATTTCTAACGTAAACCTCATCTCCATTAACTAACTGCCACGACCCTCCCATATACAAAATAATAAAACTCATTTTACAAATCACTCTCTACAAACACAATAACAAAGCAACTTCTACTGGTAATTGAAACATACAAACTCACAAAAAAAAACACTAAAATACGTCTATAACTTCTATAACTGATCTGCAGAGGTGTACATTAATCCTTAGAGGTGTACACAGATCCGTAGAGGTGGACACTGATCCGCAGAGGTGTATACTATCGGTTTCCTTCTTATGTGGCTAAGTGATGTGTCAAAAACCTTGTCTACTGTTGGTAATTAGCCTTAATGTAGTTGTTGTACGTTTGTTTTGTTATATATATTATCTTTTACTTTAACTTAATTTATAAATTTAACTCTACTATACTAGTCTACTATTTCAATTAACATAATCAAAACATAAGAAAATATTCGTAAAACAATAATCATAATACAATCAAAGTCTACTATTCCAAATAATTTCTGCTATCCTATTACAGTAACTAAATTTCATATCTCTAGGTGACTGACGTGTCTCTACTGGTACACCCGATGCAAACATTTCCATGAACATGCACACAAAAACTCCATAAACTCCTCTTTATCCTTCATCTATTTTTTTTCCTGTTGCGGCACATGTTTAGCTTTAAGGAATTCCACCTTAGTAAGTTTCTCTCTATTGGGAAAATGGGTCCAATATGATATGTGGTCTAGTTCACTTAATATATAATTTTAATTAGGTTATTTATATGCACCAGTTTGTATTATGTTATTTATATGTATTTGGTTTGTATTAGGTTATTTACGAAACCAATTGAGTTAACTTCTACTTTATTTCATAGAACAAAAAATACAAAACAATATAAATACATGGAAAACATATATCAGTAGCAAACGTATTACATAAAACATTTTATTATTCTTAATTTTGTTTTGTCAAATTTTTTACATAGCAATCACATAAGGTATTAGTGTATTAAAAAAATTTAATATTAATAAACGAAAATTAATGAAAAAAAAAACGATTTTTTTTTTAAATTAAAAAACTCAAGTTCCGCAGAGCTGTTCCCTTTCCTCAGAGGGATTACTCGATCCATAGAAGGTGCTCTACGGATCCTTTAGTTAATTTCCGAAATTTGTTTTTTCTTGATTGTTTTCTTTAAACCTTTTGTATTTCTTGAAATTTCTCCTTAATAATATTTATTTATGTAATTTCAAATCGGGTACATGTGTAATTTAATTTGTACACGGATACAAACTCTCAATTGGGAGGACCTTGTCACGTGAAATCGACAATCTTCTGTCATTGATATATATATGCACGCACACCCTGTAAAATCTGTTTTAATTCAGAACAAACCAGAAGCCCTCTTCCTCTTTCTGCCATTACAATATTACATACATCCATAAATACAGATTTCTATACCTATACACTGTAACAGCAACGGCAAGAGAGGGAATCGATCGGTGCTTGGGAAGAGAGTGTGGTACCGGAAGTATACGGAGACAGAATTGCTTCTGTATGTCAGTAGATTGTACGCACTGCAACTACTACGGTGGATTTGGTGAGCTTGCTAACCCCTTACAATGGCCTCAGCTTCGCAAAAGACGTCGCATTCCTCCGGTGATTCCCTTCCAATCCGCCGTCAAATTGTTCCAGCCTCTGCCTCCGCCGCTGCCGATGTCTTTGTCGTCCAGGATTGGAATAACGATGATCAGCCGCTGCCGATCAAGAATTCCGTGATCAGTCCTTCTGATCCTTCCGCTAATGCTTCCACGAAAGGTAGTTTTTGCGTGCCGTATGTGTAACTATATACGTATTTGTTGTATATCTGTATGAATTTTATCCTTACGTATATTAGCGTCGTACGAGTACATATAATCTGAATAGTGTAAATTATCAACTATATGATCGATATAGTACTATATGTTATGTAAGTAAGGACATATGTACTTTTCACCGATTCATCTAATGTACATGTATACGTATGCATACACATATGTATATATCTGGAAATTTATGAGTTGGATGATGGATGTACAAATTTTGTAATATGCTTCTATGTGTATATTCAGCCAATTTTGATGTCAGATCTTGGTCTTTGCTGGTGAGATTCGTCAACATCTGTTCTTTTTAATTGTCACCTTTGTTAGGTGGGGCTTACCTGCACAGTCATCTCACTATATTCAAAATTAATTTGATCCTCATATCAATGAAAAAACATTTATGGTACTGATTCCACATTTTTACAGTGATAGAATTAAATCCTTTTGATGCTAGAGGTTTGCATGTTATTAAGTAATTAGAGACTTCGAGGATAGTCATGGACTTTATTCATTATTTATCAGCCACAATTTTGGATTGCAGAGTGTATGTATATGGTGATCATGAATTATTGTTTGACTATCTCTTCTAATGTTGGATTTTGACTCAAAGCTCAAGAAATGTTTGCATTGACATCTTATTGGGAAACCCTGATCTCTTTATTCTTTATCTAATTGTGATTGTGATATAATCTTTAGGAATCCAAGTTCTCACAAGGGCTCAAACCAGTCATCCTTTGGATCCATTATCTGCTGCTGAAATCAAAGTAGCTGTAGCAACTGTTAGGGCAGCTGGAGCAACCCCTGAGGTATATATAGTTATATACCCAAAGACTCTTACACAACTAATGGTATTATACATCAAGGTAATTGTGATGAAACTTGTAAGCTGTAAAGTTACTACTTTTTTTTTCAGGTGAGAGATGGCATGCGATTTGTGGAGGTGGTTCTATCAGAACCGGATAAAAACGTTGTGGCACTTGCAGATGCATACTTCTTTCCACCTTTCCAACCATCATTGTTACCTAGAAGCAAAGGAGGAGCTGTAATACCTACCAAACTTCCTCCAAGGAGAGCTCGGCTTGTTGTTTATAATCAAAAATCAAATGAGACAAGTGTATGGATAGTCGAACTATCTGAGGTACATGCAACAACACGAGGTGGACATCATAGAGGAAAAGTCATTGCATCACAAGTTGTCCTTGATGTTCAACCTCCCATGGTAATACTACTCCCATATGTTGATGATATTAATAGATGATTATATTGTAGTTATGTTAAAGGATTTAGATCTTTACACTTATCCATCACAGGATGCTGTGGAATATGCCGACTGTGAAGCTGTTGTGAAAGATTATCCTCCCTTTCGAGAGGCTATGAAGAAGAGGGGTATAGAAGATATGGATCTTGTCATGGTGGATGCTTGGTGAGTGTAATCATTATGTCTTCTGAAACAATACAACGACATTTTAATACCCGAGGGTGGGTAGAATGGTAATTTATGGTTGAAAACTTGTACAGGTGTGTTGGATATCACAGTGAGGCTGATTCTCCTAGACAAAGATTAGCAAAACCACTTATATTTTGTAGGACTGAAAGTGATAGTCCAATGGAAAATGGGTATGCACGTCCAGTTGAAGGGATATATGTACTTGTGGATATGCAAAACATGGTGGTCCTTGAATTTGAAGACCGAAAGCTTGTTCCCTTACCACCAGCTGATCCGCTAAGAAACTACACTCCTGGTCATACACGTGGTGGTGTTGATCGGAGTGATGTAAAGCCTCTACAAATTCTTCAGCCTGATGGACCAAGTTTCCGTGTTAATGGACATTATGTTGAGTGGCAAAAGGTAATTATTTAATAGGGTTAATTAAAGTTGAAATCTAGAAACCAACTTTTTTATTTGCCCCCAAATTAGTTTTGAAGTTTTTTTTTATAAACAAAAATTGTTCTTAAACCCAATTTTTGTCTCTACTGTTTGTTTTTATTACACGTATGGTTCCTATCTTATTAAAAAAAAAACTATTTTGCTCTTGATTCATTTAATTTATTTAAATAAACACTATCCCAACCCCACTCCCCTCACCTTACCTTACCTACCCTACCATTTTTTTCTATTTAAATAATAGTCTTTTTACGTAAGATAGGGACCAAGTGCGTAGCAAAAAGCAAACAGTAGGGACCGCGTGTAATAAAAACAAATAGTAAGGACCTTCTGAGTTAAAAAAAATAAGTTAATGACCAAAGTGTGCAAGTTACTCCAAACCAGATGGACCATTTGTGTAATTTACTCAAAGTTTAGTCACCTGTATAAATGGAACGAAAAAATCGGGCTTAGGGACCTTGAACGTTAAAACAAAATAAAATAAAAAAATAAAAAAATTAGTGACAAACTTGCACAAAGCAAAAAGTTGATGCCACGCAGATACCATTTTGAAAAGGGATAAAGTTAGAAATTAGCCAACCAACTATTAGCATTTTTTATAAATGGTCGTTAAATATTGTTTTCTACACCTAGGGTCCCTAGAAAAGAAATTTGTCCTCTTTATACCATTATGATTGCCTTTACCACGTTTAGGTGGTAAAAAGTTGTCCTTACTTTACTATTATGACATGTTATATCCACTTAATGCTATATAGAGGACAAAGACAAAAATCTTTATTTTTAAGGATCCTAGGTGTACAAAATAGAAGTTTAATGACTATTATGAGAAAATGCAAATAATTGGTTGAATAAATTAATATCCAATTTGGAAAAATCAAAAAGTTGGTTTCCGGATTTCAACTTTAACCCTTTTAATATCGGTACTAGTTATATATCATATCTCATATTTTTAATAAATGTAATTTTGTTATTTGGCAGTGGAATTTTCGTATTGGTTTCACTCCACGTGAGGGTTTAGTAATACATTCAGTTGCATATGTTGATGGAAGTCGGGGTCGAAGACCAATAGCTCATAGATTAAGCTTTGTGGAAATGGTTGTGCCCTATGGTGACCCAAATGAACCTCATTACAGAAAAAACGCATTTGATGCTGGGGAAGATGGCCTTGGAAAAAATGCTCATTCTCTTAAAAAAGTTTGTTTCATATACAATTTCATTTCTTATTTTATTAATTCCAACACTTTTCTGAAAATTAATATTTTCGTCTTCAATTTCAGGGATGTGATTGTTTAGGATATATCAAGTACTTCGATGCACATTTTACAAACTTCATTGGAGGCGTTGAGACAATTGAAAATTGTGTATGTATGCATGAAGAAGACCATGGAATCCTCTGGAAGCATCAAGACTGGAGAACTGGTTTAGCGGAAGTCAGAAGATCCAGGCGCCTTACAGTTTCTTTTATTTGTACTGTTGCGAATTATGAATATGGTTTTTACTGGCACTTTTACCAGGTCACTTTATCTATAACTATTTGTCTATTTCAATAAAAAAAAAAAAAAAAAAAAACTAAGAGTTTATAATATTATAATTAATGCTGCTTGTTTTTTTTTTCTTTTGCAGGATGGAAAGATTGAAGCTGAAGTTAAACTTACTGGAATTTTGAGCTTAGGAGCATTACAACCAGGAGAAGTTAGAAAATATGGGACTACAATTGCACCAGGACTATATGCACCAGTTCACCAACATTTTTTTGTTGCTAGAATGGACATGGCGGTTGATTGTAAGCCTGGAGAAGCATACAATCAGGTATATGAAACTAAAATCCGCCTAACAGAAAAAAAAAATGATTTTTCATTAATTCCCTCATTACTTGCTGCATACGAAATACGACCTTTGTAAACAAAGTTAATTAGCCCACTTCCAAAATGGAGCACGAATCAAACTATTAATAATCTGGTATAAAAATTTACATTGATACGTTGTGTTTTTGTATTTGTAGGTTGTTGAAGTTGATGTTAAAGTTGAAGAACCAGGAAAAGACAACGTTCACAACAACGCATTCTACACACAAGAAACACTGCTTAAATCCGAATCACAAGCAATGCGGGATTGTAATCCGTTATCTGCTCGCCATTGGATCGTAAGTCAATCTATTTATTTTTAAATTCCATATTTTCAAACTTTTTTTTTTTTTGTAATTTTTGTTTGAATGAATTCCAAAAATATCCAGGTGAGAAACACACGAATGGTGAATAGGACGGGACAATTAACAGGGTACAAACTGGTACCTGGTTCCAACTGCTTGCCTTTAGCAGGTTCAGAAGCCAAGTTTTTAAGAAGGGCTGCCTTTTTAAAACATAATCTGTGGGTCACACCGTATGCTTGCGGTGAGGATTTTCCCGGAGGAGAATTTCCCAACCAAAACCCGCGTGTTGGTGAAGGTCTGGCTTCATGGGTCCAGCAAAATCGATCTCTTGAAGAAACCGACATCGTTCTCTGGTCACTAAATTATTATTAATATATTTTTTTTATCTGTTTGTGCTTTTCGTACAATATATTCTTATAGTAAAATTTGCAGGTATGTATTTGGGATAACTCATGTTCCTAGGTTGGAAGATTGGCCTGTGATGCCAGTGGAACGGATCGGGTTTATGCTTCAGGTATGTATGTTTTTAGTTGGTTATTTATTTTTATTTTATTTATAAAAAATTAAAATATAGTATATAAATGTTTTGGTTTTGCAGCCACATGGGTTCTTTAACTGCTCTCCTGCGGTGGATGTTCCTCCTAGTCCTGGAGCTTGTGAGTCAGATGTGAAGGAGAACCATGTGAAAGAGACAATTGCTACAAAGTCTGTTTCAAATGGGTTGATAGCCAAGCTTTGATGAAAGAGACAATTGCTACAAAGTCTGTTTCAAATGGGTTGATAGCCAAGCTTTGATCATGCATTCAGGTCGCGTGTTTGATTTGTAAGATGATGTTGTGTGAATATGAATGAGTACAATTGTTGTTTGCTTTTTAATTTTGTGGATTTGAGAACACTTAGTTGATGATATCAGCTATGTATCTTGATGAACAAGTTACCATATATGTATATGGTCGATAATAAATTTTGGTATCAGAAATGTTTGGGATAATAAATTTTCTGACAAGCTAGCTAGTCAGATGCTGCTGAGTAATTTTACCTCTCTAGATTTGCTGTTTGACAAACACATGCAAGTGGATAGCTACCATAATTTACTAAGCCTTATGATCTTCTAATAAGATTTTTTTCGAGACAAGTTCTTTATCAAGAAGATGATTAGCTAACAAGCTGAAATCAAACAGTCGGAAGATTATCCCAATGACCCTTACTATATATATTAAACAATTGGTCAATGAGATTTCATCTTCAAAAGCATAGCAAGGTGTATCATATCACCGTCAAAGTCAATGACTGGCTGACTCGTATTGGTTGCTACCTCAAAGATGATCACTCATAGCAAGTCTTTGTTACTTGATGTTCTTTGAACAATCATTGGTCAACTCTTCTAGCTAATCAAAGCAACCATTGATGAAAAACTTGCACAATTTTCGATTTATCACTAGCTAGTTTTTAGACCACTATCAGAAAAAGGACATTTAACGTTAAGGTAATGATTCTTCCACGATCGTTTTAAGCTACTAGGTCATCGGGTGTCATGGTGATGAGCTGGAGGAGAGTCGTGCTTATATGACATCACGACCATTGTCTGTTGTGGTCTGCACCACAAGAGGCCACACCTCTTCTCTTTCTTTCTATTTCAGCTCTTCCTTCTTTCATCTTCTACATATAGGGCTTGTCTAGGTCATTTGTGGTTGTTGTTCGTTTTAGAGTTCACGACCAAAGAGTACTCAAGTTGTACCGGACGCTTTTGATATATAAACATGTGCAAGCTTGATTTTATTCTTCTTCTACTCAATTCTTGTTATATTGATTGATTGATTGCTTGATCATTGGTTAAGATCGGTTTTTAGGACCTTACAATTGATATCAGAGCAAAACCGGTGTCAAAACATCTTTCAATCAAGTTTTCGGCCAAAGTATATTAACTTCATCACTATTTGAGATTGCTTTTAGTGATTTCGTGACAAGAGAGGATCGAATCTGCTCAAATCTCTGTTTTTCGTCAACATTCTATGAGTTTACAGCCACGTGTTTACGGCCGTAAACCCCTATATACGGCCGTAAACTCAATATCTTCAATAACCGTGAACAGACTTTCAACCGTGAACACAAGAATCTTCGTTGACCGTAAACACAGATTGACCGTAAACTCCATTTGACCGTAAACCCGGCTGACCGTAAACTTCGTTTACGGTCGTAAAAACCATTGACCGCAAACCATTGTAGAAACCCTTGAGGCTCAGCTACAACGATTTACCACACTCACTACTGAGATAAATATAGTTGGGATCTTCCTGACTAAGTCCGAGATAAAACAAAAAGCTACTAAATGCTCTTCCAAAATCATGGGATATTAACGTAGCTGTCATTAAGAAGATGAAAGATCTAAATCGTCTTACTCTTGCTGAAACAATGGCGATTATCAAGGCTTGTGATCTTGATGATAAGAAGCGAGAGATTAATCATGTGAATTCCTACTCGTCTGCAAATCTCGGAATCTCTTCAAACATTAATGCTCTTTCATCACTCATCTCCTCTCCAGGCCAAGTGTTTGTTGTTCAACAACCTCATACTCAAACTTTTGCTACTCCATCAGCAACATCTCTTCCTAATGTGTCATCCATGTCTCCATCTGTTGCTCCACAAGCTGTTCCCTCCTCCAATATACCAGTTGTGGCTTCTTCCTCGAACTCCAAAGTAAATGATGAAAATCTTGCTCTTGCCACTGGACTTGTCAACTGTTATAATGCCCTTTTAGCCAGAGAGCTTCCACCTCAACTATCATTTGCTGACCTAGATCAAATTCATCCAGAAGACGTGGAAGACATGGATATTACATGACAAATAGCTATGGCAGTGTTCAGGGCGAAGCAGTTCGCAAAGAAGATAGGAAAGAATAACTGGAGAATGAATGTAGACAAGAAAGTGGGGTTTAACAAAGGAAAGTTGCGATGCTTCAACTATCACAAGCCAGGTCATTTTGCTCGTGAGTGCCCGAAACCATATCGAAGAATGAACAATGACATAATGATGGTTGTTGTGGGAAATAATCGTGGAGGTGCCACGGTTAACAGTGAGACTGCAATGGTTGCTCGGTCTTTTGTTTGGGAGGACCAGATTCAAGCCCTGAATATTTCAAAACCTGAAAATGTTCACTTGGCCCAAATCAATGATGATGTTCCTGTGAAGAATGATGAGGCTGATCCAGAAGAAAAGATGATGGAGCTACAGTTTGCCCTAATGGTATCTTCTACCTGAGAATCCAAAAAGAATGAGGTAAGTTTATCTTCTTGTTCTCAAGCATGAACTGATTATGTTAAAATTATTCGTGAGAAAATAGAATCATTACTTAAGGAAGTCGAGGACCTAAAATATGAAGGTTATCAACTCAGAAAAGGACAGAAACCCCTAAAGGCCCAATTAGAAGCAAAAATCAAAGACTTTAGGAAACTTCAGGAAGACTATAGCAACAAATGTGAAAATTATGACTATGTTAAAAGACAACTTGCTAAATTGACTACTGAGCTTGACACATTAAAAGGCAAATTTGAAACTAAAAATTTTAATTTTAGAAAATTTGATGTGTCAAGCGAAGTAGTTGCCAACATGATAGACAATTGCTTGCAATTTAAACATAACTAGCATAAGGGTTTATGAAAGACCTCAACTTTCGTATTTATGAAAGACCCAAACTTTCATACTATTTCAAAAGATTTCTTAAGTTACTTCCTCAAAACATGATACATGCATATTTATAAAACAATATTTTATATTGATAAAGTGATTACAAAGGATTGGATACAAACCGACTAAGTTTTATTACAATTTCATGTTTACCCAGGAAACGACTATTGATATACATACATGAACATTAAAAATACAGAGAAATAGTATTAACTATTCTAAATCTTTCAGCAGTATAAAGATATATTGGAATACTCATCACCTGTAATTGTTAAATATTGAAAGGAATAAGCGATAACGCTTGGTGAATTCAATAAATAGATACAATATAATCTTATGCCTTATATATACTTCAATGTGGCAAAAGCAAAGAAGAACAAGACATATGTGAAATCATGTGACAAGCGTTCATATCAATCAAAGACTTTATTCAAAGATATACTTTTCAATGAGACATAACGATTTCAATACTTGATATGCATCAATAAAGCTTTGGCCCAAATGGCACAGAAGACATATAATTTCTGATTATCAATACGATAGATTTCAGGTTTTCACGCCCTGTTTAGCATTTCAGTAGATTTCAGGTTTTCACGCCCTGTTTAACCATTTCGGTAGATTTTAGGTTTTTACGCCCTATTTAACCATTTGCTAATACCATAGAATAGAGTTAAATTCCCTTACGGAGTCATTCTCTACATAGTCGGAGGCTACATACCATTTCTATCTAACTTTCTGCCAATGCCATATAATAGAAGTTATTCTCTTACGGAGACATGATCTACATGGCCAGAGGCTACGTACTAGTACCAATATGAATCTAAGTCCTTTCACTGATCACATGGTCAAAGGTATTATATTTGCTATAAACATAGCGAATAAAATAACACGGAAGAATAACTCAGAATAATAACACTGAGAAGCACATAGCACATGTAACACATAACATACAATTTTTCCTATATATTGAACTCACCTTAAGTTAACCGGGGGTTAAAATAGTAATTTGGACAGCATTTCGGCTTTAAATATGATTTTCTATGTTAAAAACCGGGAGCTTAATTGAAAACCGGGATTTGCGAAGGTAGGGCTTCAAAACCGAAAAGATAAAATTTTTGGGCTTCTCGGGGGTCTCGGGACGTGTTTCGGGTGCTAAAATTGATACCGGGGCTTCGGGAAACGTCAAAATAAAGAAAATATGGAAAAGGGGGCTAAAAGTGGCAATTTTTAAATTCTAGCCGGGAGGGTTCGCACCCTCCTATTTATAGGCGAGGGTTCGGCTGAGAAGGTGACTCAGCGAAGACACGTGGCAGCTGCGCAGGGCTCCAGCGAGGGTCAGACGGAAGGGTGACGAAGCTGCTTGCGAAGCAGCTCGGTGGCATCAGCAGCGATGGGCAGGTGGCGCAGCAGCGAAGGCGTTGCGAAGCGCGCGTCGAAAGACTACTGGTCGCGACATCGGCCGAATCCGGAAGTGGCACGCATTGAACATGCGAGGGACCGACGCTCTAGGCGAACCGAACTGTGACGCGTGTCGGACACGAGGCGAGATCTCGTGAGGCTGGCACTATTCATGCGAATTTCTCGGAAAATGTGCCCCAAACTTCTAAAATCCATAACGTTCGCATACGAGCTCCGTTTTTGACGTTATTTATATGCACGCATAGCTAAAATTACGCTCTACAACTTTCGTTTAGACTTCGTTGGGTAATTTTGAATTTAATTTTATTATTATAATTTTTAACAGACCGGGACAGGAAAATCCGTTAAAAATTTATAACTTCTTCATCCGACATCCGTTTTCATCATACTTTTTACCGTTGTACTACAAATGATGAGACCTTCGATTCTCGTTTAGGATGTATCGGTCAAATATCGTTCGATCTAAAATTCGAGTTTTTAGCTGTCTACTGCTAAGTCGAAACTTCGAAAAATCATAACTTCCTCATACGAAGTCAGATTTTGGTTTTCTTTTTATCGAATTTCTCGGTTTAACGAATACTACGATTTTAATTTAGATTACTAAGGATAAAAAGTAGTTTATCAAAAACTCACTTTTTACGTCATTCGGTTCCGTGCCGGTTTTGTCGCGGATCTTTGGTTGGTCATAACTTCTTCGTTATAACTCGGATTTTGACGAGGTTTTCGCCTACAAGTTTCTAACGAGATGATTTACAACATCAAATAATAAAATTTACTTATTTCAAAATTTATATTTTCGCTAAATTTCACTATTTGACTATTAATTGGAATCTCATAAGACTTCCAATATTTTATGAGTGATTCTAAACATAGTTTTACTTCATTTCTAGTAAAAACTAGCTGTTAGAACTCAACACTCAATTTTATTCACTTTTAATAATAACAATACACAATTTTCAGAACATGTATGTTACAAATACCTCCTCCTTTTGAGGATTTTGTCCCCAAAATCATAACGATTAAAACAATTAGGGATACTTCACTCTTATTTCATTCTTATTTTTCCCAAGTATAATTTGAGTCTCAATGGTGTTTCTACTTGAGAAGCACCAACTTTAGTCCTTTATTACATAGATTAGTCGTTCTTTCATTTACGATCTCTTCTACTTAACTCATTATCCAGTTTCACCTCGGATAATAGGACCATTTCATCAAATATGCTTAACCCTTACACAGATAGCTCACATGAAACACTTCATGAATATGTGTCAAATCTTCAGGCAATTCCAAGTAGTATGCTTGCTTACCAACCGTTCTTGCTTCCAAAGTAGTATAACGCCTTTTCATGAAATACCTTCAGTATTACTAAATCATCCACCCGGAATTCTACGGGTCGTCTCCTCTTTTCTGCATAGGGAATTTATCGATCCTCGGCCGCTTTCATTCTTTCTCGGAAAAATTTGTATCTTGTTAGTGATGTCTTGAATCATTTTAGATCCTCCAAAGATCTTCCGTCTTACGTCACGCCAACATATTTGAGTATGATATTTACGCTCATACAGTACTTTATATACCTTCAGTATATTTTCTACTGTTTTGATTGCTCTCTTCTTTTGACCATTTGTCTGAGGATGATAAGTTGTACTAAGAGCAACTCGAGATCCTAATTCATGCTTCATTCTCACCCAAAAGTGAGGAGTGAAACGAGTATCATAGTCGGAAATAATCTATAGTGGCGCATCATGACTTGCCACAATTTCATCTAAGTAACTTACGTGTATTTCTCCAACGGAGTCGTTTCACGTGTGGCGAGAATATATGAACTCTTCATCATCCAGTCGATAATTATCCTAAGGTTATCATTCACAGTTTTCTTTTCCTCTTTCAAGGTATTAACTGTATAAGTCGGATAAGTAGAATATCCCTTCGACATAATTTACGAGTTTTTAAGAAAGAAATTTATTACTTTCACTGTAGACATAAATAGAATCTTCCCTTTCGATAGGGATGCATATCATCTCTTTCTAGAACAAGAGCTTTGCATGGTTCTTTAACAACCATTCCGTGTCGAGATTAATATCAAAGATACGAATTAGGTTAGCAGGAAGATTATAACTTTCAATTCGTATAACATTAACTCTATAGGCTTTATCAGCAAGTAATGATATATTTCTTATGTTATCTATATGAAATGATTGGACAACTGCGTAACAAGCAATTTGAAAAGAATATGCGAATTTATAAGGCACGAAAGAATCTGAGGCATTAAAATCAAATAAGATGTGAGTAGATCTAGAGTTTACGAGAATATTACTAGTCATAACATTCGAGTTTTAACTTACTCCCTTTGTGGTAATCTTAAATGTACGATATTTAACTTTTAGTTTGCCAAACGATTGTCAAATTCTTCAAACTTCCTAATTACTGGCGGTGTTCAAATTTGCACCCGCTCTTCATTCTCTATTGAACATTTGATCTTAATCTTTGAGTTAAAACTCAATTCTCATTACAGACTCCTGCTCCTTCCTGGTTTATAGACTAAACCCAAGATAAGGTCTTTACTTTTGCTATAACAACAACTCGAATGGTCATATTCTGATGACCTTTGATTTTATCTCGCACAAGACACATAACGATCCAAACTCTTGTATTAGAATCAGATCGAATAAATCGAGCTGATAGAATAATGAAAACAAAAAGAGTTTGATCAACACGTGGATGCTTAAGAATAGAAAGAATAGCATTACTTATATTTAATTCATGCCTTCGGATATACACATCTTTTAGCTTTTGACACCTCCTCCTTTTTAGTTGGAGTACTCTTTGATCGTTGATCGGCAACTTGACTTCCCGCCATTTGACTAGTAAGAGTAAGGCGGATACATTTCTCGTGGCCAGTAATACCACATAGCAAGTCACATCTCTGGCTAATGATTGCTTAATTCTTTAATGAAGATTGTTATATTTCTATCAACTATCTCGACCATTTACTTCTTCAGTATTCCTACTGATGTTTTGTCACTATATAAGACATGGTTCTCTGAACCAATCAACTCCTTTCACGGATTTATACTAATCGGACTCGATTCTTTATGACATTAAGATTTAAACAATAATTATCTTCTTATTCATTACCGAAATGAAGGTAACGACACACATGAATAAAACGAAATCATTTACTAGCTTCTTGGTAACCTTGTGACTTTTCCTGGTCCAAGTATGAGTCATGTGCTTCCAGTAGTGTAGGCCTCTACTACTATTCACACCTACTCATACTCGTCCCAAGTATTGTCTCGCAGTTCCCAAGTCACCATTCAAAAGTTTTCACAAAGCAACTTATCACACATGAAACATACAACAGTTTTTCCTAGACTCAACTAGGGTTTTCAGGTTTCTATCAAACATATATTGGATTATCTATACTCGCCTTCTAGGGTTCTTCTCATGCATATGCTCTATTTAATATATCCTAATACTTTTCCATAGGTCGATAGAAATTTTACTTCCATTTCTTCATACTAATTCTTTCTTGAGTAGTGTCTACTCTACAAGACACACTATTCCAAAATTTACTTTAGCAGCATGGAGATAAACGGTCTTCTACTACCTGCATCATCTTCTAACTCATGCAATCCGTCATGCACTTTTGTTCATTTCATTATTCTTCCTTGACATCGTTATTCTTGTATTTGAGTAAGTCTAAGTTTACTTCATAGGAGTCTATCCTAAGAAGTCTGCATCTTAGCTGCATTCAGCAAGCTTTACTAGCTTCAACTTGGTTCTCTGTCATTCCCGACTACAACATCTCTTCTCATACGATGCTATGGGTGTATTTCTTCTTTAATTAAGCATTCTACCTTACTTAAACAAGTAGGTTGCTTAACTATTTACCATTAAATGACTCAATTCACCATCCCAATCTTGTATGTTAAAGTCGGCTTAACACACAATGGAACTTTATATCACAAAGTCTCAGCCTATTGAGTCTAAAAACTTCATTAGCCTTTCTTTTGATCTTCATTTAATTCTTCTAAATCTTGCACAACATTCATTATGATACTGCCGAAGTATTGATTACCGTCTTCGGTTCTTTTGACTATATTAAACAATCACTTCTTCAATTTGAACAGCAGTAGAACAACTTCGTGGATTTGTACCAACTCATTTATCTTGTCCAAACGTGTTTCAAACGCACATCTTTCTTCCAAAGATGTTATTATATATCAAACATACTTTAAATGTGTATTACCACTCTATTGGTATTTATACACTTATTACGATAACAATTCATATTTATTATTTTAGGATATCTCGCGATCGTTTATTTATAAACTTATCGATGTCAACTATCATAAGTCTCTTTATCACTTCGAAAAATTCTATTATGAAAATTCTTAAAATTTTCTAAACCATGGTCAGCAACAGACCTTAATCTTTCTCACATAATAGAATATAAGGCATATCTCTTCTCTATATTCATTTATCATTTAGCACATAATAGAATATAAGACATATCTCTTCTCTATATTCATTTATCATTTGGCACATAATAGAATATAAGGCATATCTCTTCTCTATATTCATTTATCATTTGGCGCATAATAGAATATAAGGCATATCTCCTCTTAATATTCTAGTGCTTGCCTCCATTAGGTATTCAACCTAAAATATATCGTATCATCTTTACTTAATAATTCTTGTTTAAGTTTAGAAATTCTTAAAATTTCTAGTTCACTTAAACTAATTTTCTTAAAATTCTAAAGTAACTTAATATCTTAGAATACTAGGTTTATCACTACCCAATCCCCCCACTTAAATATTTCCTATGGTTTGTATCCATATACTTATTATGAATCAGCTCATATATTGAGCTTCCAACAGTTTAAATTTAAATACCAATCCGTGATATTTAATTCACTTAAACCATTGCTCTGATACCATGATTGAAAGACCCCAACTTTCGTATTTATGAAAGACCCAAACTTTCATACTATTTCAAAAGATTTCTTAAGTTACTTCCTCAAAACATGCTACATACATATTTAGAAAACAATATTTTATATTGATAAAGTGATTACAAAGGATTGGATACAAACCGACTACGTTTTATTACAATGTCATGTCTACCCAAGAATCTACTATTCATATACATACATGAACATTAAAAATACAGAGAAATACTATTAACTATTCTAAATCTTTCAGCAGTATAAAGATATATTGGAATACTCATCACCTGTAATTGTTAAATATTGAGAGGAATAAGCGATAACGCTTAGTGAATTCAATAAATAGATACAATATAATCTTATGCCTTATATATACTTCAATGTGGCAAAAGCAAAGAAGAACAACAAGACATATGTGAAATCATGTGACAAGCATTCATATCAATCAAAGACTTTATTCAAAGATATACTTTTCAATGAGACATAACGATTTCAATACTTGATATGCATCAATAAAGCTTTGGCGCAAATGGCACAGAAGACATATAATTTCTGATTATCAATACGATAGATTTCAGGTTTTCACGCCCTGTTTAGCATTTCAGTAGATTTCAGGTTTTCACGCCCTGTTTAACCATTTCGGTAGATTTTAGGTTTTTACGCCCTATTTAACCATTTGCTAATACCATAGAATAGAGTTAAATTCCCTTACGGAGTCATTCTCTACATAGTCGGAGGCTACATACCATTTCTATCTAACTTTCTGCCAATGCCATATAATAGAAGTTATTCTCTTACGGAGACATGATCTACATGGCCAGAGGCTACGTACTAGTACCAATATGAATCTAAGTCCTTTCACTGATCACATGGTCAAAGGTATTATATTTGCTATAAACATAGCGAATAAAATAACACGGAAGAATAACTCAGAATAATAACACTGAGAAGCACATAGCACATGTAACACATAACATACAATTTTTCCTATATATTGAACTCACCTTAAGTTAACCGGGGGTTAAAATAGTAATTTGGACAGCATTTCGGCTTTAAATATGATTTTCTATGTTAAAAACCGGGAGCTTAATTGAAAACCGGGATCTGCGAAGGTAGGGCTTCAAAACCGAAAAGATAAAATTTTTGGGCTTCTCGGGGGTCTCGGGATGTGTTTCGGGTGCTAAAATTGATATCGGGGCTTCGGGAAACGTCAAAATAAAGAAAATATGGAAAAGGGGGCTAAAAGTGGCAATTTTTAAATTCTAGCCGGGAGGGTTCGCACCCTCCTATTTATAGGCGAGGGTTCGGCCGAGATGGTGACTCAGCGAAGACACGTGGCAACTGCGGAGGGCTCCAACGAGGGTCGGACGGAAGGGTGACGAAGCTGCATGCGAAGCAGCTCGGTGGCATCAGCAACGATGGGCAGGTGGCGCAGCAGCGAAGGCGTTGCGAAGCGCGCGTCGGAAGACTACTGGTCGCGACATCGGCCGAATCCGGAAGCGGCACGCATCGGACATGCGAGGAACCGACGCTCTGGGCGAACCGAACTGTGACGCGTGTCGGACATGAGGCGAGATCTTGCGAGGCTGGCACTATTCATGCGAATTTCTCGGAAAATGTGCCCCAAACTTCTAAAATCCATAACTTTCGCATACAAGCTCCGTTTTTGACATTCTTTATATGCACGCGTAGCTAAAATTACGCTCTACAACTTTCGTTTAGACTTCGTTGGGTAATTTTGACTTTAATTTTATTATTATAATTTTTAACAGACCGGGACAGGAAAATCCGTTAAAAATTTATAACTTCTTCATCCGACATCCGTTTTCATCAGACTTTTTACCGTTGTACTACAAATGATGAGACCTTCGATTCTCGTTTAGGATGTATCGGTCAAATATCGTTCGATCTAAAATTCGAGTTTTTAGCTGTCTACTGCTAAGTCGAAACTTCGAAAAATCATAACTTCCTCATACGAAGTCAGATTTTGGTTTTCTTTTTATCGAATTTCTCGGTTTAACGAATACTACGATTTTAATTTAGATTACTAAGGATAAAAAGTAGTTTATCAAAAACTCACTTTTTACGTCATTCGATGTCGTGCCGGTTTTATCGCGGATCTTCGGTTGGTCATAACTTATTTGTTATAACTCGGATTTTGACGAGGTTTTTCGCCTACAAGTTTCTAACGAGATGATTTACAACATCAAATAATAAAATTTTACTTATTTCAAAATTTATATTTTCGCTAAATTTCACTATTTGACTATTAATTGGAATCTCATAAGACTTCCAATATTTTATGAGTGATTCTAAACATAGTTTTACTTCATTTCTAGTAAAAACTAGCTGTTAGAACTCAACACTAAATTTTATCCCTTTTAATAATAACAATACACAATTTTCAGAACGTGTTGTTACAGTTTAGGATATGATAAAGTGCCTCATCCTTTCAATCATAATTATCAGTATCACCATGTAACTGATTAGGAGATTGTTAGCGAACCATTCATGGTTTATGGCATACCAACTGGTTTTGTTTCAGGAGGAATTATTAATACTGAAAGTACTAATGTTTCTACTTCTCCTATAGATCAATCCTTAGATCAGTCAAAGCACGAAGTTGAAGGATATGTTTCTGATAATAAAACTGTCACACCCCAAAACCGGAACGGCGGAAACGTTCGGGGTGGAGGACGTCATGTCAAGTATCACGAGATATGTATATGGTAAGTAAGTAATGAACAACCATTTCATTTAGAAAGAAAGTGTTTACAATGTGTGTGTTCACAAAACATAGAAGTCGTAAACAAATAACAAAACAAGACTTGAAGCTGTAATGCTCCATCTTCTAAATCCCCAGCACAAACACCTGTCTAATAGTCTCCTGAGAATACAAGTTATTTGAAAGAGTTGATCAACAATTAAGCTGGTGAGTTCATAAGATTTTAGTGATGTGAGTAAGCTGTTAAGCGTTGTGGAAAATGTATATGTAAAAGTGATGTAAGTTGTAAGTTCTATTTTGAAAGGTTCGTATGTTCCTCTGGAAAATCATATATTTCCTACTTGAATGAAAGTTAAGTAAAATGACACTACAAGCCTTTCTATGGGTACTAAGTGGGTACAAGTTATATATACTCAGAGTAAACAAACAATCGATTGTGTGCATCTGCCCCAAGCTCACAACCCAACGGGAACAGAAAGTAAGGCGGATAGCACACATTTCATTGGTTGTTAGATCGTTGTCATATATAACCCTGGTGTATTTACTTGTTACTCATGGAGATATTTGTAACAGTTCCTTTATATCTAATGAAAAGTTCTTTAAGAAAACCTATATTTCTTATAGTAAAATAATGACTACGGTGACTACTTTTATAATAGCTTTGTTTATACTGCTATATATAATCTGATACCGGGTAGAAAGTTAATTGAGTGAATCTGCCCTACGCCCACAGTACAACGGGAACAGTAAGTAAGGCGGAAAACACACCATTAACTATCTATTGGGTATTAGTTTTATATATAAACATGGTGTATAAACTAAGGTGTTATAGTGTTACTCACCTAAAGTCTCTAAAACTATACTGGCTTAATAAAATGGATTAAGCCCTTATCTGGGAAATCTTTAGTTTTGTATACCAAAAGTACTGACTTTGAAAAGTAAGTTTTGTACTAGAAAAGTTGTGCGTTGACTCTGTGTCCTATAACCTGATCCATACCTGGTACCCTTATGATGACCTAATGGATACTAAGTATAAATATATATATATATATATATAGATTTGGGTAGATAATAGATTGAGTGACCTCGTTCCAAGACCACATCCAACGGGAACAGGAAGTGAAGCGAAGAGCACACATCCTATTAGCTGTCGGAATCTATTAGTATATATGTATCCTATAGTGTATACATTAAGGAATCATAAAGCTAGCATTATGATCCTAACCTTTAATCGTAGCCTTCTACCAAGGCATCTTCTGATCTGTGTTAAACCCGACTATTCCTTTGTCCAATGTAAAAGTATATTCTCCCTAGTTTATATTTATCTTGACTAGAAAATAGACCAACTTTCAAGTAATACTGACACTCTACGAAAGTACTAGGAAAAGTAAGTACGTAGATGTCGTTTATAATGACATGCGGATGTACTAATAACCTAAAAACATATTTGTTTTATTATGGTTATAATGTGATAGTTAGAACCCTTACTAAACGCTCTCAATGTAAAGAGATTTAGGGAACCAAACGCGACCCCAACAATTCCTTGCAAGCTGTGTAATTCACATTAAAGTTATATGATCATGTATACCCAATATAACTATCACTACTGCGTTAGTGATTCATTGATATAATTAGATCATGTTTGTGTGTTCCCATGCTATAGCAACTTAACCTGTTTTTTATGTTCTGTTCTGGTATTGTTTGATTCTCTTCAATGTTTGTTCTGTTATGGTATTGTTTGATTGTCTTCACTATTTGTTCTATTATGGTACTGTTTCTTTGTGTGCTTCATCGTACTAGAAGTAATGAATAGCATTCTCCTAAACTATACATATAATAGTGTACTAATGTTCTACCTGGACTGTTATTGAAAAGACTCATTTATCTACTAAGTTATGCTGATACTTTAAAAACAGAGTTTTGTATAACTATAAAGTAACATAACTTTAAACGAGTTTTGAAATGTTTTGACAACTTATAAATAACATAAGTAACATTTTGTAAGATTTTTAACAACCAACATTTACACAATTATCATTGTGTTCAACCTGTATTCCCCCCCTTAAAACAGTTAAAATAGTTAAAAGATTCATTACGGGGTATGAACTAACCTGATGTGGGTGATTCAAACGGGTATGCGCGTACGGATGAGAAGTTCCATGAATGAAGTCCTGAGACACAACAAGTCCTAAATGACATATAAGCACACATATTGACATGAATATAGTGTTTATAAACAACTACATGAAAGGAAACACCTTCCGGGACTAGGAAACACCTTGGTTAAGTGTTTGAATCTCATGTGATTCATCAAAGGGAAGTGAAATGGCATCTAAGGGTGTTTACGGTTTTGTAACCAACTCCCCTTGAGTTTATGGTTGTAAACCCATGAGTTTACTGTCTTAAACTCATGTTCTTTTGACCATTTTGTGCTTTGAAGTCCTAGAAGTCATTTTGAAGCATCCTAACTTCAAGTCTTAGCCTTAGGAAGTGATTAAGGCAACATATCACCCCTTTATGGGGTTTACGGTTTTTGGACATTTGTCTTTGGGTTTACGGTAGTAAACCCAAATGGTTTATGGTCAAATTATGTTTTCAAGTCTTAAACACTTCAAGGTAAGGGTCTAGGCTAGTTTCTAGGCATAAAGAAAGAGTTTGGGGACACTTTAGCACCCTTATTAGGGTTTACATTCCAAGAAGATTCTTGGGCGGTAAACACTTGTTCCTTGTGATCTTTGGGTGTTTTCTTGATGCTCTTAAGGTCTAAACATGTCAAGGATAGTTTCTATGTTTGGTTCCAAGGTCTATAGGGGCATAAGGCACACTTTGGCCTCTTTAATTGGTGTTCACGGTCCAAGAACTTCTTGGGTTGTAAACACCTTACTCTTGGTGTTCTTGGGACGTTTTCTTGGTGTATGATGAGGTAATAAGCTGTTCAATACACTAGGGTTGGAGTACTTACTAGTTAGAGGCTTGAAAAGGTGCTAAATAAAAGAACACTAGTGTGTGTTCTTGGTGTTCTTGGTGTTTTCGGAAATCAAATCAAAACACAACAATGGATGGATAAAAAGATGTGTAATCACTAGTTGTTATGTTATATCAACTAATCAAGTCTTACGTTTTCGGGAAATCGGGCGAAAACCGGGATGATACTTAAGAGAGTTTGGAGTTTACTCTTGAGGGTGGAAATGAGAAGTGAAGTGTTTTGGGAGTAAACTCATGCTTAAGCATGAGTTTACGGTTTTTGGGGTAATTTAAGGCCCAAACATAAAAGTTTGGCCGTGCACTTCTAAGCTATGTGGTATTCGTGGTTTTGAAATTTCAAGACTCGAGACGGCACATCCTTTCACCCGTTCGTTTAAAGAATAATTATTATAATAGTAAAATGAACTTTAAATTTGTTAAAAACAAATAGAAATGAAATTGACTTATAATATGAAGTGATTGACTTTTAGGGTTTGACCGAATGAGAATTTTGGGTTGTCACAAAAACTATGTCTGGACTTGATAATAAAACTATGTCTGAACCTGTTGTTTCTATTTTGAATGAAAAACTTTAATGTTTCTAATGTTAAAGTTGATGATACTGCATCAGATCATGTTGAGTTAAATTTTTTTGACATATTTGACAATTTGTTTGCTAATCCTGATACTTCTGATGATTCTGTTACAAGCACACCTACTCCACAAGTCACACAACCTGATGCACCCTCACTTATCGCACAATCTGGATCTTACACTTGTTCTTGTGGGAAAAGTAAGTGTGTCATTAAAGAAAATAAATTTGAAAAACACAGTTCCAGTTTCAATAACAACAAACAAATTTGTTTCAATTATGGTACTGGTGGTCATATTGCTAGGAATTGTCCCAATCGGGCTTTTGTACATTTTATATCACCAAGAGAAGAGAATGAGTCTAGAGGAAGGTCTTTAACTAGAAAGTCCTCAAGAACTCACTCTCGAGATGATGATTGGAAGCATGATCAAAGCAAGAAAATGGCAGTTTTTCAAAAGAATAAATAGGTTTTTAATAACAAAGTCACAAACAGCTTGCCAAAATTGAACAAGGCTCCGCCAAGATCGGTTTCATCAAAGAGTGGATTTGGGTCTTCAAACACTTCTGGTAGAAAATCCAGATGCTCAATGCAAACTCAAAAGAAAAATTGAACATGGCCAATGGATGACCACAGCGTGGAGGTCAAGTGTCGTTGACTTTGACTGTTGATTTTTGTCCGGGTTTGACTTTGACCTTCTATGATTTCGTATAAGGTGTGTAGCTCCCGCTTTTCTAGTTGTGTGAGCTTATGAGTTGTCGACTATGATTTTAATGTGAGTCTTTTCACTATACTATGTAAGATTCTAGTTGTCTTTGTGACTCTTGCATGGAAGACCAGGGTTTGACCCCTGGTAATTGTATGAAAGACCAGGGTTGGGCCCCTGACAATTACATGAAGAGCAGGATTTGGCCCCTGATAGTTGTATAGAATACTAGGATTTAGCCCCTGACAGTTGTAGAAGTAGAGATCATGATTTGGCCAATGACAGATAGTGATAGTAAGAATATGATGTGGCCCATAGTATTCACTTGGGGTTGAGATAGACCAGTTATGTTATGTATGATATGTGGTATTTTGGGGAAACTCACTAAGCTTTGTGCTTACAGTTTTGTGGTTTAAATGTTCTAGGCATTCTGGTTCCAAAGGGAAGGGCCCGACATGGTCTCACAACATCCCCTGAAGATTGTTCCTCACTTTTAATTTGATTCACTATGATGTTTAAGAATACTTTTTACATTGTTTGGTTTTTGAAAACAATTTGTTGTATTGCTTTTGGGTGTTTCGAAAAATAAAATTTATACTAGTATTTTAGGACTTTTCATGATCACATTTTCTTTAAGGTAAAGAACAACCAAGAAAATAAGTATACATCTCATGATTTTGGAGTTGGTAATAGTGATTTTTCCCTTGATAATTTGATGGCACTATATGTACGACATGAAATGTAAGTTATTTACGAATCCTAGAAGTTTGTAATAAGTTTTTGATCAAAAGAGTTAAATATGAAACAACGTCAACGGGTGCGATTATTTAAGGTTTTAGATTGTGAAATTATTTTATAATCCAGATAAGGCCAATATGGTAGACGATGTCTTGAGCTGAATGGACCATAACAAGCCTATTCCATGAAATAATTGAGAATAAAAGTAACCGGGAGGGGAGGTTTACTATAATATATATTTTACAAAAAGCTTTTAAAATTGCCAACAATAGAATAAAATTTGTTATAATAGATTTTTGATGTATTAAGTTAGTAGATATTTGTGTAATTTTTTATAAAGAGGTCAATGTGCATGTTCTAAATAACAATGTATTTCAATTTATACCACCAAATTATAACACTTTCAAAATTATCATAGTTCCATCATTTGGTACATGTTACTAGTTATCGATAGGAGCATTCATATTGCATAGTTTAATGGGGATGGAATGTCATTGATATCTAACAAATTAAACTCAACGATACTACGATGCTAATCGACATTCAAATGGGTATGAAGTTTAATGTGCATTGAAATCTTCGATGTAAAAAAATATATTGAATGATCAATCAATAAATTATTTTTTTATATAAAAATATGTTCCATTGAAACTTTAAAAGATAAGTACTTTAAAGAAAAAAAACTGATAATGTAGTAATGCATAAATTTGATAGAGTTCAACACGTTGTTATAAATGCCCTAATATGAAAATTTATTAATAAGCTTTTCGTGTTATGTCATCATCATATTAAGACAATCCTTATGTTTGAATCGTACGACATCAGATTTTTTCAATTCTCTTTGCATGGGTGTTCTTAATATACCTTTCCAAAAAACAGTTTTCATCTACACACCAATAATTATTTTATATATTTTTTTTTAATACAGTATCTTAATTATTAGATACCAAATATTAACATGAATGTATTTTAATAATTCAAATAATATATGATTATTAAAATATATAATATGTGATTTTAATTATATATTTATCAATCACTTGTATAATGTATCGTTGTACATGTTATTTTTTTGTTTTTGGTTAAAATACTAGGTTATAGCATGTGTATAAGGTTTCAAGGTAAAAAAAACAAATTTGAAACTTAATCATAAGAATAATAAATAATAGAAATCATTGATGTGAATGAGCCCTTTAAAATAAAAGCCATTTAAAGTCATTGAAACTTAAAACAACCTTACAAGATGTAGCCATGGTTTGACCAAAATACCATCAAAATAGAATTTATTGATGTGAATGAGCCTTTCAAAAGTCATGATTTATATGGTTTTTAAAACTTTATCAAACATCGATTTTACACATTAAAAATATATATGTCTGGACTTGTCTTCTTGATGTTTTGAATATGATAACAACCTAATATTTGTTAACAACCTACTAACCAAAATATCAAAGACTGATAACAACCTACTAAACACATTTCGAAAAACTAATCTTTGAGTTTCACTTCCAAGTTTATGAGCATCTACCTATAGATAGATCAATTTCCTGTACAAAAAATATTCACTTATGAATTTGGAGGACAAAACTAATACCTTTTAAAGTCAACTTATAATATTGATCATCTTTCATCATAAAAAGTTTAGGTTTTAGGGAAAAATTAAAATACTAACCTCCATCATATGGTTTGGTTTCTGTGTAAGATGATGTTGCATTGATTCTCAAAATTTTTAAAACTTTTATGTATTATTAGTTTCTTCTACAACCCGATTCTAACTTGAAAAACTTCCACTTAAATATAACAAAATAATGTAAATTAAAATAAATAGTTTGTTTTGCATAAAAAGTGAAAAAAAATGAGGAAAAAATAAATGCGTTAAGTAAAGATCAAAAAATTGAAACTAAATTAGCATATCAAAAGAAATGAAAGTGCTTTTTAGTATTAATAATGACAATAACATATTTGTTTGTGTATTCTATTACTAAGGCCGGAGGGAGTGGTGCCACCGAAACCGGATTCCCTTCACCGCCACATAAGTGTCACATCACTTTTTACTACACAAGTGTGGTTTCTTGCCACACCAAGGGAGTGGTGCTACACTTTAAATTTCTTTTTATTTTTTGTTTTTTTTAACTATTTTAATTTAATAAAACTTCTTGTTTAATAAAAAAACATAATTTTAAAAAGATAATATTTCATTAATTAAAAATACAAATACCATACATTGCTTAATTTAAAAAAAACCTAAAATTTTAGAAAAGCAAATTAGAAACATAAAACCTACAACTTATTAAAAAAACACGCATCAAACGATTAAAAACTTGAAGAAAAAAACTAGAAGTTAGCCACAATTTGCATAACCTTTTTTTACTTCCTCCTTCATCGCCAAAATAACTTCAAGCTCGTCCCCGGTCATATTCGATATGTCCAACAATAGTACTTGCATGTCATTGTCCCATTGTTTCTGAAGCTCTCTTTCAGAAGCAATTTGCAAAATCATGTCAATTTTATCTTTTATACCCTTCATGTCGGCCCCCATTTCTTTCAACTCATCTGAATCCGACGTTTTTCCTTTTTCCTTTGCTTTTTGCTTTGTCTCTTCCTATTGGTCGGGAAGGTGGTGAAACTGGAACATGTTCATCTTCGTTCAGATCAAATTGAACACGAGCATCTGATGTAGTGTGGTCGGACTCAGATGTTCTGCTGTGTTTTGAACCACTATCGATATGCTCGTCTGACGTTTGCTACTTTGCCATTTCTTGTTATCTTTCACAAAATTCCAAACTTCAAGAAACTTGAAAGCCTTCAGGTTTTCTTTTTGATACACTTTTAGTGCTTTCCTCAAAATTACATCATCGTTTTCTCCACTTTTCCATTGACGTTTCATGTTGTTATATAAGTCATTAAACAACATGATTTCCCTGTTCATCTTCCCCCATTTTGAGTACACTTAATGTTTTGAACGGTATTCTCCACGGTTCATTCCTTTATGGAACCTATGTAAAACGTGAATCTAAAAGCGATCATGTTTTTGGTCTTTTCCAACCATCGTATCTTCTGAAATATCGACCAAAGATTGTGCTAACATTAACACTTTTAGGGGTTCCCAACATTTAGCCTCTGCCTTCTCTTTTCTTTTAGTTGCTGCTCGAGCGAGCTGAGTTTCTGTAACAAATTCCGGTTCGGAATCAGAAACGACCATTTGTGGTTGTGTTTGTGTTTGTTGAACAAACTCAGGTTGAGACAAAAAAATCAAATGTATTAAAATCTATGTCAGGTTGTGGTAGTTTTTATGGTAGTGGTTGTGTTGGTCGTTGTGGAAAATACGGAAGCGTACCGCATTAGTGGTAATACGAAAATGAAAAAATCGGTTGATCAAATAAAGGTATTGGGGTTCTAGTGTTTCTAACGGGTGTTTTTTCTTTACTGGGCCTTTTGGAAGAAGACATTTTCAAAAAAAATGGAGGAAAAGAGAGTAAAATTGTAAGGATTTTGGTTGAAGGTTATGTAAAAAATTGTATGTATATATAGAGAGTAAAGTAAAAAAAATAAAAAATAAATAAAATCAATTCAAACGCAATGAGCGTTGAACGGTAAATGATGCAGCAACCAATCAAAACACACGGTCCTTTCTAGCCACACTACGGCCAAAACCGTAGGAAACCGCACCCAGGGGTCGGTGTTTGCAGTCCAGGTGGCAAAAATGCGGTTCCAAACCGCGACCACTCCCAGTAGCCTAATACATTTATGTATATAACCCACTTTTACTTCCATTTTATGTTGTAAGTTGTAACCCAATCTTACCTCTTGAGCCACTTAAAATAGACGGGTAGCTTTTTGAGTAAATTACGCGAATGGTCCCTGTGGTTTAGTGTAAATTACATGCTTGGTCCCTAACTTATTTTTCTAACTCGGACTGTCCTCAACTTTTAATTATGTAACCCGCCTAGTCCCTATTCTCACATTCCGTCAATTGTTTCCGTTAGACACCCCACGTGCCTTGCACGTTGGGGGTATAAAAGTCTTTTCACATTTCCAACGATCTTCAAATACTAATTTTTCATCAGGATCGAACCTAATTTAGAGTTTCTTTCAATCCTCCATCGTTTGAAGCGGTTACACCTAATCTCCTTCAAATCAAGGATGGTTCAATGCGATTGTGGGCGTGCTGCTGTAATTCAGACTTCAACTACTAATAATAATCCAGGAAGACCCTTTTACGCATGTCCAATTAAGGTATGTTGTAGTTGAGAATTTTGTAATCGTAACCCTAGATGGGGATATCACTGTATGCGATTATAGGTATTGTAACTGTGGCTTTTGAAATTGACAGGAACCACGTAAAGGATTTATTGCTTGGGTAGATGATGATGAAAAGGATCATGGTGACAGATTGACAATCTCCTGGCTTGTGAGGTTGAACAAGAAGCTGAAAAATGAAAATCTTTTCTTGAAAATATGTTTATTTATTAGTTGGGTATTGTTCTTAGTGATACTTGTTTACAAGTTGTAAGGTGGGGATGAGTTGTTATTGTAATGGTAAAGTCTTCTGTAATGGTTAGGTTGTAGCAATGTATGTGATGGTATCATTATCTGTAATGGTTAGGTTATAGCAGTGAATGTGAAGGTATCCTTTTCTGTAATGGTTAAGTTGTCTATGTATTGTAATGTAGATGGTTAAGATTTTTAAGATCAATGAAAATGGTGTTTATGTATTGGTTAGGTTGTCTATGTATTGTAATGCAAATGTCCTGTAATGGTTGTAGCAGTGTTGTATTGATTATGTTATAAAGTGATGTATAAGGAGCATATTGACCATTAATTAGTACCAAACTATAACAGGGCAATGAGGGTGACATCATAAGAAGAATATAACAATCTAATTTAGTACCAAACTATTATGGAAAATATAAATGTAAAAATCAATATAAACCAAATTATTATCTACCCAATGGTGTATCATAAGAAGAAAACATTCCATTAATTAGTACCAAACTATTACAGGGCAATGATGGTGACAAACTAGTTCATCCAAAAGTGCCAACATATTGGCTAAAACAAGTATCAAAATACTGCCCCTATTACAAACTATTCATAAATAATGTACCAAAATATTAGCCCTATTACAAGCAGCAACATAACAGAATCCGTTCATATTTAAAGTAACAAAAGCCTAGCCCTATTACAAACCATCAAGTGGTTGCCTTCCCTTTCCCTCTTCCTTTGACTTGTGATTGTCCACCACCCCCACCAACAATTGGTCTTTTCCCTTTGCAGGTTCTTGCATTGTGACCAACATTGTTACACTTCGTACATGTTACTGATCTATGGGCCCTCAATGTTGTGTTTCCTCTAACAAAGTCCTCCTTTTCCACAATTGATATTGTTCTCTTCTTCTTTGGTCTTCCTATGGGAACACGATGTTTTGGAGGCAACAGAGTTGTTGGTATAGCTGACTTCTCCCACATGGACCTTCCATTGATTGGACTAACCTTAAAAGAATACATCTCTTTCCATCTTGATAACTAGTAACATGGATGCACAAATTATTCTGGGATTCCTACATCTTTGTCATTCCTCCCCATATCCCAAATAGCAGCCACACCATGTTTTCACGGAATTCCTGTTAATTCCCACCTTTTGCATGTGCAACTTTGTTGACCTACATCCACAATACACTGATCTTGCCATGGTCCAGCAACTTGATATTTTCCAGCACCACAAAATGTTGCAACATACTGTTCTGCCTAACTCTTTATCTTATCCAATATTGTTGTAGCTGTAGGAGTCAAAGGACCTACAACTTTCTGAATTTCCTTGTCAACATACTGTTTTGCCTGTCACTCATAAATGTGAAATTGGAATTTGTTCCCAAACCTAAGTCATCACCCAAATTACTTAAGAACCAAGTCCAAGAATTCAATGTTTCTGATTCAACCACAGCATAGGCTAAAGGATATATCCCATTATTACCATCCAATGCCTTTGATAAGAAACATAAATTACCAGAAAACATTGGTCAGTTAACACTACTTAAAATTAAGAACATACAATACAAAAAGAAATAAGAAGATCTTACCACAGCAGAAGAAACTTGGCCTGGATATGGACCTTTCACGAAGGCTCCATCAAGTCCAAGAAAGTCCCTTCTTCCCGCTGCAAAACCTCACTTCAAAGCTCCAATGCAAACATAGATACGCCTGAATGTTCTTGTCTCAACAGTTGGATTCGCTTCACTTTCAACATCAATTTTAACCGTAGTATCTGGGTTACGTGCTTGTACCTCTAAAACATAATCCCTTAACAACCTGTATTGGCTGGCATAATCTCCTTGAACATGCTTTAAAGCTTGCTGCTTTGCCCTAAAAGTTTTCATATGCGAAATGTCCATCTGGTACTCACGTTGGAGTTGCTCTCGTAAAGCCCTAATAGGAATCTTTGGGTTTGTCTCAATAACTTGTACTATATGCTCTGAAAGGAACTTATAGTCACATGCTTTGACTTTCCTTGTTTGTAGACATCGATGCTCCTTCGTGTATGTCTTAACCATCCAATCTATGTCACGCTTCCACTTACTACAATATATAACCCATGGGCATTTCTCTTCTTAATTAGTAGCAAGATTTGGTATAGTGCCCTTACACACAAACCTAACCCTATTCTTATCATTTTTCTCTAATTGTATTTCCCTTCTTGTTCTTATGGAATGTAGTTTCACTTGTGTCTTAAAGTCCTTAGATGAACTGAAAGTTTGAAAAATGTAGAAGGGCTCACTAACCAAAGCTGCATCATTTTCATAAGCCCTCTGTATGGCCTTAATAGTTTTCCTTCGCTTACCATCATTTGCCTCATCTGATGAAGACCCAGACAACAAAATCTCTGTGCTGATCACTTCTAAGTCACCTTGTTGTGTATCTTCAGGTACATTACTTTCAGAAGAACCTCCAACACATTCTACATCCTTGTCAATGTTCATATGGAAATCTTTCATATCCACATCAACATCGTGTATGAGATTGTCCTCATCAATAAAAAAATCACTATCTTCACTCTCACTATCATCATCAAACTCATCATTTCCACTGCCATTGTTGTGTCCACTACCATCATAATCATCCTCATTCTCTACATTCATTTCAAATTCAATATGGTCGACCAAAGATGGTTCTTTGTCCAAATGACTATCATTCTCAACTTCTGTTAGGTCTGGAACACTCTCATGCTCAATTGGAGAGTCATTCCACTCCAAGAACAACTGTTTGGAGCAAGATGGTGGCTCTTTAATTTCAACAATTTTAACCTTACTAGGGTTGGGGGACATAGAATAAGTATGTAAATTTGTTTTCCCATGCTCAATATATACATCTATTAGCTTATGGTTAGCAACATACGTACCCAGATGATGAACATCCTGATCTGAACCCAAAGAAAATAACCCAAAATCCAAATCGCCAAATGGTCTCAGGAAATGATAATAGAGTAGTGTTTCGTCTGAATCAATATGCCCAAGTTCCTCCATCATCTCGTCAATGTCGTGAATGGAAAAGGTGTCAATGTCTAGTAAGTCAACATAATTTTGCTTTCCTTTGATGTACTTTCTTCCAGGGAACTTTGTAAACTGTCCACCATGGTGTAATCGGACAGAGAATATCGTCGGATGTCCGGCTGTATATTCACGGAAAGATTGGTTAGTCACATTTTTCTTTTTAAGTTACTAACTGATTGAGGGAGTAAACACTTACCATATCTACGAGCAACGTCAATCTCGTCCATGGTAGCACGTATCCTCCAAGGCGCCATCGTCGTTTTCAAATGTAGGGTTCTTTCGATCAAGGGTTTTCAAGGGTTTTCAAAGGATTTTCAAAGGTTTTGTCTGTGAAGCTTGTGTCTGATCACGTTGATCAACGATACGTCCTTTTTTTTCTTGGCAGTATAACATTGGATATGTGAAAAGACTTTTATACCCCCAACGTGCAAGGCACGTGGGGTGTCTAACGGAAACAATTGACGAAATGTGAGAATAGGGACGTGGCGGGTTACAAAATTAAAAGTTGAGGACAGTCTGAGTTAGAAAAATAAGTTAGGAACCAAGAGTGTAATTTACAATAAACCACAGGGACCATTCGTGTAATTTACTCTAGCTTTTTCTAATAAACCAATAGTATGTACACCAGAATGTCACAAACCCGGGTCTCACATAAACATTCAATGATAATGAAATTGTGAAGAGAAATGAAAACAAAAAAAAATAGGAAAAAATAGTTGTAGCTTTTTCTTTAAACAACCACCTTTGAATTTTTAAATATTTCTTCATCTATTTTCCCAATGTTTCCCAATTATACCCTCGAAAAAAAAAAAAAAAAAAAAAAAAAAAAAAGAAGATACCGTTCAAAAACCTAGTAACTTACAACAATAATCTTTCTTAAATTAAAAAGGGCAAAAAAAGGAACAAATTGAGAGGTTACTGTAAATCAAATTACTTGATTGCCAACAACAAGTGCATTTTGAAGAATAAAATGTAACGTTGGTGCTGATTTCTTTTCCACATTAAAGTCCAGTAAAGTGATAAAAAAAATTACCATCCCAATTTAGACTTTTTGCTTCTTTCTCAAATCCACCATTTCTTAACAACATAATACCAGAAAACAAGAATGAATAATGGTATTCTGCACCAGATTATTTCCTAAACTAAAGAGCTGGTAAAATGAAAAGGTGTTCATGATACTATAACTAACTAGGCGAATGTTCACGTGTTGCCGCGGAAACACCTATATACTTGAAGTATATATATATATATATATATATATATATTAAAAATATAAAATGACGTTGTTAAATTTGATATGTTAATTCGTATACTAAATTGATATAATAGTGATTATTTTGAATTATATGATAATATATACATCTATTATAACTGCATAATCTCAATCGTTTTAATGACTTCTACTCGCGAGTTCAAATGAATTAAATTAAATATAATATATGGTTTAATCTTATTTCCAGTTGTTATTATTAATTGATTTTTTAAAATTTATTTGTTTAATTTTTTAATTTCTATCATTATAATTATTTAAATATAGTTATTTTTAACAATTATTATTGTATATTATTTTAAGCTATTTATTTGAAAACTTTTAACGATTATAAAAATACATTTACGAAATATTTTAGTTAAATTGAGATTACAATTTTGTTTTTGCATTTATTACTACAATTTATCATTTTTAACTATTTATAAAATATTCTTTGGTTTTTTAAGTGGAACATAAATTTATATTTAAGTTGACATTATAATGTTATATTTAAATTAACAATTTAAGTATTTTGTCCAAACTGTTCAAAAATTGTAGCTTTAAACAGATAATGATTCACATATAACAACATTTTAAATCTAAGAAATTAAGTATAATCATGGTTGTAAAAATTGGTCTAGATAATGATTCACATATAACAACATTTTAAATCTAAGAAATTAAGTATAATCATGGTTGTAAAAATTGGTCTAAGTGGCCGATTAATCGGCGCCTAGGCGCTTGGTGGCCTCCAACCGCCTACGAATAAGGGTTAGAGAGTAAAAAAGTCGGCCTTGGTCAATATCGGTCAAAACCGGTCAAAGCCGGTCCAATTCGATCCAAATTGGACCCAAAATTGGATCCAAAATCGGACCCAAAATTAGGCTCAAAAGAGACCGCTGCCCCTAAAGTATGGTTGGATCTGAATTTCAGTGAGGCCTTCTACCTTTTTTATAGGAATGTTTGCCTTGGTTTTTTATCCCACCAACAATGTGGGATACTAAATTGAAAAAACACAATTAATAGAGTCGAGAGCTGCTCAAACTCAAAATCAACAATTCATTCTCTCTTCTTCTTCTATTTTCTTATTCGTATGTTTAGAGGATGTTTGGGATTCTCGGTTTGATCGGAAAAGCCTACTCCAACGATTTCATATGCTTTTATTAAGATATTGGATTGTTTTTTTTCTTTAATCTGGGATCAACCACAGGGCTGAAGAATAAGCATCAGAATTGAGAGTTGCTCAAACGCAAAATAGTTGGAATTGAGAGTTGCTCGAGATCGACGGAGCCTCACACATCGCTTCATGTACCATCGGCTCATCGCTTCATCGAAATTCGTCGATTTCACCTGATCGACTCTCTCTCCCTCTCGTTAGTGATTGAATTAGACGAAGTGATTGTTAATTTGTTGTTTGTCGAAACACTAAGAAGCAATCAAATGCCATCACAATTTTGGTTGTTCTCGTTCTCAATCATTGTGACCAGTCGCCCCTGCCCCCATCAAACCACGAAACACGTAATAATAAAAGATTGTAGTTTAATAGCTTAGGCTCCTTCTTCTCATTCTTCTTGTTATATATTGGTTGTGAATTCGTGAATTTGTGATTCTGTAATCACTTATAATTTGTGTTTGGGTTTGATTCTATTTGGTTGTATATTGGAAATAAGCAGCTGTTTGTATACTGGAAATAAGAAGTTCATGTTTGTGTGTTATAATTTGGGTTTATCAACATGCATACGATGTTCTCGATGAAATGCCTAATGTGGTTAAAATGTTGTTCTTTGTTCCAGGTTCATGTTTGTGTGTCATAATTGTGTTTACTTATATTATTATGACTAATGTTATATTTATTAATTTTTTAATACTTTTTTAATAATTAATGGTCCCCGATCAATCCCTGCCTAACCGATTAGCCTAAGTCGAACGATTTCTACAACCTTGAGTATAATATGTTAAAAGTTACAGACATAACTTTATAAGTAGAAGTAAATATATTATTTTAAAATTGAAATTTAGTTTATTTATGATTACACTTTAGGTTTGATATTTAGTTTACCTTATTAACTAACTTATAATCATTATTAAAAAGACACTACAATTTATCACTTTTAACTATTTACAAAATATTTTTTGGGTTGTTAAAGTTAAACTAAAATTTATATTTAAGTTGACCATGTAATGTTATATTTAACTTAATAATTTAAATATTTTATACAAATTGTTCCAAAATTATATCTTTAAAATGATAATGGTTTACATCCAACAATATATCAAAACTAATAAATTAGGTATAATACATTAAAATTATAAAAATAAAAAAAACAATAAAAAAAAAACATTATAAATAGAAGTAAAGATATTATTTTAATATTGAAATTTAGTTTATATATGATTACACTTTATGTTTGATATTTATTTATCCTTATTAACCAACTTATAATTATTATTATTACAAAGAAATTAAAAAGTCATGGGAGTTTCAAATTAATGTGGTGAAAGAAAAAATGCATGCGAGTTTCAAATGAATGTGGTGATAGGAAAAATGCTTCTTTTATAATATGATATATGATATATGATGTTAGAAAAACGTCTTCATATCTAGAAAAATAATGAGAAAACTGGCATGATTCATTCATCACGACATAACTAAAATCAAATCACTTCCAAAACTTCGTATGAGGCTCTGGTTCTGCCTTGTACAATCCTAAAAATCATTATGTCCCTTTCAATTTCATGAAACACTTTCCACAATCATCGAAACCTATAATGGGTTTTATTTGCTAATTGCAAAATCAAGCCTTAAGACGAAATATGAAGAACATAAACAACAAACTGGTAACATGCAAGCATAATCCTACCACTATAGGTGTTGGTTGGGTCACCTGCAAATATAACGTACTTATTGCTCACAAAATCTTTATGTGTACAAACGAGAATCAAAAATATTGATAACTTAACCTTTTATTAATACTTTCCTTCCAATTCCTTGGATGAACTTCACTTGTTGGCATTAATCTTCTTTTGACCATCACCTGAAGGTGCCTTCCAAATGGGCCATCATGTTTCAGTTATCCAAAAACACAACAATTAATGGAAAGAAAGAACTAACTTAATGTACTTACATTCACTATATTTGAAATAATACTCAAAGCATTACCATCAGAAACAGATCTTTGCAACCTATTTGTATCCGATTAAAGTTCATGAAGGTACTTAAAATTTCCAAACTATGAAGGTATTTCATCAATCAACCATTTGTTCCTGGACATAACCATAACATGCCTTAAAATAAGATAGAACAAAATCAAGATGAAAAATTAAATATAATGGGGATGTCCTTACTATGTTATTGATGACTTCCAACCATAAGTAGAGCCAAAAGTAAGGTTCGAGCATAGTTCCACCACAAGTAAACCATAAGTAAGTGAAGAAATCATCAGGTCATGCTTCAGCATCTACATCTTTGTTTGTATCTAGAAATTTAACATACAAAAAACATGGAAAATCAGAAACAAAATGATGAAGATGGACCTAAAAATCAAACGTGGGAAATTAAAATCCAAGCATTGAGGAAATTGATGAACATTGATATATGGTTTGGGCTTTATCAAACCTCGTAGAAGGGCACCTAAGCACTAGATACAGATACAACTCATCAATAAGAATGAAAAATGCCCAAAAAACATTAGGCGACGGTATACACGATAAAAGTGGAAACAATAAGCGATAGAGATGGATTTGGAGCTAGGGTTATGAGAAGAGTCAAGGTAGAGATATGGAAGATAGGGGGATTCAAATTTAAAATTTTAAATCCCTACATTCACGATGTAAAGAGTGTAAAAATCATGCTATAGATTTCAAATTTGAGAAACTTGGTGGTTTTAAGGGATGCAATGAGTGTAATTGAAGTGTTAGAGGGAAAACATAATACTAATTTATAGGAAGAAGCCACGTGGCAAAACACAAATGATAAAAAGATTACACATGGCAAAATTAGGATTCTTTTATTAGAAGAGGTAGAGGTAGATGTTCAATTATAGTATTACATTTTATTAATTTATTTTATAACTTTGAAACTATTTAAAAACATTAATAAAATATTTTGTTAGAGTTTTGGGGTCTTATAATATCAATTAACTTGGATAATTTCTAGGATCGTGATTGCAATCACTTTCCAATATCTGTGATTTCGACCCTTATACCTGGGGTATCATGAAATGTGATTTAGGATAATCCAAGAGATGCAATTTGGAAATCAGGCTACTTCCACATTTGAAACACAAAACATATATACTTTGCTCTTTTGTGTTCTTTAGAGATAGAGAAATTATAATGTAATTTTGAGTGTGTGAATGTTCCAACCCCTTTTCTGAAACTAAAGATGTAACGCCCGCGTTTCCAGGCTAGGTATTTTCATTGATGTAATAGTCTAGGTTAACCCTTGTAACTCTTTTTGAAGTATTAATGATGAAATATTTGAGTATTATGTGAATTATGTGTTTATTTTCTTAATTATTATAATTTAATGAATTAAGAATAAAATAAGCATCAAATTTGAAGTGTGGGATAATCCCAATATATTTGCATAAAGATGTAGTGGTCGAAACAAGGATTTCGAAGATATAAAGAATGCCGAAATCCGAGTTATAATGAAGAAGTTATGACCTGTCGAAGTTTCGCGACAGAACCGACAAACGCTGAATGACGTAGAGTTCGTTAAACCAAGAGTGTGCATAAAAAGAACAGCAAAATCTGACTTCGTATGAGGAAGTTATGATTTTTCGAAGTTTCGACTTAGCGGTATGCAGCCCGAATACTCGATTTTGAGACCGAGCGGTTTTTAGCCGAAACAATCTAAATGAGAATCGAAGATCTCATTAATTGTAGTAAAACGATAAAAAGTTAGCTGAGAACGGGCGTCAAACAAAGAAGTTATGAATTTATAACGAAGTTTTCCTGTCCGGGCCTACTAAAAATAAATTCAAAATTAGCCGACGAAGTCTAAACGAAAGTTGTAAAGCGTAGTCTCACCTACGAGTGGATATACAGAACGTCAAAAACGGAGTTCGTATGAAAAAGATATGAATTTCCAAAGTTTATTAAATAATTAATATTTAAATTTAATCTTTAATTCGGATGTATATCCGAAGGAGTCACTGATCTGATCCGAAGTACGCCCAGCGTACCGCGAAGCATGACGCACCTCGCACTCGAGTTCTTCAGATGACGCATGCAGTTACGAATTCGGAGGCTTACGCCCCGCGTAAGGCTGTACACCCTACGTACAGCGAGGCCTCAGCCTCCTATAAATAGGATGCGAGGGTTCCAGGTATTTTTGCTCATTTCTTCTCCTCTTTGTGCCGGAACTCTGCGCGTAAACCCTGAAGCCATCCCGACACCCCGGATCTCATATCCAAATTAAGAAGGAAGTTTCACGCTCCCGGGATCCCGAGAAGTGCGATTCCCGAGCCAAAGCTCTGCCCGCGAGAAGTTCGATTTTTGTAGAGATCTTCCAGATCTGCTGAGGACTGCAAGCCGTAGTGTTGTCCGATCATCTTCTGATCAAGTGAGTGTGTGGTTATTTTCTTCTAACGCATAATTATTAAGTATTTAATATAAAATACGTGTTATGTGTATATTTTGTTGTTATATGCGTGAATGTATATTCACTTCCTTCTATCTCATAGATATGATTTATTCTCTATGAAATACATGTTATGTGTATGTGTCTCATCTGTTGTTTTGGAATATGTATTGATTAAAGCATGTTATACAGGTTTTAAACTATGTATAAAAATGTATATTTTTATCTACTAATATGTTGGGTAGAACATGGGTAGATAGTTGGTGTGTAATAAACAGATGAGAAGCCTCGTTGTTGTTTTGATTCAGTCATCTAGCGGAGTTTAGATGACGACCACATACTTTTCTAGACAGTCCTGTGGAACGCTAGCAGGTTCGCCACCTATACGTGTTAATGAACTTGGATGTTCATTCGCTGTACTCCATCCCCCTCATGGTTGCCTTATTTGACATATATTGCCGGGAAACCCCCGAATGCACGTGTTGTCGCACCGATGAAATATTCTAAAACTAGGTCCCTTGTGTTAGTTGTTTTAGGGACGTAAAGTGAGAATAACGGGAATGGGTAATTGGGTTATTGTTGATTGGTGGAATTAAATATAATTATTTATTGTGGGTTGAAAACCCTATATGCTCACTAGGCTCCCAAGCCTGACCCACTCAGTTTTATTTGTATTATAGGAAGTGGTGCAAGGGCATAAGATGGATGAACCATCAAGTTGTTTTGTTTACAAGTCTGTATATGTATATATTTGTTGAATGACTTGTAATGTTATCCTTTATGCTTTATGGTCTGTATCGGAACATGACATCCCGAGTTTTGATTATATAATGAAAATACATTTCTTTTATGAAATGCTTTGGTAAATATTATTTTATCACGTTTTGTTTTTGGGAACAAATTCCGCAACTCTTTCAAATCAAAAGGATTTACTCTGAAATTATTTTAAAAGCATAAATGAAAATCGGTCTTTTCTGGCCGATATTTTGGGGATGTCACAGTTGGTATCAGAACATTAGTTTAAGCGAAGTAGGAATTTGTAGGATTTCTAGACTTAAACTTAAAATGCTAAGTGAAGTTTTGCGATATGTGTCGGTTATGTTTTAGACACGAGCACTAGTTTATTTTAGGAAAGTTGCCTAAAATGCTTGTATGTGCTAAATGTTATATGTTGCCATATATGATATTATTTGTTCGGATCTATGGTCTGTTGCCGACCGGATCTAGAAACCTTATGTGTGTAGGATTCTAAGCGTATGTCTACGAATTTAGAACTAGCATGTAAACGTTTCAGAGTGATAAGGATGATTTGAATATCTATCATGAATAAGGATCTAATTTCACCTTATTCGGTGTGTAGATCAAAAATGGTGAGAACAAGAAGCGGAGTTGGAAATGCTGATGAAAACAGGAATCAACCACTAGTGATTGAACAATTACCTGTTGTATCTGCAGCACCGGAGCCAATAACCATGACTGGTGTACAAATGATGATTCAAACAATGTTGGATCGTCAAATGGAGGAGACTAGACGGTTGCTTCAACAGAATCGTGAAGAACTGTCAATTCATGTGGAAGAGCCCGAATTAAATGAAGGGCACTCGAAAGGTGAAAACTTCAGTGGGTCTGTTGGTCAAGCCAACCCACCGATAGTTAGGCAAAACAACCATGATGGAAGGAATGATGGAATGGGATGCAGGTACAAGGACTTTCTGACTTGCAAACCATCAACCTTCACTGGAAAGGAGGACCCGATCGGAGTGATGGATTGGATCTCCGAAATGGAGTTAGCCTTTATGACTTGTGGCTGCAGAGGCAAGTTGCAGACCACGTTCGCAGTACCTCAGTTCCGAGGTGGAACACTCTAGAGAAGAATTTAAGCCCTAATGAGCCACTGAAATTGACATGGGCAGAATTCTTGGTGCAGTTCAAGTGCAAGTTCTGCTCGACTCAAAATCTATTGGAATTGGAGAACAAGTTTCTGACATTAACGAAAGGCAGCATGTCAGTTGATGAATACACTAATAACTTTACCGATAATATGGAGTTTGCTTTGCGCATCGTTACAGATGAGTTGAAAAGGGTTGACCGGTATGCAAAAGGACTCTCATGGGAGTACGCAGTGCCAGTTCGTCAGGCACCTACTTTAGAGGCAGCTATTTGGGCTGCTAAGTCTGTTGAGAACATGATTAAGGGAAGAACCACCGACAAGTTTGAGGTTGGTGAGAAGATAAAGTTTGAGGGAACATCTGGTTCCAGTAAGAGAAGCAAATTTTCGAAATCTGATTCGAAAAAGTTTGGAGGAAAAGGAAGCGAAGCGAAATGGTGTGATAAGTGTAAGAAAAAGCACTTTGGGAAGTGTAGTGAGGATGTAACCTGCTACAAGTGTGGAAAATTGGGCATTTTTCCAATGAGTGTCCGTCCAACAAAAGGATGTGTTTTGGTTGCAATGAAGAGGGGCACATTTTGAAAGACTGTCCGAAGAAGAAGGAGGCAGCTAAGCCCAACATTCCACCAAAGCCGAAGGCGAGAGCCTTCCAAATGACACTTGAGGCTGCTAAAGATGAAGCTGATCTCGCTTCAGGTACCTTTCTCGTAAACGAATTACTTGCTCAAATTTTGTTTGATTCTGGAGCCAACTACTCCTTTATTTCGCATGAGTTTGGTAGAAAACTAGCTTTGCCTATTGATAGACTAGATAATGCTTTATTAGTCGAAGTTGCTAGTGGCAAGTTTGTACATGTTAGCCATCGTATGAAAAACATCTTAATCGACCTTAATGGGAATAAGTTTCACGAGGAATTATTGCCTATCAAACTTAATGGTTTCGACGTCGTTCTGGGAATGGATTGGCTTAGTGCCAATGATGCTGAAATTTTATGCAAGAAGAAGATAGTTAAAGTAAACCCGCCTGGGAAAGATTCGTTTATGGTGTATGGGGACAAACGCCGAGTAAATTCTGGAATCATTTCCCTAAAGAAATCCATAAAGTGTTTGACCAAGGGATGTACATCATATTTAGCATTCGTGATTGATGCTAAGAAGGAAAAGAAGGTGATGCAGAGTATTCTAGTGGTGTGTGATTATCCAGAAGTATTTCCCGAAGATCTTCCTGGATTACCACCTGATAGACAAGTGGAGTTCAGAGTTGACTTGTTACCAGGAACCACGCCAATAGCAAAAGCACCTTATCGACTAGCACCGACGGAGATAAAGGAGCTGATGATGCAACTTCAGGAGTTATTGGACAAAGGTTTCATTAGACCTAGTTCATCACCCTGGGGAGCTCCGGTGTTATTTGTGAAGAAGAAAGATGGAAGTATGAGAATGTGCATTGATTACAGAGAGCTGAACAAGGCAACAATAAAGAATAGATATCCGTTGTCGAGAATTGATGACCTATTTGATCAATTGCAAGGTTCGAGCTATTTCTCGAAGATCGATCTTAGGTCAAGATATCATTAGCTAAAAGTAAGGGAGCAAGATATCGAGAAGACTGCGTTCAGAACACGATATGGACACTATGAGTTCTTGGTTATGTCGTTTGGACTAACCAATGCTCCAGCAGCATTCATGGATTTAATGAATAGGGTTTGTAATCCGTTCCTTGATAAATTTGTGATAGTGTTCATAGACGACATTCTGATTTACTCGAAAAGCCAAGAGGAACATGATAGACACTTACAAGAAGTGTTAGAAGTTTTGAAGCAGGAGATGCTGTATGAAAAGTTCTCCAAATGTGATTTTTGGATTCGAGAAGTCCAATTCTTGGATCATGTGGTCAGCCAAGAAGGGATAATGGTTGATCCAGCAAAGATTGAAGCTGTAATGAAGTGGGAACAACCAAAAAGTCCCACGGAGATCCAAAGCTTTTTAGGATTAGCCGGATATTACCGAAGGTTTATCCAAGGTTTTTCTTCGATCGCTAGTCCATTAACAACTTTGACCCACAAAGGAGCTACTTATGCTTGGAGTGATAAGCATAAAGAAGCATTCGAGAAGTTATGCGAGGCATCGATACTTTCTCTACCTGATGGAGTTGAAGATTTCGCTGTCTATAGTGATGCGTCTGGGGTTGGATTGGGTTGTGTTTTGACCCAAAGAGAAAACGTGATAGCATATGCTTCTCGACAGCTGAAGGAGCATGAAAAGAATTACCCGACTCGTGATTTGGAGTTGGCAGCGGTAGTTTTCACTCTGAAAATATGGAGGCATTACCTCTATGGCACGAAGTGCAAACTTTTCACTGATCATAAGAGTCTCCAATATCTCTTTAATCAGAAAGAATTGAATATGAAGCAACGACGCTGGCTAGAGTTACTCAAGGACGACGACTGTGAGATACTTTACCATCCCAGTAAAGCTAATGTTGTTGCTGATGCTCTTAGTCATAAAGTCAATGTTGAAAGGAAAAGGCCAAGAGCGTTGAGAATAGAAGTTGTCTCGATAATTGTGGAGAGTATAAAGAGAGCTCAAGAGGAAGCTTCTGAGAAGAATGACCGGAAGGAGGAACGTTTGGGTAAAACGTTGGTGTTTGGTACAACCGGTCATGGACTGAAGGTATTCCAAGATCGTATTTGGGTACCTAAGTCAGGAGGAATAAGAAATCTTCTGATGGAGGAAGCTCACAAAACCATGTACTCGATTCATCCTGGTAGCACTAAAATGTATAGGGACCTGAAACCCTACTACTGGTGGCCAACGATGAAGCTTGATGTTGAAAAGTATGTAGCCGAGTGTGTGACTTGTGCGAGAGTCAAGACACAACATCAGAAACCATATGAGAGTTTAGAGCCTTTACCTGTGCCTATGGGTAAGTGGGAAGACATTGTGATGGATTTTGTCACTAAACTACCCAAAACAAAGAATGGTCACGACATGATTTGGGTGGTCGTTGATCGATTCACTAAGAGTGCACATTTCATAGCAGCCAATGAGAAATGGTCTATGGAAAAGCTCGCGAATTCTTATGTGAAGGAAATTGTGAGGCTTCACGGTGTTCCTTTAACGATTGTGTCAGATCGTGATAGCCGTTTCACCTCAAGATGTTGGAAAAGTCTACAAAAGGAAATGGGTACCAAGTATGTTTAAGTACAGCTTACCATCCGCAGACTGATGGTTAGAGTGAAAGAACAATACAAACACTTGAAGATATACTAAGAGCATCTACCCTAGAATTCCTAGGTAATTGGGATGAACATTTACCTTTGGTCGAATTTTCCTACAACAATAGTTTCCACTCAAGCATAAAGATGGCACCTTATCAAGCTTTATACGGACAAAAGTGTCGTACGCCGTCTTGTTGGCTTGAGGCTGGGGAAAAATAGTTTATGGGTCCCGAGATGGTCCATCAAACTGCTAAGAAGTTGAAAGTGATCAGGGAAAGAATGTTAGCAGCTCAAGATCGTCAAAAGAGCTATGCTGACAAGAAGCGAAGACCGATGACTTTTGAGGTTGGAGATTCGGTTTTGCTTAAAGTCTCACCGTGGAAGGGACTTATAAGATTTGGTAAGAGGGGAAAGCTAAGTCCAAGGTTTATTGGACTGTTTGAAGTTCTTCAGAGGATTGCGAACCAAGCTTACAAGCTCGAATTACCCGAAGAACTGAATGGAATTCACAACACTTTTCATGTGTGTTATTTGAGGAAGTTCATAGGAGAAGTTCCCGATATAATTCCAATTTCTGAATTGAGAATTGATGAAAACAAGAGGTCAATTGAAGAACCTACGGCAATTGTTGACTGAAAGACTAAGAAGCTTCGACGCAAGATGGTCGAATTAGTGCTTGTCCGTTGGAAACATACGAATGGGTCAAATCTCACCTGGGAAACGGAGAGTGACATGTTGAGTCGCTATCCACATTTGTTTGTTGATGTGTGATTCCAGGGACGGAATCATTCTAAGGGGGAGAGAATTGTAACACCCGTGTTTCCAGGCTAGGCATTTTCATTGATGTAATAGTATAGGTTAACCCTTGTAACTCTTTTTGAAGTATTAATGATGAAATATTTGAGTATTATGTGAATTATGTGTTTATTTTCTTAATTATTATAATTTAATGAATTAAGAATAAAATAAGCATCAAATTTGAAGTGTGGGATAATCCCAATATATTTGCATAAAGATGTAGTGGTCGAAACAAGGATTTCAAAGATATAAAGAATGTCGAAATCCAAGTTATAACGAAGAAGTTATGACCTGTCGAAGTTTCGCGACAGAACCGACAAACGTTGAATGACGTAAAAACTGAAATTTACGTTAGAGCGATATTTAGCCTTAGTGATCTAAACGAAAGTCGTAGAGTTCGTTAAACCGAGAGCGTGCATAAAAAGAATGCCAAAATCTGACTTCGTATGAGGAGTTATGATTTTTTGAAGTTTCGACTTAGCGGTATGCAGCCCGAATACTCAATTTGAGACCGAGCGGTTTTTAGCCGAAACAATCTAAATGAGAATCGAAGATCTCATTAATTGTAGTAAAACGATAAAAAGTTAGGCGAGAACGGACGTTAAACGAAGAAGTTATGAATTTATAACGAAGTTTTCCTGTCCGGGCCTACTAAAAATAAATAATAAAAATAAATTCAAAACTAGCCGACAATGTCTAAACGAAAGTTGTAGAGCGTAGTCTCACCTACGCGTGGATATAAAGAACGTCGAAAACGGAGTTCGTATGAAGAAGATATGAATTTCCGAAGTTTATTAAATAATTAATATTTAAATTTAATCTTTAATTCGGATGTATATCCGAAGGAGTCACTGATCTGATCCGAAGTACGCCCAGGGTACCGCGAAGCATGATGCACCTCGCACTCGAGTTCTTCGGATGACGCATGCAGTGACGAATTCGGAGGCTTACGCCCCGCGTAAGGCTATACGCCCAGCGTACGGCGAGGCCTCAGCCTCCTATGTATAGGATGTGAGGGTTCCGGGTATTTTTGCTCATTTCTTCTCCTCTTTGTGCTGAAACTCTGCGCGTAAACCCCCGAAGCCATCCCGACACCCTGGAACTCATATCCAAATTAAGAAGGAAGTTTCACGCTCCCGGGATCCCGAGAAGTGCGATTCCCGAGCCGAAGCTCTGCCCGCGAGAAGTTTGATTTTTGTAGAGATCTTCCAGATCTGCTGAGGATTACTACTTCTGCAAGCCGTAGTGCTGTCTGATCATCTTCTGATCAAGTGAGTGTGTGGTTACTTTCTTCTAACGCATAATTATTAAGTATTTAATATAAAATACGTGTTATGTGTATATTTTGTTGTTATATGCGTGAATGTATATTCACTTCCTTCTATCTCATAGATATGATTTATTCTCTATGAAATACGTGTTATGTGTATGTGTCTCATCTGTTGTTTTGGAATATGTATTGATTAAAGCATGTTATACATGTTTTTTAAACTATGTATAAAAATGTATATTTTTATCTACTAATATGTTGGGTAGAACATGGGTAGATAGTTGGTGTGTAATAAACAGATGAGAGGCCTCGTTGTTGTTTTGATTCAGTCATCTAGCGGAGTTTAGATGACGACCACAGACTTTTCTAGACAGTCCTGTGGAACGCTAGCAGGTTCACCACCTATAGGTGTTAATGAACTTGGGTGTTCATTCGCTGTACTCCATCCCCCTCATGGTTGCCTTATTTGACATATATTGCCGGGAAACCCCCGAATGCATGTGTTGTCGCACCGATGAAATATTCTAAAACTAGGTCCCTTGTGTTAGTTGTTTTAGGGACGTAAAGTGAGAATAACGGGAATGGGTAATTGGGTTATTGTTGATTGGTGGAATTAAATATAATTATTTATTGTGGGTTGAAAACCCTATATGCTCACCAGGCTCCCAAGCCTGACCCACCCAGTTTTATTTGTATTACAGGAAGTGGCGCAAGGGCATAAGATGGATGAACCATCAAGTTGTTTTGTTTACAAGTCTGTATATGTATATATTTGTTGAATGACTTGTAATGTTATCGTTTATACTTTATGGTCTGTATGAGAACATGACATCCTGAGTTTTGATTATATAATGAAAATATATTTCTTTTATGAAATGCTTTGGTATATATTATTTTATCACGTTTTGTTTTTGGGAACAAATTCCGCAACTCTTTCAAATCAAAAGGATTTACTCTGAAATTATTTTAAAAGCATAAATGAAAATCGGTCTTTTCTGGCCGAGATTTTGGGGATGTCACAAAAGAAGAGTTCTTCTACCGGAGGGAAAAGTAGTTGGTAGTAGTTACATGAATTTTAGCGCCAAAATAGGTGGTTGGATATATAGTTATAAGACATAACCGATTCTGACATCATAGTGATGTCATCACTTTATAATTGATGGGAAATGTATGGTTGGAGCTTAACTCATTATAGAAATCCGTTTAGGTTTCGAGGTGCTGCCCCGAGCCCTGTCAAGGGCTACCGCCCCTTGGAACCCTACACCCAAGGGTGTTGCTGCCGGACCCCCGTATTCCCGAGTTCGCATTTATCATACTGAGTATGCACCCCCGCACCTCCGGAGATACTCGTTTATTCGGTATTGGACCATCTATAGTAGTTATATCCATTTTATTAAGTTATTTAGTACTTCCTTTTAGTTATCACCTTGTTATAGCCGATCTCAGTATCGGTGCTTTTTTTTATGGATTGTTATTTCAAGCATTGCTCTTGTCGGTCTTCTTATGTCAGGATATGGCTCAAATAATAAATAAGCTCGGTTAGCAAATGAAGTTGGACTTATCTCATTATTAATAATAATTACACCAAAATATGTTGATAACACTAAAATCACTAACATATTTATAAAATAATTTAATATGTAAAGACATTTATATAAAAATTAATCAATATACAAAAATAATTAATGTAATAACAAGATAAGAAAATTACTTTGAAAAAAAGGTTTTTGTCATAGAGACTCATCTAACTTTTACATTAGGTTTTAAAAGACCAATATTGTTTTTTCGATCTTTATGGACCCTTAAACTTGAAAATTACTTGTCTCTCATACCCTTATTGATTTCGTAATTTATTTAGTTGGTAAAAAAGGTGATGTGGCCGTTGACTTAAGTGGTCAATTATTAATTGTGCCAACTGTGTTATTCTAGAGTGGAAAAACTTGTAAATAATCTGAATTAATTTTCCTTAGTCGTCTTATAAGAAAAGCAATGGAGATTTGAACTAGGGTTTTTAACCATCGTAGCCACTAATGAAATTACACTGCTGCTGTCGAAAGTATTCTACCCTTTGAAGATTGTTTCACTATTGCATGGCTGAGAACGATAACAAAGTTGTATATCTGAGAGTTCATCTACACTATAATGGTGTATTTGTTCGACATCCTTCTGGGTATGTTGGTGGGAATAAGTTCCTCTTCACTGATGTTGAGTGGGCAGGTATGGATGTAAGGGACTTTTTGATTTTATTCATAGAGCTATCGGGGAAGAGTTTCAAAACGTCTACTACTGCTTACCTAACATCCCTTTATCTAGAGGGATTCGTCCCATTGTAGATGATTTGGATTTTACCCAGTTTATAGATAGCGGGTATGAATACGGTGAAATTTTAGTTTATGTTGATCATAATGTGAATGGATTGGAGGAATGGTGGGATGATGACATGAATCTGGTTATTAGTAAAGATAATGAAAGTGGCCTTGAAGATGATGCTATACCTAGAAAAGAAGAAAACATTGCTCCTAATGAAATCCATCCCAATGTAGGTCTTGAATATGAAGTAATTGACATTGACAAAATACATTTGAACATGATGACTGGCGATGCGTTTCTTAGTAAGTTATGTCCTCTAGAAGGTGATACTAGTGACAATGAAGTTGAAGAAGAAGATGTTGAGATCCATTCCATTTTCAACCCTGATATACAATGGAAGCGGCAAGTACCTGTTCTTGGGATGAAATTTGAAAGTCCAAAGCAGCTGAAAAAAATGTTATGTAACTATGATGTGGCAAATGGATACCAACTATGCTTCAAGAAGAACGACAGTAAAAGTTAGTTGGTGGTGTGTTGCAAAGGAGCTTGCCCATTCAGGTTATGGGCTACATGGATGAGGTAGGATGTGTCATTTCAAATCAAGTCATTGAAGATTGAGCATAATTATGCTAGAAACTACAAACTAGGATCAATTGTCACATACTCTTGGATAGGATAGCATTATACAAAGGAAATTTTGCATAGACAAAAGTTAACAATTAGACAATTGAGATTGGAGGTCATCATGAAGTTTGGAATACAGGTTAGTTTAAGTCAATGAAGAAGAGTAAAGGAACATGCCATGAATCTTATTGAGGGGACTCTTATTGAGCATTATGCAAAATTGTGGTCTTATGGGGAGGAAATTAGAAGAAGCAATCTAGGTTCAACGGTCAAAATGGATGTCCAATGCATGCCTGATGGTTTGACCTACTTCAATAAGTTCTATGTATGTTTTGCTAATGTGAAATCTGGTTGGTTAGAAGGTTGTAGAAAGGTGTTAGGTATAGATGGATGTTTCCTTAAGGGTGTATGCAATGGGGAATTATTGTGTGTTGTGGGTAGAGATGCTAACAACCACATATTTCCAGTTGCATGGGCAATAGTGTGTGTTGAGAATAAGGAAAACTGGATGTGGTTTTTGGAGTTGCTTAGAGATGATCTTGAACTAGTTATGGGAACTAGGTTTACCTTAATGCCTAACCAACACAACGGTCTTATGGAGGCAGTTAAGGATGTGCTTCCTTGTGTTGAGCATCGATAATGTGCAAGGCACATTGTTGCAAATTTTAAGAAGAGGTTTGTAGGGGCTATTTTTGAGAACCTTTTTTGGAAGGCTTGCAATGCAACAACACCATAATATTTCAATGAATTCATTCAAAAATTTAAAAGATTAAGTACAGAAGCCCATAAGTAGTCTGATGGAGAAGGAACCAAAGACTTGGTCAAGAGTATTTTATGAGTTAGGGAGGACATGTGCTGCAATGTAGAATTGTATTTATAAGAGCTTTAATGCAGTAATTGTTGAGGCTGAAGGAAACCAATAATCACTATGTTGGAGGAGTTGGGATTATATATCAGGGAGAGGGTGTTTAACTTGAAACAAAAGAAATGGACAAAGGATGTAAGTCCTGCAATAAGGCAGTTACTAAATGGTTTAAAGAATGAAGCTAGGTACTGGCAAGTGCTCCCAAGTGGACTAAACAAGTTTGAAACAAGAAATGATGGTCAAGCTTATGAAGTGGATCTTGACAACAAGACATGTTCTTGTAGGTTATGGCAACTAAATGGATATGGGTGTGCCCATTCAGTTGCTACAATATTATTTCTAAATAGGGATGTGAACATCTATGTGGATCCTATTTTCTGTAGATAAAACTACAATAAAACATACTTGAATAATATCTTGCCTATGAATGGTAGTAACATGTGGCCAGAGACATCAATCACCCCATCCTTACCTCCCCAAAGAAGAAGGATGCACGGAAGACCTACAACAAAAAGGAAGAGAGATGTGGCAGAGAAAATGTTGGATTAGTGTCTAAGTCCATAACTATTTTGGTATGTACTTGACCCGATGGTGCATGGTCCTTTTGGGTTGCCTTCACCAAAGCAACTTGATTGGAGAAATGAATAAAGAGAGAGAGGATAATATGATTTATTAATATGTTATAAGAATAATATATTAAAGGAGAAATCATATTTGTTTAATTAATATTGGTCAATAATTAATTAAGAATTAGTTTTGTGATCAAATGTAATTAATTAAACTAGAGGGGCTGAATTGTAATTATGTGATAGTTACAAAATAAGGTAAGGATTACCTTATATATATGGTGAACGAATTTGAGGTGTAAATCCCTTAGAATTCGAGTATGATAAGGATTCAAGGATTATCTTATTGGTTGCTTAATGGATAATCAACTAGATAAGGATAATGACTGAAACCCTATCTCTACACCTATATAAACACCCCTAGGGCCATGAATTCGTGTATCCCTTCCCAAGAGGTCCTAGATACGAATTCTAACCTCTCACCTCTCTCTTTATACCTTCTCCACTTGCTTATGGTGTTTGTAAGCCATTAGAGGAGTGACACTTGTGACTCTAAGTATTCCAAAGTCAATACAAGGAGATTTGGGATTGTTATTACTACATAACAATCAAGGTATGATCTTAAACCTAATTACATATTAATATGATTACTTGTATGCTAGAATTAGGGTTTATAGTCTTGGATTCAAAGCATGTACAATAGAGAAACCTAGATCCAAGCATTAGGGTTTGTATGAGCACATAGGATGTCTTATGACCAAAACCCATCAGTGGTATCAGAGCCTAGATTGGTTTCAATTGTATTGATGCATATTTGATCGAAATAAGCACTGAAAATCGATTTTTTGAGTTTCTGAATGTTTGACTCGCCGAGTCACTTGGTGAACTCGCCGAGTCAGCTGTACTCGACGAGTCCAGGTCCAGACTTGACGAGTCAAAGGGTCTGACAGCTCATATTCGCGATTTTCTTCCTGTTTTGGTTTTGGATAATTACCATAAACTTGCTTTTGTGATAAAATCCGAATTTTTTCATTATTATGTGATTATCCTTACCAAAATAGAAGATAATTGTCAAAATTTAGATAATCACTTGTTTTATTAGATAAAGTATGATTATTTGTAATTTAGATTTGAATTATCTTGTGAAATAGTTTCAATTTATCCCTTTAGGTTTTATAGTTTAAATTTGAACCCCAAAAGTTTTGTTGTTTTGAAATTTAAATAGTTAAAACCCTAATGTTTTGAAATGTTTCAAAACTTGCCCTCAAGTTTTGGAATTTAAAGGTTGATTAAAAGGTTAATTAGAAATGTTAAATTCTAAAACTCTAGTAATGTTTTGAAAAGTTCAAATCACCCTTTATGGTTTTATTAATTAATTAAGGTGTATAATTAAAGGAGGTTTAATAAATCCATAAAAATTTAGGTTAACCTTTTAATTGAATTAAAAGTGTAATTGTTAAAGTTAACCATATAGTATTTTAAAAGTATAAAGTACACCCTATACTATATATAACATTAAAAGTCTAACATTATATATATATATATATATATATGTATAAGTAAAAGTCAGTCTTACCGTTAGTAGGCCTCATTCACGAAACTGGTCTATAAGGGGTGTTTAAGGAAATTGCCTATAAAATGGCGATTGAATGGGTATCCACTCTTACCCACCGCACTCTTGACTAGTGGAGGGTCGTTAGCCGAACGGGTAGGATAGGACGAAACCTTCCATTATAAGTATAATGAAATACAGAGTAACTAAATGTTTCGCAAATTCCCAATCTTAGTTACTTAGGCAAAAGTGAATTGATGCAATTCCATGAAATTACACTTTGTGCCCTTGCGAAGACGTTAGTGGAGCGTGTGTGGTTTACCGGCACACTAAATGGTTCTAAGCAAAGGTAGCAAAGGGTGACTCAATGTTTGTCATAGTTCGGTGGAGCGTGTGTGGTTTACCGGCACATCGAATAGGTGATTGTAACATGTGAGGGCACCATGTAGTTTGCATGGTTATTCACACCCGCTTTGTGATCCTCGGCATCCCAGTCACAAACAAGAGGGGCATATCGAGATTTAAACATGCCATTGAAATGTTCAATGAATCTCAAAGGATCTAGGAGTTTTCATAGGTTTAAAACTTAAATTTCTTTTTCGTTTCTCATGGTGAAAACTACTGAATCGTTATTCACTTACCTTCAAATGTTCTGCGATTTGGGTTACGGCATCCCTCTCCCGAGTTGTAGGATATTGTGTTGGGTCCTAGCCTTGGAATTTCATTTGGGTGATTTACCAAGGACTCAATCAATCAACTAACTTGAATTCGTTTTTCTCCCGATGTCAAAGTTCGACAACTATGGTCTTCGCAAATTCCGTGGAACAAGCATTCCACATGAAGATGATATTCCACGATTCGATCGAGGAACAAGAAATCATGCTTCACTTCCTCCCCCTCCTCCAATTATTCTCCCTAACCTACAAGATTGTAAAATTGAAAAGTTCAATATCACTCAATCCCTTTTGGCAAGTAACATAAAGAAGGAAAGTCGGTGTGTGCACACGTCCTAGGGATGAAGTCGCACATTGATAGACTAAGAATGATAGGATCCATTGTCGGTGAAGAGATGGCTGTTGATTGGGTTCTTCAATCACTTCCTAACTCATATAGTGAGTTCGTAAGAGAGTACTATATGATGAACCGCGACGTGACCCTTATAGATCTCACCTATATGCTTATTGCTGCTGAATCAGCAATGGTTTGGCGCAATAGAAAAGCAAAGTTGATTGGTGAATCTGCCTTCGAGACCTCTGTGGATATAGACAATGGCAATGAAAGACATGCAATGATCGAAAAGTTTGATCATAAGAGAAAGGCGATGTCTGAAGTAGTTCCATGTGTTGTTCCAAAAAGAGTCAATTTGCTTTTATTGCCAAGAGAAGGGGCATTGGAGACGAAGCTGCCCTATTTACCTAAGAGATCTAAGAGATGGGAGAGTCGAAACGTATGGCTCTAATTTAGGTAAAATCCATTGACTAACTCTTTTAAGCTTCATTCTAGGTTCTGAATACATAATGTGATAAGATTACAATTGATGTTTAGAAGGATCAAAGAAAAGAAAAGAAGCTTAAGGGAAGAAGTGAGCAGAATCTAACCGTGAAGGAATGGATTTCGATTGCGTTTCTCGAAGATTAGATTCTTGAGCTACTACTTAGAGTTAGAATTAGATTGCTAAGAAAGATGTATTTGCATAAGTTTTTCAATGAGTTGCATTGTGAAGGACAAATTTTTCCGCAATAAAATAAATTTTGATTTTAAATTTTATTTATTTATCCTTACAATGACGTGTATGAAAAATTAATGTTAAAATTATTAGCAATAATGGATTTGTTTCTTATTGTGTTATGGAAAGTCAAGAATTTACCAAATAGGGAGAGTTTCTCATCGACCAAGTTTCAATTGGACAGAAACTTGGAATCATGCAACTTGGTTGCATGATGAATGAGAAATTTCATATTTGATAATTAGACTAATTCGTTGACAAAGTGTCAAGTGAAGGACTAGGAGATCGAGTACACAAAGTTGTGTGTTGATCAAGTTCACCATAAGAGTAACAAAGATATTCGTCATCATTTACTAAAGGTTTAGTAAATATGATTATACTTACAAGATTAAGTGTGATTTTGAATTGATTAAAGGGTTTAGATCAATAGCAAAACGAATAAGAAGAATCAAATAGGCAGAAAGATAAGAGTTTCTCCATTCTAAGAAGAAGGGAGAGTGGCTTTTATGCTTTATGATAGGTCTTAATGATTAAGAACCATATCTCAATTGATCCTCTAAGTGAGTCTTGGTACAATTGTATGTCCAAGAAGAGGAATCAAAGATTGATGAAATGGTCAAATCAAGAAGACAATCATACTTTGTTACAATAACAAGTCTTAAAGTTAAGATTGTGACAATGATTAAAAAGTATTAAAGGTTTATAACATTCATCAAATGTGGAAAGTTGTGATGTCTTGGATAAGACAAAGACCAACTATGACCAATTTATGAAGTGTTTTGATACAAGCTACACTAACTCTTGAAAATTTGTTTGTCAAGAAATGTTTATTGACAAAAGAATCTTATATGTCAAGGAGTCAGCGGGAGTCTTAATGGTCTCGAAAAGTTTCAAGAACAAATCAAATAAACCTTATCGATCATCACTAGCACACGAGTTGAGGTTTACAACCTATCGTAAAGACATTATTTTGTTTCTGTGCCAATCCAATCGAGTTAATTATGCATGTGAGTCCTATGAGTTCTCATTTGAATGCGTAAAAGGCAAGGACCTTGATCAATGAAAGGTACATTGATAGGAAAAAGGTAAGATGCTTAACTACTTGGAAGACGTGGTGGGCAGCTGTGCTACCATAAGGCAAGAAATCAAGATTAAGAAAGTTCGATCCATATGAGTTTGAATTTGTCGTAAACTTTGGTTTTAACAAATTCGCATGGATAGGAACACATACACCGTTTAAATCTAAGTGTCATAATATTTCCTCCTTCATGAAAATGATTGTGAGAAAATGCTTTCACTAAGAAAGATTTTAAAAGATAGTGATTGTAAAATTGCATTCTCAAATTCGATCATGGTTACGGCATCCCTTTCCATAATTTGAATTGTGAGGTTTGGCAATTAGTCTTAATTGTTAAGACACACATATGAACTATCTAAGGCAAAAGTGTATAAGTTCAAGAAGCCTTGATAAAAGATTATCAAAGCACTAAGTATTAGAAACATGAACTTAAGAAATTCAATAAGTATTGTTTTTCTGAAAGTTAAGATGTTTATGAATACATGTCGAAGCTAGTGGGAGCATAAGTGTTATGTTTTATAATAATCATCATGATAGTGGGAGCATAAATGTTATGATTGTATGATTATTAAGGCACGTATTGCATAGTTGGCAATATTAATTATAGAAAACAAGAGTCATACTTTGCAAAGTTGTAAGAGTTGAAAGGTTGTTTTGCTATAATTAAGGGAGAGAATATTATCCTTCATTTCAAATCTAAAGGATTAGGTTGTGGAATGTTAATAAATTTAGTCAAAGGTACATAGTGTGTTCTTAAAATTTCGATTGTGATTACGGCATTCCTCTTCGCAATTCGAGTTTTGAGAACATAGCAAATAAAACATTATGCGTCGTGTCCCATACGCTTCGGGTATAGGATCGATTGCGAATGCTTTAATGTTTGACCATTCTAAAATTTTCCAAATGTATAGTGCATTTAGAGGGAAAAGGGACTAGAATTGGTTTTGACTAAAATAATTAAACAACTATCAAAGGACAATCCAAAGTTCGACGAGGATTGGTCGCTTGCGAGTAGTTGGAAGTATAGTATTGGAAATTATGGAAGTGTTTCCATATTGGATGGACGATATCGACATCATTACGAATAGATAAGATTCTATTAAGAATGAGTTGTCATATAGAAAATATGGAAGTGTGTCCATGTTGGGAAGTAAAATCTATGTCTAGATTAGAAACTTTATGCGAAAGGATGTTCAAAGGAATGTACTTTGAGTGAGAGACATCATATCTAAGGAATTGTCTTGTAACAATTTCCGATAGAGGAATTTGTAATATCATTGGCAATAGTCTTTGAGACTTTGGTGCAGTGACATTACAAAAGGATCGTTGCATAAAGTGTTAGAATCTAGTGTATTCTATAAGTAACAAGAATTTGACATTCTTACACTTAAGAAAATGGATTTGGTGTTGTAAAATGAGAATGATTGGAAATGTGTTCAATTTATCTATTTCGCAAAAGTAAGAACCATAGGTAAACATTGTGTGCATGCTAGGAGCATGGGACAAGTGTTGGAATTCAAATGCGAAGTTGATTACCCGAAACGACAAATAATGAGTAATCGATATGGTGATAAATAAAACGTGTTTTGTTTATACTCAAAGGTTTGAGGCCATATGGGATTAGTATTATTCTTGTGTTTCACCTTGCATGTTTTGACTTCCAGAATAATTGAGTTTATTAAGAATAATCGAATTATTCAAACGGGCCACAGTCGTTCATATGTTGGAAGTAGGTATGAATGACAACTGTCGTGAATTGGTGTGTGGATTGTCTAAAAGAGTATTAGACATAAGCAAATGTTTGCTGCAACGTTCATGAGTGCTTATGAATATGATTTGAGCATTGGATTAAACCCACGCTCACTTGGATCACTCCATGAATTGTATTACGAGTGATTGGTGAGACGATAACATCTTATATTCTTGAAACCGAGATGTGTGAGTTGTATCTTGCGAATCGGTTGCACATTGATAATATGTAAACGTACCAGTAACTTGGTGTTATAAAACATATTGTTGTGTGTAATTCGGTGAGTGAGTGCAAGCAAGAATTGTATCAAAGTTTGTCCGTTCCTTTTATCCAAAGTAGGATAAAAGCGATATCTTTGGGCCCCTCGATGGTTTAGTGATGACATACGTAAATGCTCGGCCAGGCTAGGGCTAATTTGATTTGTTCAATTAGTCTGTCGTCATAAATCGGAAATCGAGAAGTAGTACAAAGAGAATGATTAGAAATCATGTCTCAGACGATATCAAGAATGGAGGAATATATGATCCCTTATCTAAGGACACGCATATCTGATATGATCAGAGTTGACAGCGGCTTTGGAAAGCTACGATTGCAGATCAGGATCTGAAGTCATACGCAGAATAGTTGTTAGACTTATCCAAGTGGGAGACTGTTAGATTAGTGTCTAAGTCCATAACTATTTTGGTATGTACTTGACCCGATGGTGCATGGTCCTTTTGGGTTGCCTTCACCAAAGCAACTTGATTGGAGAAATGAATAAAGAGAGAGAGGATAATATGATTTATTAATATGTTATAAGAATAATATATTAAAGGAGAAATCATATTTGTTTAATTAATATTGGTCAATAATTAATTAAGAATTAGTTTTGTGATCAAATGTAATTAATTAAACTAGAGGGGCTGAATTGTAATTATGTGATAGTTACAAAATAAGGTAAGGATTACCTTATATATATGGTGAACGAATTTAAGGTGTAAATCCCTTAGAATTCGAGTATGATAAGGATTCAAGGATTATCTTATTGGTTGCTTAATGGATAATCAACTAGATAAGGATAATGACTGAAACCCTATCTCTACACCTATATAAACACCCCTAGGGCCATGAATTCGTGTATCCCTTCCCAAGAGGTCCTAGATACGAATTCTAACCTCTCACCTCTCTCTTTATACCTTCTCCACTTGCTTATGGTGTTTGTAAGCCATTAGAGGAGTGACACTTGTGACTCTAAGCATTCCAAAGTCAATACAAGGAGATTTGGGATTGTTATTACTACATAACAATCAAGGTATGATCTTAAACCTAATTACATATTAATATGATTACTTGTATGCTAGAATTAGGGTTTATAGTCTTGGATTCAAAGCATGTACAATAGAGAAACCTAGATCCAAGCATTAGGGTTTGTATGAGCACATAGGATGTCTTATGACCAAAACCCATCAGAAAATGGGGAAGCATAATGTATCAAAGAAGGGTAAACCCATTGTGTGTAGTGCTTGTCATATGCCTGGACACAACAAGGCGACTTGCCGCACAACAAATAACCCAATTAAGCTCAGGGTGAAAATACCAAAGATAACCAAGACTACAGAAGTATATTGAAATGATATTGTCATTTTAGCAAAGCAAATTTGTAAATCTTAAATATTGACATGTTACCTTGTACATGAATCTGTAGTTGAAGGGTCAGTGAATGGTGGTGTAGTAAGTGTGCAAGGATCAGTGAACAATGGTGTAGGTGGTGTGCATGGGTGGTGAAGGTGTTGTGCATGGAGGTGAAGGTGGTGTGCATGGTGGTGAAGGTGGTGGAGTGCATGGTGTTCGAAAGAAAAATGTATTTTGCAACTTTACAAATATACCCCTAATAATGTTTTAAGTATTTTGAATGGAAGGGTAATATGGTAATTTTATTATTTAAAACTTTACAAGTATACCCCTAATTCTGTTTTTTAATTATTTTAAATGGAAGGGTGATATGGTAATTTTCTTATTTAAAACTTCCCAAGTATATCCCTATATTGTTTTAAGTATTTTGAATGGAAGGGTAATATGGTAATTTTCTTATTTATATGTTAAAGCAAGAGGTGTGGGGGTTGCAGTTAGAACAAGAAAACTTTCTGAGAGAATTTTGAAAACCAAACTTGCAAAAGCAGTGTATGGGAAAAATGGTGAAAGCAGCTCAACAACAAATGTAGTGGATATAGATTAGGATTTGTCTCTTTACACATATGTCATGTTTTGAACCTTTATGTTATGTAATAGTTTATGTTGTTGCTGCATGGGGAATATTTGTGTCGTTTGAACCTTTTGTTAACTTCACATGGATGAAACATTTCTGTCTTTTGAATCCTATGTAATTTGTCTTTATGACTTAATGTTCTAATATCACATGTGATGGTACCCTACTATTTTATCAGTATTCAATCCTTGAGTTGGTCCATAAATGTACACTCCTCCCAAAACTCAATCACTTTTAATCTGGATGTGGATCCCATGTGTGGTCCTCATTTGAATACAATACCTAATGTCTTTTACCTGTATTGGTCCATAAACTCAATCACTTTCACTTGTCTGTTGTACCCATGTGATATGCATTATATTCAATTGTTTTGGTCCACAATAAACAATGCCTTTTATCAATATTCAATTGCACTTAACAAGACCATTCAGTGGAACAAAAGTATAGTAACATAAAGAAGCTTGTTTCTACTAGATACAAAAGTACATGGGGCAAAAGTAGCTTAAATTACAGGGGCATTTACCATACAAGGGCATTTACATCCAAACATATACTAACCTATATCCTACCCACCAAAAACCATAGAAGATCTTCATATCCGCAACCCCAAGTTTACAAAAAGGGAGATCATCTATACCACCAAAAACCATTCACTGCCCTCAATCCCTTAGCCCCAAGCATATCTATCCCACCACCTTATCTTTCTGCATCATCAGCACAGCAGTAACAAGCATAAGAAACATCATAACAATCTTGAACTTCATCCTCACGAACTTCAATTCACCCCTCAATTGTTTGTTTTCTTCAATAGTCATGGCTAACTCACCATCAACAATTTCTTTAGCAGCAATGGCTTCAACATTCAGGTTCTCCAACAAAGCTACCCTTCTCTTTAGTCTTGCAACATAACTAATGTCTTTCATTAGTTTCAACTCATACCTGAGATTGTTGAAGGCATTCTTGTAGTGTGGTGGCAACTCATCATTGATCCACTTGAAGTGTTTACACTTCTCAGCTGCCATCTCCACCTACAAACAAACGTACCAATGAAATATTCGGTCACACACTCCACAAGCTCGTTCCACTATCGACTTAATTGAGAACAATAAACCCTAAACTCAACATTATCCCCATTGTTTGATAAACCCTAATTCCACAATCTTCACAACAGATTTAAAGAAGATGATGCTTACCAAAGAGTCAACGCATTTGCGAAATCTACGAGATGGATTCTTATCTGACATCGACATCCTTTCTACGCTTAACTTTGGATGACAACAAGCACACAATTCGTTGTCATGATTCCTAGTAGCGAGAACATTGTGGTTATCAGATGATGATCCAGATGAGTATGCCATCGAAGGAGAAGCTAATCGATTCTTAAGGGTTCGTAACCTGAAAACTAAATGTTATAAACTAGAAATGATCTTGAATATCTTGTCTTCATTTATGGCACTCTAAATAGCTTATTAATGAAGCTGATCCGTCACCTGTCAACTGTGTATCTACGTGGAAAACATTGTCCACCTATGCAGTAACTTAATGGATAACCGGCAATTGTGTGTAAATTTTAGGGTAAAGGGTATGAGAGACAGGTAATTTTCGAGTTTGAGGGTCCATAAAGACAAAAAAAAAAAAAAAAAAAAAAAAAAAAAAAAAAAAAAAAAAAACAATATTGGTCTTTTAAAACTTAATGTAAAAGTTAGATGAGTCTCTATGACAAAAACCCTTAAAAATATAGAAAATCTCCAATAAAATCTCAATATTTTAGGTTTGTTTATGATTTAATCATAACTTTTATTTTTTGAACAGAAAAATCCTGATTATTTTATATTTTATCCAAATTAACAAAATAGTCATTATTTTTTTGAATAAAAAATGACAGATTGTCATATAAAATTAGATAATAAAGATTTTTTTATTCAAATATATATATATATATATATATATATATATATATATATATATATATATATATATATATATATAATTAAATTGTAAATTAACCTAAAATATTGAGATTTTATCAAAAATTTATCTTTTAAAAATATAGGTTTATTAAGAATTAAGATATCTTCAATAATATTTCAAAATCTTTTTTACTTTTGTTCCGTCATATGTCCATAAACCTTTGTTAATCAATCAAGTATTATTATAAACTCTTTTTTTTTAAAAAAAAATTATTATAAACTCTTTTTAATGTTTTACTTTTTAAAAAGTTTTTGTGTTTTATAAATTAACTAAATTATTTTTATCTTTCCTCACGTATTATATAAATCGCCCTTACATGTTTTTTACATCGTAAGTCTATTTCATACTTTTTGAAAACACAATTAGTTGATATGAATATTTTAATAAATGCTAAACGATTAAACAATATGTAATGGTAATGTTTTTTAATCTTTAGTTTTTATATCATTTTGAAATTTTTGACGATTACTTTTTTTATATTATAAATTTCTACAAAATATATTAAGTTTATTATATATTTAACCAAATAGATTATATAACAAAAAGGTAAAAAAAAATGTTTAAATATAACCTGGATGTAAACTAAATTTTATGAAGACAAAACCAATAAAACGGTTAAAAGGTTAGAGATAGCTATGTTATTCAAAAAACTCGCTTCTCCTATGGTAAAAGTTTTCAAAATATTTTTCAAATAATAAAGTTTTTTGAAAAAATTATGATAAGTAAAGCTCTTATATGAATTACAATAACACTTTAAGGTTGAAAGATGAAAGGATGTGGAGCTCCAACAAAACAAAAATTATTAGCAAACATATATAATAGGAAAAGTTTCTGTATGAGTCGTATGAATATTAATTTATAAATAAATAAATGAAATAATATTAATATTAAAGATATGAAAAACCTTATGGCATTGAGCTTTTAAATTTACAAACAATGTGAAAAAACTTCGAAATAAAAAAGTTAACATTGTAACTTTTTTTTAATTTCCATAACTTATCTGACCTAATAGACTTTTGAAACAATTTCTATAACTTATTTGACCTAATAGACTTTTGAAAAAACTTATTACTAATGATGTTTTTAAACAAAGAAACCAAACTGATGTGAACCCCAAACTAAGCCACTTCATATCGTGGTCAATCTATTTAAATCAAGAAATGATGCCACAAATCTTGTGTCGGTATACTTTTTTTTTTCCAAGAATTATTAAACTAAGAAGAGTAGTAACACTCCTAGCATTTTGTTACGTCAACTTTTTGAATATCATTTTATTTTTTTTCATTTATCACATAATCTTAATATTTAGTGGGAATGGTAACACTTCTAACACTTCATTTTTTTTATTTTCTTTTGCTAATTTAATTTAATTACTTTATTTTAATAAACAAACATTTTTTGATTTAATTAATATGACATAATTTTTTTAACGACACACACTTCATATTAAATAAAAACGATTACAATAAATTAAAGCACAACTTAATGCTACTTAAGACCTAAAACACGATTTAATACTACCTAAAACATAATTTAAAATGACGATTTAATACTACCTAAACGATGTAAACTTAAGACATAAAACACGATTTACTACTCCTAGCTAAATTGTTTTGTTAGAAAAAAAAATAGCCACCCCACCCCATCACTTCTAAGTAAATTTTTTAAAGTACAATGTATTAATATAAAAAAATGAATATAGGATGCTATCTTTTTTTAAGATGACGATTTAATACGAATTTTATTTTTTCTTATTAATACGTTTTGAAAAATCTACCTAAATGTGATGTGGTGGCTGTTTTTCTCTAGCAAAACAATATAACTAGAAGTAAATTGTGTTTTATGTTGTAAATAAGTTTTGGGTCGTTTAGGTAGTATTAAATCGTCATCTTAAATTATGTTTTATGTAGTATTAAATCGTGTTTTAGGTCTTAAGTAGTATTAAGTTGTGTTTTAATTTATTGTCGTTTTTATTTAATATGAAGTGTGTTTCGTTAAAAAAAATTATGTCATATTAGTTAAATAAAAAAATGTTTGTGTAATACTAAAAAAATATTTGTTTATTAAAATAAAGTAATAAAATTAAAGTGGAAAAAAATAGAAAAATGAAGTGATAGGAGTGTTACCACTTCCTACCAAATGTTAAATTTAGATGATAAATGGAAAAAAAAAAATAACATTCAAAAAACTGACGGAACAAGATGGTATAAATGTTGTCATTCCTCTTAACGTTATCAAATTACCAAAACACAAAAAATAATAAAAAATATGATGCAGACGGTTCAATTCAATATTTTACTAAATCCAAACAGAATGAATTCCCTTTTTAACTTTCATGTTTTTGGATTTTCTTTTTATAATTTTAAGAGAAAACTTTAAAAATGGTCCGGTTTCTAAAATCTGAAGTTTTGTCCCTAATTTATAAAAACCTCAAAGATGGTCCATGTGATTTCAGAATTTTTAACAAATGGTCCTTTTGTCATTTCACAACCATTTAGCCGTTAAGGGAATGGTACTTTTGTCATTTCACAACCATAGGGACCATTTATTTGCCTTATATATATATATATATATATATATATATATATATATATATATATATATATATATATATATATATATATATATATATATAATATTAAAGGGCCTCACCTCTCTCTCTCTCTCTCTCTCTTTCGTGAATCAGATCATCCTTCGTTGCCCCCACTATCGCATCATTCCTTACCGTTTGTCACCTCCAAATTCTACCATCGGTTCCTCTAGTAAACACTCTGATCCTTCGGTGTTTTCTGTTGAATTGAAATTTGTATGATCTCTGCAACTTGTAGATATATGTGTGAAATTGAAATCTTTGTGATGTCTGAAACCGGGAACAAGATTAGCCAATGATTTCTTGTATCTAGTACTTACTAATATCCTTGGATATCTCTATATTCAATTATTAGTCTGTACAAGTTTAGAGCTTTCTACAACGGTGTATCTGTTCAATTGCTACTGTTGGAATAACAAGACCTTAAATTCAAGAAATCTTTAGGAACCCTAGTTTAGTAGGTTCACTGTAAAACTCATTCTATATTGAATACATGAAAAAGTTTTGAATCATATTCTATTTTGGATTCAGGGGAGATGTTTTTCCACATTATTCTGGACCGAAACATGTCCATCCACGCCACTTTGGTCGCGACCTTCGTGAACAACTCTTTTCAAAGCTCATGAAAGACGTAAAGGGCACTTGCATGTTAATGATTCGTACATTCCGTAACAAATTTCTTCTCCTTCGTGAACAACTCCTTTCCAAGTTCCAATATGATTATGTCTAATTTGTGTTTTTTGCTTACAGTGGGAGGTATGGTTTCATCAAATTAAAGCTCAGGACTGAACCTTATATGTTCCCTTCAAGTCACCTTCTTCAATATCGTACATTTCGAAAACAAAATTGACATGCTCGAGAAAGACAAATGAATGTCATCGTTGGTGCGTTTTGGTTACAGGGAGGAAGAACAAGGGTAAAGGGAGTGTGTTTCTTATTATTTTTTAGAGAGAGAGAGAGAGAGAGAGAGAGAGAGAGAGAACCTTTACATATTAAATTTCATTTTTTATTTTTATTTAAAATAATATAAAACCTTAATAAATGTTTCCTAGGTACTGAAATGACGAAAATGTCCCTTACTTAACGGTAGAAAGCTGACGGAGTTAGGCGGAAGGACTAAACATTAAGAGTTTTGAAACCAAATGGACAATCCATGAGGTTTTTATAAATTAGAAACCAAACTTCAGATTTCACAAAACCACAAGGACCATTTTTGAAGTTTTGTCTAATTTTAATTAACGATGCTACATTTTATTTAACAAACTATAAGTAATGTATAAAAACACAAAACATGTTTATGATTTTAGTTTTCAACTAGCTCAGTTAGCTATCAAGGTATCTACCAAAACTGTTATGGGTTCAATGTTTGACATATATACTACTAACTTGTCGTTCAAAGAAAAAAAACTATACTTAATTTAGGTATTTCAATTCCGGTTTTTTCAAAACAACTGTGCATTGCAATATTGATACGATTTTTCAGATCCCTAATAAAAAAAAATGCAACTTTTGAATTTATATCTATGTGAAGTAGTTTTTCATTGCAATATATAGGTGTGTTCGTTTGGATGGATCGGTTTGATCCGATCCAATTAAGTGAATCCAAATTAATTTTGGTTTTCAAAACATGGATCCAAATAGTCCAAACTAAATTCAAATCCGATCTGATCCAATCCAATTACAATTCCGATGGATCGGTTTTTATAATTTGGTTTTCAAAAACCAAAATATTTTAGTTGTAATTTGAAATTTATAAACAACTAATAAGAAAATATATTATATTTAAATATTTTATAGATAGAAAACTTTTGAGAGAAAATGTATATTAACTTTTTTTTAGCGGGTGAAACGTTTTGAACCTATTTGAAAAAATAAATTACAAAATTAATAAATAACTATAGGTATATATTATAAATAGATAAATAATAAATCTTTATTCGGTTTTTTTAGACAATTCGGTTCTTATTTTATAAATCAAAACCAATCCAAAATAATAATTCGGTTTTGTTGAAAACCAATCCAAAAATCCGAATATCCAAACCAAATAGTCCAATCCCAATTATCCAATTGGATAATTCGATTTTATCCGAATAGTGAACAACCCTAGCAATATATTTGATACATTTTTCAAAACGACCTCGTTTTTTCACCTAGTTTTTTTTTAATGGTTTTTAGTTTTCAAAAGTTTTTTTTATTATTTGGAAAAACTTCATGCAAAAAGCTTTTACTATCAAGGTGAAAGGTTTTTGTAGAATTTATTCAAATGACTTATTTATTTTTTATATTTTGTATATTTTACCTTCTACATTTTGATAATATTTCATTTTAGACTATAAATAAATAATTAAAAACTCCTCCATAGAAAAAGATACTCGATGTCAAAGTTTTTCGTATGAGAGTGGATCCGTATACAACAAGTTTCAACAATTTGTGTTTTAAAATGTTATATTGTACAATTATATAAAACATTAATGGTTGTGTACGAAGAAAAAAATATTATTTATAATTCACTTCTTTTTTTCATATACCCTTCTATAAACTTTTTTTGATTATGTTTTCTGGTCTCCTCTGAAGAATATGGTGCAATCTATTGTATGTATTCTTAAGGGTGAGGCGAATGTTGGTCATTATGAATCCATTTGATGAAGAAATAGTAATATACAGTATATTATTAGTATTTTGTAATACACTATGCATGTATAGTTTTATACAAACATAGGAAAAGGTATCCGAAGAGCTTAATAAAACATTATGTAACATCCCGGAATAGCAAGAGTAGTGTTGAAGGGCTAAAAGTGTAAATCTTGAAGGGCGACTCGGCAAGTCCATGGATGGACTCGGCGAGTAGAGTCGCGACTTTGGTCGCGTGTCAAGTGACCTACTCGGCGAGTCCAAAGATGGACTCGGCGAGTAGGTGCTGGGTGAAGAAAACCCTAAATCCGGGGAATAAGCCCTATATAAAGATCATTATGTTTCCTCCACAGCCTCCTTGATCCCCCCTTGAGTCCCAGAAACCCTAATTTCATGGAGGAACCCCATTGTTGAGCAAATTGGAGCTTGGAGAGGTGTTGTTGAAGAAATCTTGAAGGAGAATAGGCTTGGATCAAGGGGCTTTGCTTGGATTCGAGTTTCATTGCTGTTGGGGCATTCTTTGGAGGTAATATTTCGTTCTTGGGCTGTGTTCTCTTAGATTCTCATTTTGGGGTTGTGTGGGAAGCTTAGTTGTGTGGCATCTTGAGTTTGAAGGATGGATCTGAGGTTGCTACCTCAGATCTGGAGTGGAGAAGATCTTAAGAGCATTAAAGCCCCTGTTCTTGTGTTGTTAATGGAGCTATCATGTCCCAAACCTTAGTTCTAAGGTGAATAAGGCCTAGATCTCTTTGGATTCACGTAAAGTTTGCCACTTTACGTGATGGATGGATTGTAGGAGGTTGGATTTATGTTTTGGATCAATTGCATGGCCTGGAGTGCTTCTGAATTGATTCAGACCGGTGATACTCAGCGAGTCACATGGGTGGACTCGACGAGTTGCTTGAAGATGGCCTGGAACTCGGCGAGTTGGAAGAACAACTCGGCGAGTAGGTTGAAGATAGCCTTAGACTCGGCGAGTCTGTTCTTGGACTCGGCGAGTCTTGTCGAAGAGTCCCAATATTTCCTGGTTGAGTCGAGAATCGGTGAGTCAAGGGATGACTCGGTGAGTTGGGTGCGAGTGGACTCAGAGTTGTTGGACTCGGCGAGTCTTGGGGTGACTCGGCAAGTTGGGTCGCTGATAGAGGGAAGTTCCGAGCATAGGGACTCAGCGAGTCATCGGGTTGACTCGGTGAGTAAGGCCAGTCAGGGGTTGACTTTGACTTTGTCCAAGGTTGACCAGTTGTCTTTCAGGGGTATTTTGGTAATTAAGGGTATTTATTGAATTGAATGTTTCGGTGTTCAGTGGAGGAGTTCGTGTTAGGGTTGGAGCAGCGGGATCTTATCCTTTCAGCCGGCAATTTCGAGGTGAGTTATCCTCACTATATCAACAGGGTCTAAGGCACCAAGGCCGGCCCTTATCGGATTGAGATCCGGGTAGTTGTTATTATTTTGTTGTTGTGATATGCTTGCATCCTGAGAGTTAGGACGGTATGTGTTAGAGACCTGATTGAGATCGGTATCCTGAGAGATAGGGAGATGCTATGCTAATGACCTGTTAGGTCGGTATCCTGCTTAGAGTATGTTATGTTATGTGATATTCTAGATCGGCTTGTTTGAATGTGAACTGTTATATGATTATATGTTTATGTGTACATGGTTGTTTGGACTGGAGATGGGTTGAGGCGGTCCTACTTTGTGCTGTAGGCCAAGATACTCAGGGCGGACCGGTTGTTCCGAAGGCCCAGCGAGCGGTCCGGATATGCTGTAGGCCCCATGCGGGCGGACCAGACGTGCCGAGGCTCGGAGAGTGGACCAGTCCGACTAAAGGCCCGATGCAGGCGGACCAGTCATACTGTAGACTCAGAGAGTTGACCAGGTGAGTTGAAGGCCCAGTGCGGGCGGACCAACCACACTGTAGACTCAAAGGACATGACTAGAATCGGAGGATGGATCCGGTGGACTGAAGGCCCGATACGGCGGACCAGTCACACAGTAGACCCGATATGCATGGATGTTCTATGTTTTGTTATGTTATGTATGTTTTATATGTTATGGGCCGGAAGGCAATATGTTTTGGACCGGAAGGTCGTAGCCTGGAAGGGCGTATATGTGGTTGGTATTTTGGGGGTATCTCACTAAGCTTTCGGGCTTACAGTTGTGGTTTAATGTTTTTCAGGTTCTTCAGGAGACTGTGGCAAGGCGAAGGCGTGATCGTACCGCTCCTCATGATTTTGTAGCAATGTGATTCTGGGAATACTCTAAATGATTTGTATTGAAAACCTTTTGTAAACAATTTAATGAAATCAGGTTGTTTTTGAAAAATTTAAATTGGTTGTATTTTTCGGTCGTTACACATTATTTCTACTATGGTCTACGTATGTACAGAATTGTGACTGTCATTTTCAAAACAAGTAAAACTAGTGTTTAATAACTAATTACTATCTAGGTATATGAAACAACCTGTAAAAGGTCCTTATAAACAACCATAACCCATAAATAAAAAAACAAATTCAAAGATTAGTAAATCTTTAAAAACCTTATATTTTCTAAGTAATAATGAAAAAGGTGAGATGCTTCAATAGCTAAGTTGAATCACATAGTGCACAAGTGGTCCATCACACAGTTTTATCTCCTTGGATTTAGAGATAAGATTTGGACATCATTGTGACATTAATTAATCTTCTGAAGGTCCTTAGTCAAAGAGTGATGAAACAGAGGTTGACAGTAGAAGAGAGAGTTTAACATTTTGAAGGTTCAGACATTTGAAGGTTCATGATTTTGAATGTTGAATGTTTAAGGTTGAGGGATGAAGATACATGGCTGAAGGATGAATGTTCAAGGTTTTATCTTTTTTTTAGATGTTTAGATGTAGTTATTTTTTTGCCAAAGTTTTAACCTTTGGGTGCTTTTTAAAATCTTCTAGTTTTAATATAAACATTTTGGGTAATCGTTATGAAAGAAACAAATAAAAAAGTCATATGAAATACCTTTGATTAGATGAAGAGGCCATCTCAAATTAGTATACTGGTCAGTTTGAAGATCGTGAGATTGAATTAGAATGAGAGAAAAGAATTAAGTGAAATAGATGAGGGTGATGAATTAGGATTCTTCATGGATGGGTGTAATATATTAAGAGAGAGAGAGAGAGAGAGAACATGTTTTATCTCTGCTAACCAAACTACAATGAAATATGCTGAAAGACAAAATTTGAAACTATAGAAACACACACTAAAACCACACAAAAAAAAGACAAAACTGCAAAATTGGTCTTGTGGTTTCATAAAAACTTTGGATAGGGTCCAAAATGTTTCTGACTTGCATGGAAGGTCCAAAATCAAAAACTTCTTTTGATTTTAGTCCAAAAAACTTAAAATGACGGTTATGCCCTTTCATTTTTTTTTGTATTTTTTATAGTTAATTTAATAACATTTTAACTTAAAAAAGGAAAGAAAAAGATTATCCCCACCCACCTCCACCGTTCTCTCTCTACAATAAACACACACACACTCACACATACACACTTTTGATTCAGCTTCGAAGTCAAACCAATGGCGAAATTGGCACACACTTACGAAATCAACATTAATTTGTGTGTATTTTTTTATGTGTTGAAGAAGGAGGAAATTATCTCAGAAAGTTAGTGCACCTTGATTTTAGATTCAACACACATATTTACAGATTTAGATATTGTTTCTGGTGATAAGGCTCATAAACAATTGTTGGTTCAATACCAAAACACACATCGTTATCGAACGATCTGATGAGGAAGACTCATATCGTTGATGCAGTTTCATCACTACCCCTCCCATCTTCTTCTTCCTAACCTTTACCTTCAACTGAAACCTCTCACATATACATCCTGAAAATCAAATCTCTCACAAACGAAACCTGCTAATAAAGGTGTTGGTTCTAGGAGTCAAGACATTTGATGACATCGCTCAACCATCACTCCATCTTCGACGACATTGGTTTAAATATTCTTCTGGGTTTTCAGTTTACATCATCTCATCTTCTGGGTTTTTGATTTACACAAAGAAGGGTAAGATCAACAAGAAAAAAACACCTCTAATTGCAAGAATGGAGATCAAATAAGGGAAGCCACGAGTTTTAGCTTCCTAAGTCATCGGTGGAGGCAAGGTCGGTGATGAACGCTTGGTCTCGCTAGAGACATCGTACCACGTTTTTCTGATGAGACACAACATATAGACGAGATAGGTGGGTTCAATCAATTCAATCAGGGGGTTGATTAACCGGGGAAGAAGAAGATGGTTAGGAAATGGGTAAGTTGATATTAATGTTTCAATGATTCTTATTCCATTTTGACATGGATTTGCTTCTCTGATCTGGGGTTTTTTTTTTTCATTTAATTGCACTTGAAAGTGAAAAGTAAGGAAGAAAATGGAAAAAAAAAAAAAAAAATTTCACAGAGAAAGAATCGGAGAGAGAGAGAGAGAGAGAAAAGGATATTTTCTTTTTTTATTTATAAAATAGTTAAAATTGATACTAAAAATGAAAAAAAAAAATCTAAAGGGTAAAAAAGTCTTTTCAGGTTTTGTAATGACTAAAATGGACTAAAATCAACGAAAGTTTTTGATTTTGAACCTTTCATGCAAGTCGGAAACGTTTTTGATCCTATCTAAAGTTTTAATGAAACCACAAGGACCAATTTTGTAGTTTTGTCCAAAAAAAAAAAAAAAAAAAAAAAAAAAAAAAAAAAACGAAAAACAAAAAAACAAAAAAACCTCTGGTAAACTACAATGACCAAATTTACGGTTTTTTGCTTAAATTCAACCTTTTAAAAATTTGAAAAAAAATCATTAAAATAAAAGTTAGTAAAAATATAATATTGAAGAAGATAATGTAGATTTTAGATGTTAGCAAATTGAGATTCTTAAACGCATGGTTTTCGAGTTTTAGCAAAGAAAATAAGTAGAAAAAAGAAGAAAAAAGAAGAAAAAATAAAAATAAAAAAATTTTGTATTTTGTGTTGGTGAGAGATTTAAACATTTTATTTTTGTTGGGAGGAAATTTGATCATCATTTACTTCCGTTTCCTTTCATATTTTTTTCCTTTAATGAAACAGGAAAAACAATTTCTTTTTACTTTATTTTCACTTTAGACTCATTTGTTTTCATTTACATTGTTAAATTGAACTTGAATACATGGGAGGGTGAAAGATATGAGACAAAAAAAATAAATAATAATAATAATAATAATAATAATAATAAAATTAAAAAAAAATTTAAAAATTTAAAAAAGTAAAATTATTTACTACGATATCCTTTATTAGATTATGAAAGAGGCCGCTGAGATGGTGCATTGGAGGTAGGAAAGACAACAATGGCAGCAGGCATAATTTCCCTCCAATTCCAACCGTCGATATTTCAAATTCCCCTCTATCCCTCATTATCTAAACCTAAAACCTTCAAACCATTGACAGTCAGATCCCAAAAATCCGATGCAACCACGAAAACCCACGAAGACGGAATTCCGATTAACCTTGTCAAAACCCTAGCTCAGTTCAAATCCAGGCACAATTTCATCAGAGTCCTCGAAGTTTCCCGAAAATCCGACCACCCTTTCGCCGGCTCCAGACTCCTGTTATTAGATGCCCCCGGCAACATTCACAGTATCTCCTTCCTTCTCAAACTACTCACAGGCACCTACTTCGACGTTTTCGCTACATTTCCACCCATTTTACCTCCCGGACCTTTAGGAATTCTCGGGTTTGGAGCCGGGTCTGCTGCCAAGTTAATATTGGAGCTGTACCCTCAAGGCGTGATCCATGGATGGGAACTTGACCCGGCGGTGATTGGTGTTGGAAGAGAGTATTTCGGACTCGCTAAGCTCGAAAGGCAATACCCAGATAGGCTTTTCATCTATGTTGGCAATGCGTTGAGTGCTAATATTGATTCTGGGTTTTCAGGGTTGATGGTTGATTTGTTTAGTAAAGGGTGTTTAATTCCGGAGCTACAGGATCCGGATACTTGGATGAAGATGAAGAAGAAGTTGAGGGATGGTGGGAGGATTATGGTGAATGTTGGAGGGAGTTGTGTGGAAGCAGAGGATTCTAGGAGAGATGGGAAAGTGATTATGGAGGAGACATTGAAGGCCATGGAGAAGGTTTTTCCAGGTGAGGTTCGTGTTCTGAATCTTGGGAGTAGGAAAGACGATAGCTCAATTGCTGTTACAGGTGGGTTGCCTGATTTGGATTTGTGGAAGGAGAATTTACCTAAATCTTTGAGGTTTTATGTTGATATGTGGAAGCCTTATAGTGTTGTCTAATCAGTGGTGATATACTTTTTTGCATGTAACCTGTTCGACGAAATGCATCACAAATTATTCTACGTACACCCATCGATTTCTTTTCTTGTTGTATTTAGGCTCTTCCAGCGAATGCTCACTCCTAAAACCTAGCCCATAAATCTGGCTTCTTGATGATCTTGCAAAAGTTGTTTGATATATCTAGTCTACGATTATTCTTTCAAGACACACAATCAGATAAATATGTTTCTTTACAAGAGACAGATTTTACCCATGTAACCAAGTATCCAAGATATACCTTTGTAATTTGATGAATCTTTTTTGAAATATATAATTATAAAACTACAAAAAGATACCGAACTTTTTACTTATTTTGTAATTAGACTTGGTATAACTTTATGGAATAAGTCTAAGGGGGTGTTTGGCTTGTCTTTTTGAAAGGCAAAATGATTTTTTGGAAAAGTTACAAAAAATCAGATTTTCCTAACTTTTTCAAAAAATCACTTTTCGTTCTATTTAAAATCTAAAAATAACTTTTAAAATGTTTTTACCAAACATTTCATACCCTTTATTTTTTCTAAAAATGATTTTTGTCTTTCAAAAAGACAAGTCAAACACTTCTAAATCTACCATTTGTATCCACATGGAATTATATATGCTTACTTCGACAATCATTTAAAAGGAAGGACATTTCAGCATAAAATAGATGTAGTATCCAGACAATATATACGTATCGCACAAAAGAAGATATCAAAATATACCATTATATTAGGGACAAGAGTTCATAAGGTAGAGTACTCACATCACTTATCCTCAAATGAATTCTTATATTCTGTAAAAGTTATCGAGTACCTATATAGAGGGTGTTTAGGATTCTTATATATATATATATATATATATATATATATATATATATATATATATATATATATATATATATATATATTAATTTTTGGTTTTTTCAAAAAGTTAAAAGCTTGGAAACTTGTTTGACAAATATAAAAGTCTTTTTAAAATGGCTTTTTGGCAATAATAAAAAGAAATGGTTTTAAAGGTTATTAATTTGTGATTTTTGGTGACTTTTGGTTTTTTCTTCTTCAAAAAGTTAATCCAAATATATTTTAAAATATTCTTTTAGAAAAAGTTATAAGTCAAAAAGTTATTTTTATTAAAATGATTTTTTAGGCCAAAAAACAATCCCAAACACCCCATAACCATAATAAAAACATATAATTAACTCTATTAACTCTTGATATGATAATTTGGTTACTACGGTTAATTAACTCTTCTAAACCTTTAAATATTCATACTATGACCTTAATAAATCATGGTTTAAACAGATTCGACAATCTAGTCAATAACACGATGAGATAATCTGGGTTCTATTGGAAAATGATCCCTTCTCTTGGAGGAGAAGAGATCTATTTATACATGTTGTGGTGGGGACAAGATCCCGACGATACCTTTTTGTCCCTTTTGAGCTGACAGCACGCGGAGGCGTCCTATTGGCAGATTGTGCACTACTAGTTGTTAACTATTATTGGTGTAAAATTCTCAAAGGCCAACGCCCTGAGTATTACATTTGTCACTCTGGGAGGCGTTTGGTACTGTTTTGTCTTGGAGTTAGCTTTGGTGCTTGGGCGCCAAGCAATAAACGCGAGGTTGCGAGGGCGAAGACCCGTGCTCGGCGTTAGGTATGTGTCGACCTTTGACTAAGTCGTCTAAGAGATGACAACTCCGTTATATTTGGTGTATTCCTAGTGGGATACGTTAACAAGTCTCCTAGGCTACTAGATGTAAACGTTTTCTTAAGGTAGTTGCGTTGTTCTAGCGTAGATCTGGACATATGTTTGGGGGAGATGGCTCTTATTGACTACTGATGTGATGGAGGCGTCTGCGCATACGGTTTCATCATTATAACTGCCTGGGATTCCTGCCTGCATTTAAAACTCCCTTCATTTGTGTTGGTTTCATTTTCTTCACTTTCTCTTGCTTCTGCTACTCCTTCCTTCTTTCTACTCTTTTTATTTTTTTCTCCGTTCTTGTCTTTTATTGTCGACGAACAATGGCTACCCAAAACATCAGAATCGTGCCTTCTCCGAGTGAGTTTTCTAATCTTTAATAAAGGTTCTGTTTTCTTCCCGAGAACGGGGTGGAATACCCTCATAAGGGGGCTATCATTTCCCATCGGTTGGAGGGGAAGGTCGGAGTCCCTATACCAATCTTTGAGGCAGGGCTCCGGCTTCCCATGTCCGATTTTTCGATGATACTATGCGTCAATACGGTTTTTATGTTGACTATCTGACTCCTAACGCCATCAACAAGATCATTGGCTTCAAAATGACATGTAAGGCTTTAGATGTGCTTCCTCAGTTATGGGCTTTCAAGTACTTCTTCGACTCGTTACTCAGTTTGGGGTGCATACGTTCTCTCAGCAGCAGGGAATCCACGCGTTCATCATTAATCAGAAGGCCCCCAAGAAACATTAGCAGGACAAGTGGTTGTGGGTGAACCGTGATTTGGTTGGCGACGGTTATCCTCGTCGTACCAACTTCCCTGATTGGGATCCTGCTCTCTTGGGGGCCAACGAAACCGTGGCTGGGGCATTGAGAACCATATCTTTCAACAAGGAGGATTGCATGATGGCCTTTGTTAGTATGAGTGCTTCTTGGAGGGAACGGGGGAAGATGCCTCAGTTCTACGTTGAGAAGGACGATAAGTACCTCTCCTTTTCCCCCTTTTTTGATTCCCATCTTCCCATGCTTATCTGTGCGTTGTGCGACTAGTAATTCTGCCTATGTCCCTAATTGTGATGGCTTGGTTTTTATTTGCAGGTTGTGAGAGTGTTATCCCCTTTGAGATAGTGTCGAAGGGACGATTCCAGGGTACCTATCAATACTGGGAGGTTCCCTTGGTAGATACGCTTCCTTCACCGGCCGGTGTCGACCGTGACCTAGCTATTGCAGGCTCTCGCGTTGCTTCTCCTCTTGGATCCAGCCCCTCTATCGATCGAGTGTTGGTCGACGCGCCTATTGGGGGAGCCTCCCGTAATGATCATTTTCCCTCCGATCACGAGGAGGAGACACCGACTGAGTTGTTGACGAGGAATAGGCGCTCAGATTCTATCACACCCCCGAACTAGGACGGCGGAAACATCCGGGAGCGGATGACGTCATTGCATAGTATCATAACGATTGAATATGACTGAAATATAGCAACCAAACAACATACATTAAAAGATACCAGCATACATCGTTTACATATTTTATTTGTTCATCAATTACACAAAAGTGACATAAAGTATGAAATTACAAAATGCAGCAAATCCGGTTCTTAGGTACCTGCTTACTGGTTCCCTGAGAATACAAGTCATTTTGAAAATCGTCAACATTGAATGTTGTTGAGTTCATAAGCATATTTGTATAAAAAGGTTTGTAACAACTTTGTTTGTAATAATTTATATGACTCCAAAAAATCTGATATTTTCTATGAAAATGGTTTGTAAGTCTCGTTCCAAAGCTGTGAATATATGCATGCATGTCCTTTGTTTCCTTTTGTTTGTAAATGTAAAGTGTAAGTTCCCAGAAAATCCAATATTTTCTTATATGTAAACTGTAGTCTTAAACCCTAAGATCAGAAGTGTAAGTGAATGTCAATTGGAAAATGATATGCAATTTTATATTTTCAATAAAACCGATGAAGTGTAAGCTTCTGGTAAATTAGGATAGTATTGTTAATTCCCTAAGTGAGTTCTTATAACCATGCTTGATATGACTGTTATGCCTGAACGACGTTCTTCAGGCATCAGAATTGGTAGACTTTTGTCACCCTAGACTTGTTGGTCTAACTGTAGCGAACAACTGAGGTGTGGGGTTGTCAATCCCATATAGATCAATACACAACGGTCTCGCTCTCCCTCAAGGAGACCCCGGTTATATAGCAGGACTTAAGGTGTACGCTAGGTAGGTACAATGAAGACAATGTCTCACTAAAGCTTTAACGGATTTACGTGAACTTTGACTCCCATTATTGAATAATGAAAAATGACATTACTAATGTAAGTTTATGACTGAATTTTTATGACACACGTTTTTCAGCTTTTATGACATGCAACTTACTACTCGTGCTTTAAAAAATTTATGATAATCAGATTATGACACACAAATTTTTTTTGTCATAAATTCTGTTTTGTATACTATTTTGGATTAAATTATTTATAATATTTTTTTATAAATAATCATTAGTGAACATGAATAATTGTAATATATGATGTGAAAATAGCACAACACCATAGGTTTTTAAGCCACCCAAAGTAGTGACACATAGTTACGACTATTTTACAAAAAAGACTTATTTTTAGCAAAATACCAAGCTTTGTAGTTTGTTTAACACACCATAATGGGTTTGAAAGTTTTGTAATACAAAATATTCTATTTGGTTGTAACTCTAATAAGTCACGATTTTTTCAAAACACATATAATAACCATGTCTTCAAATATTTGTGTAAAATATAGGAGTTAAAAATGCATGTGTCCAAGAATTAAACATGTTTGGGCATAACACCCATATTTTGCCATTTTTGAGTGTACAAACACAACCACTAAACTTTTAGAACATTTACTTTTTGATTTTATCATAAGTTAGGAGTCTTCTTCTTTAAAAACTTGTTCCATTTTTAACTCAAAACTATAAAGCATGCAAATAACCAAAGAGTATCCGAGACGGGACTTGTATCCTACCCCCGAAAAGTATGAAAAACACGAAAAGATGGGGTATGAAGCTCACCTTGATTTTGTGTGGTAGTAAGAAGAAGAAGGAAGTTTTCAAGCCTAGCTTGGTCTTGGAGAGATTCTCAAAAAGTTGATGTTCTAAGGGTCATACACATGAAAATGGGTGTGTAATGGAATGATTTTAACACTAACATGTATATAAGAACTAGTGTTTTACAAGGATCTTACAAAGTTCTTGAGAGTTACTTGAAGAAAATACCCTTGATGATGACACCACACACGAATATGTAAGAGAGAATGAGAGATCTTGAGAATGTATTGGAAGAAGAAAAGTGCTTGGTGTGTGGGGGTGGGGGGGGGGAGTTGACTTCTTTGATGTTTGATGGGATATTTGCATAGAAACATGATGGGTAAGACCCTTGATGTATGTGGGATAAAAATGAGGTGGCAAGTCATTATTGGGTTTTCTTTTTCCTTTTTTTTGTTTAACACATGCTCTAGCCGAAACCTTATAGGGGTTTCAACCTTCATGGATTCTTAAATGGGCTATTGGTTTTGGTTTACCCATTAAGAGGTTTTCGGTCCTTTAAATCCTAAAGGTAGAAGGGTGTCTGTTTTGGGGGTATGCATGGGATTTTGGGTTTAATTGAGACCAATAAGAAGAGTTTTCGACCCAATAAGTCCCAAGGAAGAGTTTCCAGCCCAATAAGGCCCAAGGAAGAGATTTCGGCCTAATAAGGTGTTGGGCCGAGAATTCTTAGACCAAGGCCCAAAGTTAATTGGGCTTAGCTATTGGATCAAGTATTTGGGCTTGCACTAGGCTATTTCAACTTGGTTCACAATGTATGCTTGTATGTATTCTAATAACATTGTAGTTTGAATTTCACTAATTTGATGTTATAAAGTTACATAGAGGAAATTTTTGTACATGAAACACCATCTCAACCCTAAATTTGCTAGTTGTGACAACTTCTAAGCGGCGGTTGGCATGGTTGGACTCCTCACTTATGGAGGGTGCCAGTGTTAATTCTTCTATTTGGCACCTATGTAAAAGGTGAAATGTGGACTACCTTTTGGCAGATTTTGATGTTGTTGTGAATGTTCCCAATGATGACCCATTGAAACTAATGGAGGGAATGAGTAAACAGGCGACAGAACAGCCTCATGAACCCAAGAAGGAGCCCAAGGATGCTGCGATCCTTGGGGGGATCTTTGAGCTAGATTCAGATGATATGTCCCAAGATCCTTCCGATCCAGCTTCAGTCTCGGCGAGAGTCGAAGTTGTTGTAGGTTCCTTCTCTCCTCTTCCAGTGATTCCTGCCATCTATGTGTCGGAGTAGGGGCTTAAACGAGATTTTCTCTTGACAAAGCATTCTGATGTGTACGAATGGAGTCGTTATGCCTTTCCTCCTGCTACAATTGAAGATCTATAACTCTGCTACAACTCCCATATGTCTAAAAGCTTGCAGTACACAACCGCTCAGGTTGCCCCCTAATGGTTGTTGTTGCATAACATATTCTCCAGGTTAGTTTGGACTCTGGAGAGCTTGCACAAGGCCAACTTTTCCCTGGTTTGAGGCCTATAAAGGCAACTTGCATGGATGTCAGGGTTGAGGGTGGTAAGCATGTGAATAGAGACGAATTTCCACGGGGAAATTCATGCATGGTGAGTTGAATACTCTTTTGGGACATACTCACGTAATACATGCAGAGGTGAAGTCTTTCCTAGAGACTAATTTTGCCTCCTACCTCCACCTTGGTGAGCTGGACATAGAGGGTCTTCGTCAGCTGTGCGATAATCTAGACGCTGAAGTGAAACATCTTGAGGCCAACACTTCTTAGGCTCGTCCTTCTCCCCTCGGTTGTTTGTTGTTTGAGACATTGTTTGGATCTTTACAGGGTTTGTGAGACAATGTTATTAGGTAATATTTGAATTGGTATTGGGCCCTGCATGGTGTTTCTAAGTCCGGGAGTTGTCCGACAGACAATTTTAACTTCCCTACTTTTGGATGTTATGACTTTACTTAGTTTATCGAGTTTTCTTGTCGTCCCTTATGGTTCGTGTTTTCCTCCCTAGGTTTAGGTTTGTCTGAAGGTATTTGGCCTGTAGGGTAGACGTGCTTTTTGGTTTTGCATTGAGGGAAATTAGTTATGATTCCCATTTGTTTGGTATATTCACTGGGCCCAAAGCATGTTTTTTGGCTTTAGCCCAGGAGCTCATTCCGATGGGGTTGGTGCTAGTTCTTTTTAGTGTTATGGTTTACCCTTTTAGGATCAAGGCCTTGGTTGCCCTTTGGTTTTGAACTCTGGCTGGTTTATTTTGTTAGTGCTCCCTTTTTTAACTAAAATTTTTTTGTGTTACCTTTTTGGGACTTTGCTCAAAGTCCTAAGTCAAGGAGGATTGCACTCCAACCCCAATCATTTAAGCCATGCCGAGATCGACACCTCAAGGTCTGAGGGCTTAGGTATTGTATATTACGAGGGAAAGGTTATAATCCTTTAAGGCCTCTACTTGTCATGGTCAGGAGTTGTGGCTCTTTTAATTTTACTGACATATTTTTAGAGAAAGGTCATGAGCCTTTGAAGCCTATGGTTTCATTCTTACAATGGTTTCACTCAAACAACGTGGATGATCTGTCCTTGTTGTCGTTTGGTACATGTGTACAACCTCTTATGGGTGGTGTCGAGCTTGAGTACAAATATTTTAGCAATATATATATATATATATATATATATATATATATATATAGTGAAATACAACTTTCATAGCCTCGTTAATGATGTTTTTATTTCTGGGAAGATCTATGTTTTTTAATAAGGGAAGAGGGGTGACTACTATATGAGCCAATTATTGGCCCTTGTGTTGTTTTTCTTGGGTATGATTATCCATTCGGAGTTTGATCACATTGTTCATGCTTTAGAACTACTTTATTTAGGTCTCTCCCTTTGCTCTAGCGATGGTGGTATGATTTGTGTGTGTGTCAAATTTCGGGGGATACAACCTAATTTTGGGCTCTTAGGGTCCGTACTCCCTTTGATTTGTTCTTACAATTCTTCTTGCACGTTCCTTGGTGGACCTGCCCACAGTCGCATGTTGCTTTGCTTTTTTGGTGTTTGTGTCGAAGTTCGGTGTTCGCGACAATCTAATCGTTACCTTGATCGGTGACACTGTTTTCCCAGTCATTTCCTGGCTGTGTGTTAAGTTTTCGCCAGGCGGTGGCCCTACGACGTCTATGCTCTTGTATCCCTGGTATCTCTCGAGCATGTTTTGCCACGGTATGGTTGTATCCTTGCACATGCAGGATCTTGATATTTTCGGGTCGACCGCCTTGCCAGGAGTGACCTTCGGATCCTCTTGTCTCCTAGTGCCTTGTGTCTGGTTCTTTTGTTTATGCTTTTTCACAACCTCCATGTCTCTCCGTGTATTGTTGTTTGGGGCTTTGTTTGGTGGGAGTTCATCCTAGATGGGATCTGAGTGTAGTCTAATTTGGCTGGAGGGCCCTGTGGTTTTGTTGATTTGTCCTAATCTGACTTCTTTTTTGGGAGCTCGCCTGGATTTCATGTCTATCCATTTATTTGGAAATCTTTGCTCCGTATCCTGGTGGTTTCGTATTTTTGTTTTTTAGTATCGTAGGGAATGTGGGCTTCTGGTCCTCTACAGGATAATACTTCCTCACCCAAGGTAGGTCGGATTTTGGGCTTTCGCAGTCATCCGTCATGGCTTCTTGTCGTGGGGTGGTGTGCAAGGAAGTTTGATAAAACCGAAACCGCGTGGGTGTTCATGTCAGATGCCTTTATGGCTCCCAACTTAGCTTTGTTGTTGTAGCAATGCCACCCCCCGGATTATCTCCCATTAGGATGTTATCTCCCTCACCTTCTTGATCTTGCTTGATGGGTACTGGAGTTGAATTCTTCCATCCACGATGGCTTGTCCTTCGCTTTTTCAAGACATGTGCGTCCTCCAGTTTGACGACAGTATGGCCTGGAACTTGAAAGTGCGTTGACTGTCCAAGGATCAGATGAGTGGTTTACCACTGAGAATTCTGTCACCCTCATGATTCTTTCCTTCTGGTCGTGATTGACTAGGTTGAGGGGGATATTTATGGTGCCAACCAGCCGCAGCTGGTGACCTGTGAGTCTCACCAGGGAGCCTTTCATTGGTTGTTTTAATCCTTCTTTCCAGTGGGTTGAGAGCTCGCTGAAGCAATGCTCATAAAAAACGTTTGTGCTGCTTCCGTTGTCAATTAGTACTTCGTAAATTTTCCTTTGGCGCGTGTTGGCAGTTATCACAAGCTGGTCCCTGGGATTCCATTTGGGGGTCTTCTAAAGAAAAGTTGATGTTAAGGGTGTTCTTCCGTACCTCTTCGATGTCAGATTTGGATCTCAAATGTTTCGCTATATCCAGAAGGTTACCGATCAATTGTTTTTCTTCCACTTCTTTTTCAACATTATGCATTCACTGGTGTTTTTTCAAAAACATGTACTTTGGATCTGTTTGCTTGTGACTCGTTTCTGCCGAATGGGCGGAGCCTTCGAGACGAGTGTCTCGAGTGTCGGCTGTGTTTATCGTGATGCCCTATGTGGTGGGAGCTGGAACGAGCGTCTGCTTCCTCTTGTTTGATATATGTGTTTGCCATCGCTTTAACGTTTCCTTCCTTCCGCTCCTCGCACTTGAATTGCCTTAAGTACTTCTTCAACCTATATTTGAGCTTATCTATTGTTTTTGGCACTATTCCCTACATCTTTTTTGATAGAGGGTCGAGGAGATGTGTATGGTCGAAGGCACCTGTAACAATGAATTCTTTGTCTCCTAGCATGTTAAGTGTTGCGAGGGTCAACCTTTCATAGTACTCTCATATCGACTCCCCTACCTTTTGCTTACACGCCATGATGGAGTTCGTGTCTCCTTTCCCCTTTCAAAATTTCATAAATTTGTTAAGAAAGAGGTATCGTAATTGCTCGATGCTTGAGATACTTCCCAGAAAGAGAGCTTTGAATCATTTGTCTGCATTCCCTGCTAACGTGACAGGGGAATATGTGCAAATGAACCTCTTGTCCATTTGGAGCGACATCATCATCAATTCATAGGTATCTATGTGCTCTTCCGGGTCCGTTGTGTCATTGTATTTGGATATATTTGTGATCATTGGTGAATGGGGTATCTCATACTACAGGAGTTCCGGGCAGAATGCAGAGTTGGTGGTTAGAATTGGTCTGTCCATGGAGGGAAAGCCTCCGTATTGCATGGTTTATTGTGTTAGATTAGGTGTCTATACCCATAATTATAATTGGTATGTACTTGAATTGATAGTAACACAGTCCTTTTGGGTTGCGTTCATACTAGCAACTAGACAAGATGATTTACTGAGAAAGAGGAAGAATTTATTATTTGATTAATAAATTGAAATAAATGATTTATTAATGTATTATGAAAATAATATATTAATTATAAATGATATTAATTAATTAATATTTAATCATAAATTAATTTGGAATTAATTTTGGGATTAAAGGAATTAATTAAAAGTAGTTGGGTTATTTGACAATTTATTGATAGTTGTGGATTTGGGCTCTAGAACCCTCCTAGATGGGTTGAACGAAATCTTCTAGGAATATCCTAGAAATTTCATCCAAGGGCCTCTTGGATGGGGCTCTTGGTCTGCTTAGGCCTTAAACTAAGGAATTAGGGTTTCCTCCTTAAAACCCTAGATGTGGCCCTAAGTTGCCAACAACTATATAAAGGGCATACCCCTTAGGGATTTTGGCCAATCATACTAACCCTAAGAAGAGTCGAAATATTGAAGCCTCCTCCTCCTTCCCTTTCATACATCCTCTTGCTAAGTGTGTTTGTGATCCATTAGAGGTGTTACGCTTGTGACACTAGTTCTCAAGCTTCAACTACTTCATGAATTTGTTGTTGTTACTATATAACAATTAAAGGTTAGTCTACTTTCTCTTATTGTGAATTTTGATTATACTAGATGCCTTCTAGGGTTTATTCTTTTGTGTTCAATACTTGCATGCCCAATAGTAAAAATATAGATCCTACAAATTAGGGTTGCATGCACGCACAAGGATTGTTTGTTATGCTCAAAACCCACCAATGGTATCAGAGACTATGATCGTTTTCTTTTGCTACTCGTGTATAAATTCTTTATATACTTGGGAGCTAAGGGGAAATATTGACGCATTTTTCTAAAACAAACAGTCATGCAATACACATTCGCATATGAGATATGGTATTGAAAAAGTAGGTTTAGAAGCCTACCATTGTGAATACTCTATCCATTTCGTCAAATTCTTACTTCTCAAGTATATATTTCTCTATCCATTCTCATGTATATTTCTTTATATAGCCCAAATACAATCTAATTTTTGATAACTATATATATAATATAATTTTTAATTATGAAACAAAAATGACGATCGATAAAAGTTGGATTAGAGAGGACCAAATGTCTTCATAATACTTGGAAGGTCTTAAAATCTTTATGAAGATTTCTGAGAAACATATCAACTCTAAAGGCAAAGTGTGTTGCTGATATTGTCATATTTATACATGTTTTTAGGCAATATTTGTTTATATTTTTATTAATATTTTGGTTATCAGCATAGAATAATGGTGCTTATAAGTTTAAATTATATTTTGTAGCCAAAATAGAAGCATTTTTGAAGAAAAGGACTAAAATTGTCAAAACATGGAACTTTGGAGATTTGAAGAAAAGAAGAATTAAAATTCAGCAAAAATACATACTCACGATGTTAGAATTGAAGGCTCACGACGTGTGTTGGAGTATTCTAGAAGATTGGCATCGGAAGGAAGAGTCCTTGTCAAACACAGATAGCTACATTCTCACGACGTGAGACATATTGGCTCACGACGTGAACCTAGAAAAATCAGAAACTATTTATATCCTTGTTGATTACGACTCTGGGGTCTTTTGGCTGATTTAAGAAGTTTCTGGAGACGATTTTCAGAAGAGGAGAAGGTCTGGAATAGGATTCAACACCAAAGGAGAAGAGAAGCTCATAAAATGACTTTAGATTTGGTACTTTTCAACATGCTTATGAATATGATTTGTGTTAACTTGTTTGCTTGGATGTCCAACTAAATCTAGCTGCTTTTGTTAGCTAGATGAAGCTGGAACTCATGGATTTAATATTTTAGATTTGATGTACTTGTTGGTTATGACTTGTGTTGATTGATTTTACCTAGCATGTTTGATTTAGTATTTGATTGCTTTGATTTCTTATTATGTGTAGTTGATGATTATTAATCTGCATGAATTAGAATACCTAGTAATTTAGTGAACATTAAATTATTAAAGCTAGGATCACCAGTCTTAGTTAAACAGTTAAGTATTGAATTAGGTTATGCTAGAGAACTCATATGATGACCATAATTGTGTTTTGTTAATCAATCTTACATAACTCCAATTCATAACATAATTGATTCTGTGTTAACTTAAGTGTGAACATACTTTGATTTACATGAATTAATTAATATTAGTAGAATTAAAACTAAATTGCTAATACTATCTTAATTGGTAACCAAAATTGCTTGTCATAGCTAATTTATAAACCATTGAGGGAAAGTGGATTCGAACTAACATAAGTGTTTTGTTTATTGATTGAATTTGTGTTAAAGAATGAAGTTCATCTAAACTTGAAAAATTAGATAAATCCCATTTATTTGTTAGTAATTAGGTTAATTTAGTAGTAGATAGATTAATTAGTCAAAACCGTTCCCTGTGATCGACACCCGACTTACCCGACTATTCTATAATTTGACTAGGTACACTGCCTAGGTGCAATTTAGTTAGGTTATAAATATAAAATTAGGAGTAGCTATTTGCACACATCATTTGCCAGTGCAAAACGTGTGTGAATTCGTATCGACAGGTTTTGCTTAAGGTTTATATCCACTTACATGACATTGGGTTTCTATAAACATATACTATGAGGATTCGTCATAGTAAGAAACATGTTGGTTGTTCTGATTTAGGCTAGAATTCGACTCTAAGAATAAGCACTCCAATAAACACGTCCCTAAATAATAATATGTTTAATGTAATTGATGATGTTATGGCAGAACAAAATACAAATCACGAAAATATAGACGGGGAGGGAAGAGGTATAGACCCAAAATTTGATGATTTGTTTGAGGAGCTCAATACAACGTTATACCTATAATGTAGCGATATGTCCGTTTTAAACTTTTTGGCAAAGTTGTTGCATATTAAAGTGATCAATAGATGGACAAATAATTTGTTAGACCAACTTGTATAGTTACTAAGAGTTGCTTTCCTAAAGAGCAAGATTTCATCCTCACACTATGAAGCTAAGAAGAAGTTGAGAAAGATATGTGACATCCCCAAAACCACGGCCAGAAAAGACCGGTTTCATTTATGCTTTTAAAATGATTCCAGAGTAAATACATTGATTTAAAAGAGTTGTGGAATTTGTTCTCAAAATGAAATATGATAAAACAAGATTTACCTAATCATTTCTTAAAGAAATGTATTTTCATTATATAACTAAACTCGGGATGTCATGTTCCGATACAGACAAAAGCATAAACAATAAAACATAGACCTTACACATTTACATATAACTACTGGTCTATAAACAAAAACATCTTCACAAGTTCTCCAATTTATGCTCTCGCGCCACTATCTGTAATACAAAGAAACTGAGTGGGTCAGGTTTGGGATCCTGGTGAGCGTATAAGGCTTTCAACCCACAATAATAATTATATTTAATTTCATCAATCAAAAATAATCCAATTACCCATTCTCATTATCCTCACCTTACGTAGCTATGACAACAACTATTACAAGGGTCCTAATCTAGGATTTTCATCGGGACGGACACTACTGCAGAGGGGTTTCCTCAGCAATGAATGTCCTAAGGCAATCATGAGGGGATAGAATACAACAAATGAAAACCCAAGTTCAACAATACCTATAGGTTATGAGCCTGCCAACATTCCACAAAACTATCTAGAAAAGTCCGTTGTCGTCATCCATATTCAGCTGAATGACTAGATCACAATCACATCGAGGCCTCTCATCAGTTTATCACACATATAATATCTACCCAAGTTCTACCCAACATTTTTGTAGATAACAACATACATATGAATTCATATGCAACTTAAAAACTGATAAGATACTCATTCAATACTCGTTCCAAATAAACAGATAACATATATATACACATGTAACACGTATTCTAAATTAGATACTTCATATCTATGTGTTAGAAAAAAGGGAATATACACTCACTTGATAATTAAGATGATTATCGGACAACACTACAACTCTAAAATCAGTTTTCTTTGGTGAAACCGAGATGCTTCCTTGAAAACCGAGCTTCTCGTGGGCAGAGTTTCGGCTCGGAAACTTTACTTCTTGGGATCTTCGGGGCTTCGGGACTCGCTTCGGGTCTCGGGATGATACTGGGGCTTCGGGAGTATAATTTGAACGTCGATCGATGAAATAAGGGTGAGAGAGAAGAGATTTGATAAACACAAATGGCTGTGTTTTCAACGTGGCCAATCCGGAGCCAAGCACTGAATGTGGGGAATTCCCCAATTGAACGCGGGGCGTTCCCACTTTGGGATGCGTGCCTCAAACTTCATAAATTCATAACTTTTGCATACAATCTCCATTTTCGACGTTCTTTATATCCACACGTAGGTGAGATTATGCTCTACAACTTTCGTTTAGACTCCGTCGGCTAATTTTGACTTGTATTCTTATTATATTATTTTTAGTAGGTCGGGACAAGAAAACTCCATTAGAAATTCATAACTTCTTCATCCGACGTCCGTCTTCATCTGTCTTTTCACTGTTGGACTACTATCGACGAGATCTTAGATTCTTGTTTAGATTGTTTCGCCTAAAAATCACTCGATCTCATATTCGAGTTTCAGGCTGCATACTGCTAAGTCAAAACTTCGAAAAATCATAACTTCCTCATACGAAGTCAGATTTAGACGTTCTTTTTGTGTACGGTCTCGGTTTAACATATTTTACGACTTCTGTTTAGATCACTAAGGTTAAATATTTCTTTATCGATATTTCACTATTTACGTGTCGCAGTGTTGTACCGGTTCTGACGCGAAACTTTGACATGTCATAACTTCTTCGTTATAACTCGGATTTCAGCATTTTATATATATTCGTAAACCTCGTCACGGCCACTACAAATTCCTTCATAGATATCGGGTTTATCTAACATTTTATTTTTAACGCTTAAATTATCCTTAATTCAATTAAGTCACAAAAATTAGGCATAAATCACATCATACTCAAATAACACATTCTTATTATTTCAAAATGGGTTACAAAGGCTAATCTAGACTATTACGTCATCATTAATGCCTAGCCTGGAAACACGGACATTACAATTCTCTTCCCCTTAGGATGATTACATCCCCGAAATCACACATCAACAAACAAATGCAGATAGTGACTCATCATGTCACTCTCCGTCTCCCAACTGAGATTTGGCCAATTCGTATGTTTCCAATGGACAAGCACTAACTCGACCATCTTGTGTCGCAATTTCTTAGTTTTTCGTTCAACGATTGCCTCTGGTTCTTCAATTAACCTCTTGTTCTCATCAATTCTCAACTCCGAAAGTGGAATCATGTCGGGAACCTCCCCCGTGAATTTCCTTAGATAACACACATGAAAAGTGTTATGAATTTCATTCAGTTCTTCGGGTAATTCCAGCTTGTAAGCTTGGTTTCCAATCCTCTGAAGAACTTTAAATGGTCCAATAAACCTTGGACTTAACTTTTCCCTTTTTCCAAACCTTATAAGTCCCTTCCACGGCGAGACTTTAAGAAAAACCTAATCCCCAACTTCAAAAGTCACCGGTCTTCTTTTCTTGTCAGCATAGATCTTTTGACGATCATGAGCTGCTAGCATTCTCTCCTTGATTGTTTTCAGCTTTTCAGCAGTTTGATGGACTATCTTAGGTCCCATAAACTTCTTTTCCCCAGCCTCAAGCCAACAAGATAGTGTACGACATTTTTGTCCGCACATAGCTTGATAAGGTGTCATCTTTATGCTTGAGTGGAAACTATTATTGTAGGAGAATTTTACCAAAGGTAAATGTTCATCCCAGTTACCTTGGAATTCCATGGTACATGCTCTCAGCATATCTTCAAGTGTTTGTATCGTTCGCTCTGACCATCAGTCTGTGGATGGTAAGTTGTACTCAAACACAACTTGGTACCCAATTCCTCTTGTAGACATCTCCAAAATAGCGAGGTGAAACGGCTGTCACGATCTGAAATAATTGTTAATGGAATACCGTGAAGCCTCACAATTTCCTTCATGTAAGAATTCGCAAGTTTATCGATAGACCATTTCTCATTGGCTGCTATGAAATGCGCACTCTTAGTGAAGCGATCAATGACCACCCAAATCATGTCGTGACCATTCTTTGTTCTGGGCAGTTTAGTGACAAAATCCATAGCAATGTCTTCCCATTTACCCATAGGCACAGGTAAAGGTTCTAAACTCCCGTATGGTTTCTGTTGTGCCTTGACCCACGTACATGTCACACACTCCGCCATGCACTTTGCAATATCAAGCTTCATCGTCGGCCACAAGTAATAGCGTTTCAGGTTCCTATACATTTTAGTGCTGCCAAGATGAATCGAGTACATGATTTTGTGCGCATCTTCCATCAGAAGATCTCTTATTCCTCCTAACTTAGGTACCCAAATACGATCTTGGAATACCTTCAGTCAATTACCGTTTGTACCAAACACCAACGTTTTGCCTAAACGTTCCACCTTCCAGTTATTCTTTTTAGAATCTTCCTCTTGAGCTTTATTTATACTTTCCACAATGGTCGAGACAACTTCTATTCTCAACACTCTTGGCCTTTTTCTCTCAAGATTGACTTTCCGACTGAGAGCATTAGCTACAACATTTGCTTTACCGGGATGGTAAAGTATCTCACAATCGTAGCCTTTTAAGTAGTTCTAGCCAGCATCGCTGCCTCATATTCAATTCTTTCTGACTAAAGAGATATTAGAGACTCTTATGATTAGTGAAAAGTTTGCACTTCGAGCCATAAAGGTAATGCCTCCATATCTTCAGAGCGAAAACTACCGCTGCCAGCTCCAAATCGTGAGTGGGGTAGTTCTTTTCATGCTCTTTCAACTGTCAAGATGCATATGCTATCACATTTTATCTTTGGCATCATCCCTGGTAACAAGTCTATTCTTAACTCCATTTGTCTATCATGTGGTAATCCGTGAAGATCTTCGGGAAATACTTCCGGATAATCACACACAACAGAAATGCTCTGCATCTCCTTTTTCTCCTTCTTAGCATCGATCACGAATGCCTAATATGATCTACATCCTTTGGCTTAACACTTTCTAACTTTCATTAGAGAAATGATTCCAGAATTTACTCTGTGTTTGTCCCCATACACTATAAATGACTCTTTCCCTGGCGAGTTTACTTTTACTATCTTCTTTTTGCATAAAATCTTGGCATCGTTGACGCTAAGCTAATCCATACCCAGCACGATGTCAAAACCGTTTAGTTCGATAGGCAATAATTCCTTGTGGAACTTATTCCCATTCAAGTCAATTAAGATATTTTTCATGTGATGGCTAATAGGTATAAACTTGCCACCAACAACTTCGACTAATAAAGCATTATCTAGTCTGTCGACAGGCAAAGCTAGTTTTCTACCAAATTCATGCGAAATAAAGGAGTGGTTGGCTCCAGAATCAAATAAAATTTGGGCAAGAAATTTGTTTACGAGAAAGGTACCTGAAGCGACATCAGCTTCATCTTTCGTAGCCTCAAGTGTTATATGGAAGGCTCTTGCCTTCGTCTTTGGCAGAATATTGGGTTTTGTTGCCTCCTTCTTTTTAGGATAGTCTTTCAAAACATGCTCCTCTTCGTTACATCCAAAGCACATCCTCTTGATGGAAAGACACTCATTGGCATAATGCCCAATTTTTCCATATTTGTAGTAGGTCACTTCCTCACTACATTTCTCAGAGTGCTTTTTCTTGCACTTTTCACAGCATTTCGATTCGCCTCCATACTTCTTCGAATTAGACTTCGAAGATTTGTTTTTCTTGCTGGAACCCAAAGTTCCTTCAAACTTTCTCTTATCACCAACTTCAACCTTGCTAGCGGTTCTTCCCTTGATCATGTCCTCAACAGACTTGGCAGCCCAGATAGTTGCCTCTAGAGTAGGTTCCTGATATACTGGCACAACGTACTCCCATGGAAGTCCCTTTGCGTATCGGTCCACTTTTGTCAGCTCGTCTGGGACAATGCGCAAAGCAAACCCCATCTTGTTAGTGAAGGCGTTAGTGTAATCGTCGACTGATATGCTACCTTTTGTCAATGTCAAAAACTTGTTCTCCAACTCCAGTAGATTTTGGGCCGAGCAGAACTTGCGCTTGAACTGCACCAAGAACTCTGCCCAAGTCAGTTGCAGTGGCTCATTAGGTTTAGGGTCTTCCCTAGAGTGTTCCAACAACGAACAACTCCACCCCTGAACTAACGTACTACAAAAGTGGTCTGCAACTTGCCTCTGCAACCACACATCATGAAGGCTAGCTCCATCTCTGAGATCTAATCCATGACTCCGATCAGATCCTCCTTCCTGGTGGTTTTGTCTAACTAACGGTGGGTTGGCTTGACCAACAGTCTCACTGAAGTTACCTCCTTCCAAATGCCCATCATTCAACTCGGGCTATTCAATCGGCATTGAAAGTTTTCACGATTCTGCCAAAGCAGACGTCTCATTTCTTCCATTTGACGATCTAACATCGTCTGAATCATCAGTTGTACACCATCCATTGTTATTGCCTAAGGTACTGCTGCTACAACAAGTACTCGCTCAACCACAGGTGGTTGATTCCTATCTTTGTTCACATTTCCAACTCCACTTCTAGTTCTTACCATTTTTTATCTACAAACCGAATAACATGAATTTAGATTCTTAATCACGATAGATAATTAAATCATCCTTATCACACCGAAATGTTTACATGTTATTTATAATATCGTAGTCATACGCTTAGAATCCTGAACACATAAGGTCTCCAGATCTGGTTGGCAACAAACCATAGATCTGAACAAATAATATCATATATGGCAAACATATAACATTTAGCACATAAAAGCATTTTACGCAACTTTCCTAAAATAAACTAGTGCTCGTGTCTAAAATATGACAGACACACACCTCACAATTTCACTTAGCATACTAAGTTTAAGTCTAGATATCCTACAAATTCTTAGTTCGCTTAAACTAATGCTCTGATACCAACTGTGACATCCCAAAAATCACGGCCAGAAAAGACCAGTTTCATTTATGTTTTTAAAATGATTCCAGAGTAAATCCATTGATTTAAAAGAGTTGCGGAATTTGTTCCCAAAACGAAATATGATAAAACAAGATTTACCAAAGCATTTCTTAAAGAAATGTATTTTCATTATATAACAAAACTTGGGATGACATGTTCCAATACAGACAAAAGCATAAACAATAAAACATACACCTTACACAGTTACATATAACTATTGGTCTCAAAACAAAAACATCTTCACAAGTTCTCCAATTTATGCTCTCGTGCCACTATCTGTAATACAAAGAAACTGAGTGGGTCAGGTTTGGGATCCTGGTGAGCATATAAGGCTTTCAACCCACAATAATAATTATATTTAATTTCATCAATCAAAAATAATCCAATTACCCATTCCCATTATCCTCACCTTACGTAGCTATGACAACAACTATTACAAGGGTCCTAATCTAGGATTTTCATCGGGACGGACACTACTGCAGAGGGGTTTCCTCAGCAATGAATGTCCTAAGGCAACCATGAGGGGGATGGATACAACGAATGAGCACCCAAGTTCACCAACACCTACAGGTTATGAGCCTGCCAGCATTCCACAGAACTGTCAAGAAAAGTCTGTGGTCGTCATCCATATTCTGCTGAATGACTAGATCACAATCACATCGAGGCCTCTCTTCAGTTGATCACACATCAAATATCTACCCAAGTTCTACCCAACATTTTTGTAGATAACAACATACATATAAATTCATATGCAACTTAAAAACTGATAAGATACTCATTCAATACTCATTCCAAATAAACAGATAACACACACACACACACACGCACACACACACACACACACACACACACATATATATATATATATATATATATATATATATATATATATACGTAACACGTATTCTAAAGTAGATATTTCATATCTATGTGTTAGAAGAAAGGGAATATACACTCACTTGATAATTAAGATGATTATCTGACAACACTATAGCTCTAAAAGCACTTTTCTTTGGTGAAACCAGGATGCTTCCTTGAAAACCGAGCTTCTCGCATGCAGAGTTTCAGCTCGGAAACTTTACTTCTCGGGATCTTCGGGGCTTCCGGACTCGCTTCGGGTCTTGGGATGATACGGGGGCTTCGGGGGTATAATTTTCATGTAGACCGATGAAATAAGGGTGAGAGAGAAGAGATTTGGCAACCACAAACGGTTGCCCTTTGTGATCTATTTATAGGGTGAAGTCTGCCGCGAACGCAGGGCGTTCCCTTCAAACACGGTGTATAGGAGCGGGGTTTAGATCCTATCCCTTATCTGTTGAGTCAGCATCGACGTGGCCAATTAGGAGCCAAGCACTGAACACGGGGAATTCCCCAATTGAACGTGGGGAGTTCCCTCTTTGGGATGCGTGCCTCGAACTTCAGAAATTCATAACTTTCGCATACGATCTCCGTTTTCGACGTGCTTTATATCCACGCGTAGGTGAGATTATGCTCTACAACTTTTGTTTAGACTCCATCGGCTAATTTTGACTTTTAATTTTATTATATTATTTTTAGTAGGCTGGGACAGAAAAACTCTATTGGAAATTCATAAATTCTTCATCCGATGTCCGTTTTCGTCTGTCTTTTCACCATTGGACTACTATCGACGATCTTCGATTCTCGTTTAGATTTTTTCGGCTAAAAGTCACTCGATCTCATATTCGAGTTTCAAGTTGCATACTGCTAAATCGAAACTTCGAAAAATCATAACTTCCTCATACGAAGTCAGATTTAGACGTTCTTTTTATGCATGCTCTCGGTTTAAGATATTCTATGACTTCCGTTTAGATCACTAAGGCTAAATATCGCTCTATCGAGATTTCACTATTTACGTCCCGTAGTGTCGCACCGGTTCTGTCACGAAACTTTGACATATCATAACTTCTTTGTTATAACTTGGATTTCAGCATTCTATATATATTCGTAAACCTTCTCACGACGACTACAACTTCCCTCATAGATATCGGGTTTATCTAACATTTTATTTTTAACGCTTAAATTATCTTTAATTCAATTAAGTCACAACAATTTGGCATAAATCACATAATACTCAAATAATACATTCTTATTATTTCAAAATGCCTTACAAAGGCTAACCTAGACTATTACATCATCATTAGTGCCTAGCCTAAAAACACGGGTGTTACAAGATATGATTAGGATTTCAATTAATCCATGCTTGCAAAAATGATTGTGCTTTGTTTTGGAAGGAGAATGATTACATGCAGATTTGCCTGATTTGTAAGGAGAGTAGATGGGTGGACGTAACTACAAAGGGGAAGAAAGTACCACAAAAAGTGTTGCAGTACTTTCCTTTGACTCCAAGGCTTCAATGAATGTATAGTTCCAAATTCATAGCTAAAGATATGAGTTGGCATAGTACTGGACTCTCAATAGATGGTATGATGTATCATCCAGTTGATGGGAAGTCATGGCAAGTTTTTGATTAGAGATATCCAGAGTTTGCCAAATGTAATAGTACTTGGTCGGTTATATTGACTACCTACAGTACACCACCATGGATATGTGTGAAAGAGTATTCTTTCAAGCTAACTGTGCTAATTCCTAACCCTAAATCACCCTCAAAGGACATTAATGTTTTCTTGAGGCCTTTGGTGGATGAGTTGAAAATGTTGTGGGCCGAAGGAGTCCAAATGCGACATGCATCAACTAACACTATATTCTACATGTGTGCGATGTTGTTATGGATTATCATTGATTTTCCAGCATGTGGCAGTTTGTCTCGCTGGAGTGGTGAAGGTTATTTAGCATGCGCTACTTGTAACGAAAACACATCTTTCATTCATGTGACCAACAAGATGTCTTATGTTGGTCATAGACGATTCTTGCGTATAAACCATAGGTGGATCAAGACAATTAAGTAATACAACTATATTAAAGCAACTGGCTCGTCTTCCTGATTGTATTTGTAACAGCCCGGAATTTCAGGTATTACTTTAAACTATTTTGGGGAATATTTAGGGGGGGACTCGGCGAGTTGATGCCTGACTCGCCGAGTAGGACCACGGTCTTGGTCACAGATTCGCGACTGGACTCGGCGAGTCGACGCTGTTCAGCTGAAACCCTAGCCGTTTTGATTCTGGAGCGTATATAATGTCTTTAGGGCCGTCATGTCTTGTCTTTTGGCCGATTGAAGATAACCTAAAAGTCTGTGGACATCTAGAGCGAGGGTGAAGGCTAGTGGAAGCTTGAAGAGGTTGTTAGGCAAGAAGAGGCAAGGCTGTGGTCAAAGGAGGATCAAGGGGATTGAGCTCTGAAGGTTAGGGACACAGGGAAACGTTTTCCAGGTAATCCTCGGATCATTTCTGTAGTTTTGGTGTTGTACACGAATCTGGGGTTTAGGTAACCCATCTAATGATTAGTTAGGTTATAGTGTTGTTACAAGTGTTTAAATCCCAGTAATAGTATGTGTAAAGGTCCAGGAAGTCCCATATTTATATATTACGGAACCATGCGAATTACAGGAGGCAGTTGATTGACTGCATGGCGTGGACTCGCCGAGTCCAATGATCAGACTCGGCGAGTAGCTTGAAGATCCGCTTGGACTCGCCGAGTTGTTCGTCAGACTCGGCGAGTAGCCTGAAGATTTACTAGGACTCGCCGAGTTGTTCTTCAGACTCGGCGAGTAGCTTGAAGACTTACTGGGACTCGTCGAGTCGTTCTTTAGACTCGGCGAGTGGAGTCGGGGTGGCCCCGCGATTCTTTCACAAGGACCTCGTCGAGTCAAGGGGGGGTACTCGACGGGTAGAAAAGGGAACAACAGGGATGTTGGGGAGGACGCTTAGACTCGCCGAGTCGCCTTTGCACTCGACGAGTCCGGTCGATTTGACCGTTGACCTATATGTAATTTCATAGGGTCAGTGTCTTGTTTGATAAGATCATTAATAAAGGTATGGGGTATTATAGGGAGTCTGCAGATTAACGGATCGAGTGCGAGTAGCTCCAAGGGGTTATAGTTTGCAAACTGCGAGGTGAGTCTTCTCACTATACTTCACCCGGAAGGGTTTGACTGTGTGACCGGAAGGTCGTATGTGATATATGTGATTTATGCTATAACTGGAAAGGTGGATGCTATATATGTTATGTATGTTTATACGGGCCGGAAGGCGATATGTTATGTGATAGAAAGAACAGGTATGATGTACGACATATGTGCTATGTGTGTTATGTTATATGTGTTATGTTTTATAAATGTTATGGGCCGGAAGGCAAAATACCATGGGCCGGAAGGCAATATAATACGGGCCGGAAGGCGATATGTTATAGGCCGGAAGGCGATTATGTTACGGGCCGGAAGGCAATGTTATGTGGACCGGAAGGTCCGGGCCGGAAGGCGTATGTGGGTAAGTCGTATACTGGGGAACTCACTAAGCATTTATGCTTACCAGTTGTGTTTATGTGTTTCAGGTACTAGTGATGACCGTGGGAAGGCGCCGGCGTGACACGTACACACTGCCATTGTTGGAGATCTTGGGGATTCATTAGTTGTATTTTTGAAATGAACGTGGAATAAATACTTTTATACTTTTGTTGAATAATGTTGTCTTATTTTAAATGAAAAATTTATTTGAAAATTTGAGCTGTTTCAATTGGTATCAGAGCCTTGGTTTGAGGGATTCGGGTGTACTTTCGGGTGCAACTGAACTCAGACCGAGGATTTGAGGAAAAATCTTTTAAAATAATAAGGACATAACATTTCATAGATGGTAAAGCGGTAAAACAAGAACGGAGCAGTGTGTACGATCAGCCAGCGCTCGAACGGTAAAGATCCCCAGAATACCTTACAATGTTATGTTATGCACTGAATTATGAATTGTTATGCATGCTAGAAGACTAGGTATACATGATAGGACTAGAACGGCCTGTTTTGTGATGCCTTAGTCTAAGAAGATTGCTTATATGAGATATTTGGTAGCGTGCAAGTAGATAGTGCATACTAGAGGTAGAGTACTCATTATTCGGGGTTTGGGGAGGAAGATTTAGGACGAATACTGATACGGTGTGGTCAGTAGTATTGGGCCCGTACTACCGAAGGCACCGGGTCGGTGGAAGACCCAAGTAAGAATCCCTAGATACCGGAGACTGAGTAGGGTTGCGTTATCGAGTACAAATGTACTTGATGGAGTCTCTGATAATTTTATGTTGTATTTCAGAGACATCATGGTTACGACACGCCACGGAGCGAGTTCGAGCGGTATGAGTGACGAGGAGATTCGTCAGATGATTCAGGAAGAGGTAGCTGCGGTGGTTCGGGCTGAGATCCCGGAGATGTTTGGGTCCATTAAGACCACCCTGATGGAGGAGTTTGAGGAGCGGTATGCTGCACTGACTGAAGCTGTAGTCGCTGCCGCTACCGCAGCGGTGACCGCTGCCAGGCCGCAAGGGGGCGATTCGTTGCTCTTCCGAGAATTCAGCAACACGAAACCCCCTGAGTTCGATGGGACACAGGATCCGATTGCAGCGATGAGGTGGATCGCCGACATTGAGGGGTGCTTCTATACTTGCTCATGCCCGGAGCACCTGAGGGTACGGTTCGCCTTGAACCAGCTCCGACTGGGAGCGAAGGATTGGTGGAAGTTCGTGACGGTGAACTTCACTTTGGCAGAGATTACAGCGGTGACGTGGGAGAGGTTCACGGAGATGTTCAGGGACAAGTACGTTCCCCCGGTGGAGAGGGAGCGATTGATTCAGGAGTTCTTGACCCTTAAGCAGGGTACTGATTCTGTGGCAGTGATCACGCGGAAGTTTCATGAGAGGGCAATGTTCTGCCCTGAGCTGGTATCTACGGAGCAGTCGCGGATGAGCCGGTATTTGGGCATTTTGAAGAGGGAGATCCGGGAGTTTGTGTCAAACTCCACCTATCGTACTTTCACTGAGCTTCAGGCGAACGCCAGGAAGTGCGAGACCAAGTTGGAGACTCAGGCGAGGGAGGGGGCCGAGTCTCGGCAGGTGGATCGGCGGCCGGCTCAGTCTCAGCCGGCAGCCAAGCGGACTAAGTCCGCTGATTCGAGGATGGGAGGTCCGAAGGGCCACACTTGCGCGAAGTGCGGCAAGAGTCACGAGGGGGTGTGTCGGGCTGGTGGTTGCTACAAGTGTGGCAAGGAGGGACACATTGCCAGGGATTGCCCTAAGGGGTTTATGGTTTGCTTTCACTGCAACCAGACAGGCCATCGGAAGGCCGAGTGTCCGCAGCTTCGTCAGGGAGCTACACCTACTACCAGGACTACTGAGACCCGACCGACGAAGGTCGAGGCCACGAGGGCTCGCGGGAGAGCCTTTCAGCTGACTGCGGAGGAGGTCCGCGCTGCGCCCGATGTTGTGGCAGGTATGCTATCACTCACATAATTACTTAAAGGTCGAAATGTTGTGCTTATGTTAATGTATGTTTAGGTACTTTTCTTGTGAACTCTATGCCTGCTCTAGTGTTATTTGATTCGGGTGCGAGTAGATCGTTTGTATCGTTAGCCTTTAGTCAGCATATCGGCATTAGTCGTGAGCCGTTAAGTCGGCCTTTGAGCGTTTCTATTGCGACCGAGAGGGTGGTTTGTGCTACGGATGTTCTTCGGGGATGTGTGCTAGAGATCTTCGGGGTCGCGTTTCCGATTGACCTAATTCCTATTGCGATGGGGGATGTCTGTGTCATCGTAGGCATGGACTGGTTGAGCCGATTCAGCGCCGTCATTGACTGCGAGCGTCAGCTGGTGTCTATACGAGACCCTAGTGGGGGAGTTCTTACGGTATACGGTGAGGGTACCCGTTCGGGATCAGCTTTTTGTTCGGCCGCTAGGGCGAGGCAATGCATACAGCAGGGATGTAATGGTTTTGTGGCGTATGTGATGGATACGCGGGAGACTCCATAGAGACCGAAGACAGTGGAGGAGGTTCCAGTGGTGCGCGAGTTTCCAGATGTTTTTCCCGAGGATTTGCCGGGAGTACCTCCTGCGAGGCAAGTAGAGTTTGGTATCGATCTAGTGCCAGGGGCTGCGCCTATTGCGAAGGTGCCTTATCGTCTTGCACCTCCAGAAATGCAAGAGTTGTCCTCGCAACTCCAGGAATTGTTGGGAAAGGGATTTATTCGGCCAAGTAGCTCACCGTGGGGAGCACCGATTCTGTTTGTCAAGAAGAAGGATGGTTCACACCGGATGTGTATCGATTACCGGGAGCTGAACAAGGTGACGGTCAAGAACCGCTATCCGTTACCGAGGATCGATGATCTATTCGATCAGTTGCAAGGGGCATCTTGGTTTTCCAAGATCGATTTGAGATCAGGGTACCATCAGGTAAGAGTGCGGGATGAGGACGTCCAGAAGACAGCATTTAGGACGCGGTATGGGCATTACGAGTTCGTGGTGATGCCTTTTGGGCTCACCAATGCCCCAGCAGTGTTCATGGACCTCATGAACAGGGTATGCAGGCCGATGCTGGATCGGTCTGTGATTGTATTTATCGACGACATTCTGGTGTATTCGCGGTCTAGAGAGCAGCATGAGGGTCATTTGAGGGAGGTCCTTGAGGTACTGAGGTCGGAGAAGCTATATGCAAAATTCTCCAAATGTGACTTCTGGTTACGGGAGGTCCAATTTCTGGGACATGTTGTAAATCAGGCAGGGATATTGGTTGATCCGGCCAAGGTGGAAGCAGTGATGAGTTGGGAGGCACCGAAGTCACCTTCTGAGATCAGGAGTTTCCTTGGGTTGGCGGGGTACTATCGGAGGTTTATTAGGGACTTCTCCAAGATCGCGGTGCCGCTCACCAGATTGACCCGGAAGGGTGTTACATTTTCACGGGGACCCGAGCAGCAGACTTCCTTCGAGACACTTCGTCAGAGACTGTGCGAAGCCCCAGTATTAGCTCTCCCGGAAGGGATGGAGGACTTTGTCGTATATTGCGACGCATCAATTTCGGGACTGGGTGCAGTGTTGATGCAGAGGGGCCATGTGATAGCCTATGCATCGAGGCAGCTGAAGCCTCACGAGGCGAGGTATCCCACGCATGACTTAGAGTTGGGGGCAGTAGTGTTTGCCCTCAAAATTTGGCGTCACTACCTGTACGGGGTTCGTTGTACCATATACACGGACCATAAGAGTTTGAAGTATTTGATGGATCAACCCAACCTAAATATGCGTCAGAGGAGATGGTTAGACGTGGTTAAGGATTATGACTGTGAGATCCTATACCACCCAGGCAAGGCTAATGTGGTAGCCGATGCATTGAGTCGTAGGGCGGAGAGCACTCCATTGCGGGACGTATGTTTGAGATTGACGGTGATGACTCCGGTATTAGATGCTATTCGTGGGGCACAGACCGAGGTTGTGAAATCCAGGATGCAGAAGAAGGAGCGGGTCGTTGGGTTAATTTCAGAGTTCGTTATGGATGGACGGGGACTTCTGACGTTTCAGGGTCGGACTTGGGTACCATTCGTGGGCGGTACGCGTGTTACTTTGATGGAGGAGGCTCACAGATCGAAATTCTCGATCCATCCCGGTGCTACGAAGATGTATTTGGATTTGAGAAAGGAGTATTGGTGGCCTTGCATGAAGAGAGACGTCGCTTGGTTTGTTGAGAGGTGTTTGACCTGCCGTAGGGTTAAGGCCGAGCACCAGAGACCGCATGGTAAGTTGCAGCCCTTGGAGATTCCTGAGTGGAAGTGGGAACAGATCACGATGGATTTCATCACCAAATTGCCGAGAACTGCCCGAGGAGATTATGCGATTTGGGTGATTGTGGATAGGTTGACAAAGAGTGCACACTTCCTTGCCATTAGCGAAAGTTCATCAGCAGAGAAGTTGGCAGAGTTATACGTGAGAGAGATAGTATCTCGGCATGGAGTGCCGATCTCGATTGTTCCGGACCGCGATGTACGTTTCACATCCAGGTTCTGGAAGAAATTCAATGAGGAGTTGGGTACTAAACTGCATTTTAGTACCGCATACCACCCCCAGAGCGACGGTCAGAGCGAGCGGACGATTCAGACATTGGAAGACATGCTTAGAGCGTGTGTGTTAGACTTCGGGGGTAGCTGGGATGCGCATTTGCCGTTGGCTGAGTTTTCCTACAACAACAGCCATCATTCGAGCATTGGTATGCCACCTTTTGAGTTGTTGTATGGTAGGAGGTGTCGGACTCCCATTTGCTGGGGAGAAGTGGGACAGAGAGTGATGGGCAGTACAGAGATCGTACTTCAGACAACCGAACAGATTCAACAGGTGAGGCAGAGGTTATTGACCGCCCAGAGCCGACAGAAGAGTTACGCGGACAGACGCCGGTCCGAGCTCGAATTCCAGGTTGGCGACTTCGTTCTCCTAAAGGTTTCTCCTTGGAAAGGAGTGATTCGGTTCAAAAAGAGGGGCAAATAGGGGCCCCGGTTCATAGGTCCATTTCGTGTAATTGCAAGGGTAGGTCGGGTAGCTTATCGGTTGGAGTTGCCAGCAGAGCTGAGTCAGATTCACAATACCTTTCACGTATCACAGTTGAGGAAGTGTATAGCCGATGAATCGGCAGTGGTTCCGTTAGAAGATATTCAGGTGGATGCGAGCCTGAATTACGCCGAGAGACCAGTAGCTATCAGGGATCGGAAGATCAAGGTTCTGCGGAACAAGGAGATACCTCTGGTGTTGGTTCAGTGGCAACATCGGAAGGGATCGGAGATGACTTGGGAGCCGGAGAGTGAAATGCGGGAGCAACATCCGGAGTTATTCGCAGAGTGAGACTTCGAGGGCGAAGTCTAGTTCTAGTGGGGGAGAGTTGTAACAGCCCGGAATTTCAGGTATTACTTTAAACTATTTTGGGGAATATTTAGGGGGGGACTCGGCGAGTTGATGCCTGACTCGCCGAGTAGGACCACGGTCTTGGTCACAGATTCGCGACTGGACTCGGCGAGTCCATTAGGGACTCGGCGAGTCGATGCTGTTCAGCTGAAACCCTAGCCGTTTTGATTCTGGAGCGTATATAATGTCTTTAGGGCCGTCATGTCTCGTCTTTTGGCCGATTGAAGATAACCTAAAAGTCTGTGGACATCTGGAGCGAGGGTGAAGGCTAGTGGAAGCTTGAAGAGGTTGTTAGGCAAGAAGAGGCAAGGTTGTGGTCAAAGGAGGATCAAGGGGATTGAGCTCTGAAGGTTAGGGTCACAGGGAAACGTTTTCCAGGTAATCCTCGGATCATTTCTGTAGTTTTAGTGTTGTACACGAATCTGGGGTTTAGGTAACCCATCTAATGATTAGTTAGGTTATAGTGTTGTTACAAGTGTTTAAATCCCAGTAATAGTATGTGTAAAGGTCCAGGAAGTCCCATATTTGTATATTACGGAACCATGCGAATTACAGGAGGCAGTTGATTGACTGCATGGCGTGGACTCGCCGAGTCCAATGATCAGACTCGGCGAGTAGCTTGAAGATCCGCTTGGACTCGCCGAGTTGTTCGTCAGACTCGGCGAGTAGCCTGAAGATTTACTAGGACTCGCCGAGTTGTTCTTCAGACTCGGTGAGTAGCTTGAAGACTTACTGGGACTCGTCGAGTCGTTCTTTAGACTCGGTGAGTGGAGTCGGGGTGGCCCCGCGATTCTTTCACAAGGACCTCGTCGAGTCAAGGAGGGGTACTCGACGGGTAGAAAAGGGAACAACAGGGATGTTGGGGAGGACGCTTAGACTCGCCGAGTCGCCTTTGCACTCGACGAGTCCGGTCGAGTTGACCGTTGACCTATATGTAATTTCGTAGGGTCAGTGTCTTGTTTGATAAGATCATTAATAAAGGTATGGGGTATTATAGGGAGTCTGCAGATTAACGGATCGAGTGCGAGTAGCTCCAAGGGGTTATAGTTTGCAAACTGCGAGGTGAGTCTTCTCACTATACTTCACCCGGAAGGTTTTGACTGTGTGACCGGAAGGTCGTATGTGATATATGTGATTTATGCTATAACTGGAAAGGTGGATGCTATATATGTTATGTATGTTTATACGGGCCGGAAGGCGATATGTTATGTGATAGAAAGAACAGGTATGATGTATGACATATGTGCTATGTGTGTTATGTTATATGTGTTATGTTTTATAAATGTTATGGGCCGGAAGGCAATATAATACGGGCCGGAAGGCGATATGTTATAGGCCGGAAGGCGATTATGTTACGGGCCGGAAGGCAATGTTATGTGGACCGGAAGGTCCGGGCCGGAAGGCGTATGTGGGTAAGTCGTATACTGGGGAACTCACTAAGCATTTATGCTTACCAATTGTGTTTATGTGTTTCAGGTACTAGTGATGACCGTGGGAAGGCGCCGGCGTGACACGTACACACTGCCATTGTTGGAGATCTTGGGGATTCATTAGTTGTATTTTTGAAATGAACGTGGAATAAATACTTTTATACTTTTGTTGAATAATGTTATCTTATTTTAAATGAAAATTTTATTTGAAAATTTGAGCTGTTACAGTATTATAGGGAAACATCATGAGCACGAGGGTGCAACAAGAAGGTTCGATGATGAAAAAAGAAAAAGAGAGTTGAATTGGACAAAACACAATATCTTTTTTGAGCTTAAGTATTGGTCTTCCCTCGAGCTAAAACACAATATAGATTTTATGCATGTGGAGAAAAATACGGATGAGAGTGTTTTAAATACCGCACTAATGAATGAAAAAACCAAAGACAAACAAGAAGCAAGAGAAGACTTGAAAAATATAGGCATTCGGCCAGATCAACGGCCAAAAGAGAAAGTCAACAAGAGGAAGAAATTCAACAAGAAGAAGGAAGACAACAACAAGAAGAAAGTAATACTACCACATGTTGATTACTCTTTCAAACCAATTGATCGACAACATTTTTGTCAATTCGTTAAAGGAGTGAGGCTACCTGATGGTTTTGGGTCGAACTTTAAGAAGAAGGTGAATGATAGTGCATCAAATTTGGTTGGGCTAAAGTCTCACGATCATCACATCCTCATGCATCGATCGCTGCCTATAAGGGTTCAAGCATTTCTCTTAGAAATTGTTTCAGTAACAATTATTGACTTGTGTACATTCTTTAAAAAAAATTATGCACGATTATTAGATGTTAACGACATGAAAAATTCCAAAGCAGAAGTGGTGAAGATTTTGTGCAATCTTGAGTTGATATATCCTCCAACATTTTTCGACATAATGATTCATCTAATTCTTCATTTATCTAAATAAGCCATTCTTGGAGAGTCTGTATACATGAGATGGATGTATCCCTTTGAAAGATACATGAAAAAACTTAAAAATTATGTTAGAAACAAAGCCAAGCTAGAAGGCCCAATAGTAGAGGGTTATGTTGCAAACGAAACTTTGACATTCTGCTTTATGCATCTTGAGGGTATGCAAACCAAATTCAATCGTTTTGATAAAAATAAGGATCTTGGCCTTCCGAAAAGGCAATTTTCTGTGTTCTCATCACAATGTCGACCGATGTCCACTAAGAAGCTCACCGAACTTTGTAAAAAGACCAAAAGATCATGGCATTGGTTTGTACTAAACAACTGCAATGAAAATGAGCTGAAAGGCTATATATCGTAAGTTTTGTGATTTATTAACTCCTTTTTATAGTGTTATGATATCTTCAAACTAATCTAATTGTTTTTTCCCACATCTAGCAAATTCGAATTAGAATCGCTTGAAAGTGATTTGAAAACAGAATTTCCTCCATGATTCAAAAGAAAGGTAAATGCCTTATATTCTAATTTAAAATATACACTAATTTATATTATTACTTAAACGTACAATATTATACTTCCTTACAAATTTAATGTATCAAAAGAGAATCGCCTCCGGATTATACTAACAAATTAAAGGCGGTAAAAAACCTTTACCCGTGGAAGTTGATAGCAATGGGGACCTATAAATTCATAAATGATAATGGCAAAATGTAGACAATGTTTATCTCAAATTATGTGGCAGATCATGTACCACTCCATTATAGGAATTAGAGGCATGTTCATTTTCATTTCAATGAAGCTGTGTATCCTAAAATAGAAGTAAGTACACAATATTTTTTATTTGTGAAATTTTTTATACCTTTTAAATATTTTTTACTAATTAAATTTGTTTTTTTATTGCAGTCATTTTTTGCTCTTGATATGTATCGGGCTACATGTATATGGGAAGCAGTTCGAGCGGCTGTACATGGCGACTACCAAAGAGCTTATAAAGATCACAAACATGTTGTGAAAAAATATTTTGATAATGTTGGCGGATATGATAATGTGGAAGGTCATGCAAGACAATGTCCACTAGAAGATATGGATGACCAAGCTTGGGATGACATGACTGATTTTATTTTTTTGGACGAGGGTCATAAGAATCAGTGTGAAAAAGATAAAGAAAGTAGAGCCAAACTTCTATATACGAGTTCTCATGGAAGTAGATCATATGCAAGCAGATGCCGTAAGGTAGTTAAATTTATTTGTATTATATAAAATTTTATTAACACTTATATAAATATATTAATTGTTTATTGCTTATTATAGAGATCAAATCGACAAGACCAGTAATATATCGACGGTTGGAGACAAAAGCAATTTAAAGAAAGATAGTGTTGGTGTACACCGCAAGCAGAAGTAGTTTGGGTAAGTAATAAACAAATTTAATACGTTATTTGATAAATATGTTATAATTATTGTTATAGTTATTTTATGGTATATTATTATTATTTTAGTGTATAAATTTAGTTATTTGTTTTAAGCAATTGATGTTTATTGTTTTCTTTATTTTAGGAAAAAAAATTCAACGAGAGAAGATGTTGATGCAAGTAGAGCTCAGGAAGAGTGAAAAGGTTAAATGAAGAACATTGTGTCACTCGTGGCCTCGGTGAGAGACGTGTATATATTGCAGAGTTGGAAGAAAACCAAACATCAACAATAATTTATTTCCAAATGAACATACCAAACGTTCGAAAGCTTCCACTTCTCAATCTTTAGATAGTTCCCAAGTTACTGTATTAAGCAAACAAATGCAATACATGCACCACCAAATACTAGAAATGCAACAAATGTATAACACATTTGCATCGTCATTCCTAACTTTCAACCACAACCAATGTCACAATTCCAATTCAATCTCAATATGTTTTCACAAAATACCACTGAACCAACCAACGAGCTCGAGGAGAACGAGAACGAGAGTGAGAATGAGAACAATAAAGATTATTATTGATCTTTTATAATATTTTTTGAACACTGTTTGATGAAGAATTGTTTAACTCTTTTTTTTTTGTTATTTTGCTATGTAGTATATTTTGAATTTGAATTTTAACAGTTTGTTATGGTTATTAAGTGTTGATATTATTCTGCATATATACTGTTCGGATTTGATTTAAAAAAAAAAAAAAACAGATTTGGTATATATATAACAAAATCTGTGAAAAATATTAAAAAGGTTATACCGACAGCATGTCGTCGTTATACTTTATAACTATAAAAACGATTTCACCTTTACCGACGACATATCATCTCTACCACTAGAACAAAAGTTGTCTGTCACCCCCTTTTCCCGACCACAAGTCGTCTGGATTGCTTACACTTGTCCCGACAATATGTCGTCGGTAGGTGACCTTTATACCGACGATAAGTCGTCAGAATAGGTTTATAATAAAACTTTTTTTCCTCGAAAATTGCTCTCGACGACCCTTTGAAGACGACTTGTCCTTTGCATTGGTGGCTCTGATATTTTTCATTTTTACCGGTGGGGCTATGTCGATCACTTTTTACAGACGATCATGTCGTCGGTATAGTTGTTGAAAGTGTCGTCAGCATAGGCCTCATTCCTTGTGGTGCAACATATGGTTGTTTGTCATCACCACTCCGTTTAGCCTAAACGCCAAACCATATGCCACACGTACACATCGTTAATGTTTTTGTAAATAAATGGCATATAAGTTAAGGGAATTTCTATACGTACCCCTAAAATGTTTAACGCACCCCATATGAATGTAATAATGTTTGTGTATTTCGTAATTGGACGATTTATGTGAATGAAGGTTACATATGATACCCACCCATAAGTTAATTATAACCGGTGAAATCAAAAGTAGCATATAAAACCAATATAAAAAAAAGTACATAAACAAATTCATCGGCGAACAAAAAAGGTGACCGAAATAAAACAATAGCAATAATGGCTTGTGGTAACCCCATTTTTTTCGAAATGGAATTCGACACTCTCTAAATAAATTTTATTAAGACGTCTAGCTTCCGTGAACATAAAGACTTGCAAAGAGAAACAAAAAGGTGTAATGCTTATTTGTTTCATACAACAATATCATGCAAACCTAAGAGTCTGACATCTGTCGCGCTGCATTCCACGCGTCTAACTCCTCTTCCCTTTACATACTCCCTGCTTCGTCTAGTTAATTCATCACCATCCCTAATTAATCGTACAATCGTACACCTAGTCATCACCGTCAATGGCGGAGCACCAACAGCAGCATTATGGCTACCAACAACATCAGCAGCACCACCCTACGGACACCTACAAGGGCCGATTCCAGCAAAACGGCAGCCAATCTACTTCAAAAGTCCTAGCAGTCCTCACTCTCTTTCCCATTGGTGGAATCTGCCTCCTCCTTGCTGGTCTCACTCTCACCGGAACTCTTATCGGTCTCGCCGTCGCCACCCCACTTTTTGTGATTTTCAGCCCGATCCTAGTCCCGGCGGCGCTGACCATCGGGTTGGCGGTGACGGGATTCCTAGCGTCGGGAGCTTTTGGAATCACGGCGCTGTCGTCCCTGACCTACATAGTGAACTACTTTAGGAGGATGAGTGGCGGCGGTGTTGGCGGTGGCGCGTCGACGCAAGATCCGTTGGATTACGCAAAAAGGAGAGCTCAGGACACGGCTGGATATGTAGGTCAGAAAATGAAGGATGTTGGTCAGAGGACTCAAGAGGCTGCTAGGTCCTGATCAACCCTGTGTCGTTGGTTCTTCTCAAGCTCCGTATAATCTATGAGGTTTCTTTCTATCAACGGGTCTATAGTTTAATGTGTCTGTAGATTCTAGAGTTTTCACTTGCTGTTTTCGAGTTGATGTTCTTGATGTTGCTTTTATGCACAGTTGAATAAAATAATAATAGTGTGGTTGTTTTCTGTACTTCACTTATGTTTGTTCGGAAGTCGGAACTCTAGTAATGGCCGACGCCGTAGGTGACGGACAATTAATGCTCTGAATCCGAGCCACCGCTTGCAGAAAATCAAGTGTTTCTTCCTGTATAAGAGTCTCCTTTCTCAATAGAATTTTGATGCAATTTAAAAATCTCTAGATATTAAGATATGAATCTCCGAAAATCTAGTTCAATGTCGCATATAATTGCATAATTAGAGATTAATCTTTCTCGTCAACGAATAGTAGTTTAAATATAATGGAGAGTACGATGGTAGAATCGAACCAGGATAATTGAACGAGTTCCAAGAGTTTTTAGCTTGCATTCGCTTTGTGGCTATGGTTTCTCTATGGAACTAGACTCTAGAGCTTGTTTCATAGTACAAGCTTAATTTAGATGAATCCTATTTGGCATATATAGTTTATTACTTATATTTGATCCTTCAATGGCGATAGTTAAACTTGCACTACTAGAAATTAAAATAGAGCGATAGTTAAGCTTGATTTATATGGTAATTCTAGTTTTCATTGTTGTGATTGATTTGAAGTCGTGAAATTTATCTATGGATTCCTAATTTAGTTTTCCTTAATTTAGTCTGCGTCAAATAATTGTCCTGTTTCTAGAATTGGAACTATTAGCTTTCCGATTCTACTTTCTCGAACCTACAAAACTTTCAAATAGTTACAGAAAACGGACGACTTCATATGTCGTAATGAAAAAGTAATTCCTGAAAATATGACGGAGATTGTTCGGATTAGCGTATTTTGATTGTCACCTAACACGATTTCTTCAATCTGTATGATAATATATCTTTCTATCGTTAAGGTTCATCATTTGCAAAGATGGGCCTCTTCATATTGAAAGATGATTTAGTGATGAAATGGAAGAGAGGAATTGGAAAAGAATGATATGGGCCGGAAGAGAGAGGTTCTTAGATATGAAAAGGAGTTGAAAATGACTCCACCCTAAAAGAATTTCTAGGAATTTTTTTTAACAAGAGGGGTTTTAAAAATAAAGTATAACGCTAGTATATTTCTACTAGCAAAAAGGCAATCCTAGGTTAATGTCAACTAGTATTGTTCAACTTGTCGTTGAAAATAGGTCTCCTTTATCTTTGTAAACATAAAAAAAAATGTGTAAAATAAGTGCATAAAAGGCTCAACAGGTCTCTTTTATCTTTGTAACCTTAAACAATATATAAAAAAAGGTGCATAATTATCTTTGTAACCTTAAACAATATATAAAAAAAGGTGCATAAAAGGTGTCTAAAAATGAAGTATATGTAAACATAAAAAATGTGTAAAATAAGTGCATAAAAGGCTCAACAGGTCTCCTTTATCTTTGTAACCTTAAAAAATATATTAAAAAAGTGCATAAAAGGTGTTTAAAAATCAAGTATAACGCTAGTATATTTCTAAGGCCTTCCCGTATACCTGCAACGAACATGCTCGTTGTTGATGTGGTCACAGACCATGACCGTGCATACTATCCCGCCGGTCCGTGGTGGCTCGTGTTCGTCGTGATTTGTGGTGGCGAGCACGGAGGCGGATGACCAATGGATTTCTTCTTCACTCTCAGGCTTCTCTCTCTCTCTCTCTCTCTCTCTCTCTCTCTCTCTCTCTCTTCGTTCTTCTCTTCCAATTGTTGTACCCACTGTGAAGTGGGTTCGTGGCTTTTGGTGGCTGATCTGCGGAGATTAGTTGGAGGACCTCGAAAGCTAGAAGGTTTCCAAAGAGATGTCATGGCTATTCACGATAAGTATTGTAGGCGAAGTTCATTAGATATATTTGTACTACTAATGAGCATGATATCTATTTGAAGCAGTCGTTTTACTCACATGGATGTATTGTAACATCCGGATTCCCAAGTATATTATTTATTCAGTTAATATTTGGAGTTTGTGGAGGAACTCGGCGAGTTGGCGCCAAGACTCGCCGAGTAGGGACGCGGATGTTCATTTTAGTTCATGTCCGAACTCGGCAAGTCCATGCTGTTTAGTGAAGCCCTAATTTCCAAGGCTTGGGACCTATTTAAAGGCCCTTGTGGCCGTCCGTTGTGGCTACTACACCCCAGAGAGAGTCTCAAATCGTTTGAGAAGCAAGGAGTGACCATTGTTGATCTTTGTGGTGTCATTTAGTAAGAAGAAGGAGGTTCTAGCCAAGGGAAAGCAAAGGAGGTTGCTATTCTAAGGACTAAAAGCTAAGATCATTCATTTGAGGTATTATTTCGACTCTTCTCCTGTTTTGGGAAGGATATGTGGTTTTAGGGTTTCTTGTACCCTTGACTAAGTTGATTTGAGGTCCAAATAGTCCCTTCTGGAGATGAGGCATTGTACCTGGACCCATAGAGGTCCAGAGAGCCTTATTCTTCAAGCTTTATGAAGAACAATGGAGGTCATGACCTTGGGTTAAGGTATTTGGGACAAATCATCATTTGATGCTTATTGGTTGAGTTATAAGCATTAAGATTCAGACTTCACGTGACATTTATGCTTGGGAAGGCCAGATCTATGGATTAGGGGCACAGATCTAACCACAGGGGATCAATAGAGTTTGTGCATGGCATGAACTCGCCGAGTTGTTCTTGGGACCCGGCGAGTAGGGTTAAGGTCCACACAGATCACTCAGTGAATAGACTTGCCGAGTTGGGGATAACTCAGTGAGTCAGAAGGGGGTTAAAAGACTGGAGTTCAAGGCGGTACTCGCCAAGTTGTTCTTGAGACTCGGCGAGTTGAGTCGGGGTAGCCCCGCGATTCATACCAGGTGTGACTCGTCGAGCATAGGATAGGACTCGACGTACCAAGCGGGACAGAGAGTTAATGGACATGTAACGTCCCAAATATCAAGAATAATATTTTCTTTTTAAAACATTACTAAAACCATATTCATAAAAACTGTATCATAAATCATAACATAATTCTGTAGCATTAATTCGAAATACAACTTATTATCAGAGTAAAACATCCCAGGCTAGCTGACTATGGTGTATGCACTGCAATCTTTCCGATCTCCTCTTTTGAAAACTGAGTAGCTGAAACCATAAACTGAAACTGTAAGCATGAAGCTTAGTGAGCTCCCCCAAACTACCACATACCATACAATAACATATAAAGCACATACTGGGCCTTGTCCACTGCATCGGACCGAGGTCCGGACATACTGGGCCTTGGCCCCTGCATCGGACCGAAGTTCGGAAATTGACTGGGACCTTGTCCCCTGCATCGGACCGAAGTCCGGACTAACTGGGGCCTTGCCCCCTGCATCGGACCGAAGTCCGGAAACTGAATGGGACCTGTCCCCTGCATCGGACCGAAGTCCGGACTAACTGGGGCCTTGCCCCCTGCATCGGACCGAAGTTCGGAAACTGACTGAAAATAGCATAACATAACATATCAACTAGCATCAACACATATACTGCATACTGCATCGGGCCGTAGCCCGGAACACATAACACATAACACATAACACATAAATCCTGTTTGAGCCACGAAGGCATCAAACATACTAACTACTGCATCGGACCGAAGTCCGGAAACTACTGCTAACTGAACGGGCCGACATTGTGGCCTTAGACCCGTTCCTACTGGAAGGAAACTCACCTAAACTGCTGAATTCTGCTGGTAACCCTCGGACTGCTAACCAACCACCGTCTGAAACGCTGCTCCTCTAACTCTCCAAGCTACCAATAACAAAGCGACACTTAGCCTGACAGTCCTCTAAAAGTCAACTAACTCAACTTCGATCAAAGTCAAAGTCCTGGCCAAAGTCAACCTTCCATGTTGACCCTACTCGCCGAGTCAATCTACTGGCTTGCCGAGTTCACTGAATTCTGAGTTCTGTCCTGTCCAACTCACTGAGTCCCCACTCAACTCACTAATCTGAGCCTTGACTCGAAGGGTTTAGGGTTTCGCGACTTGACTCGCCGAGTCCAAGAACAGACTCGCCGAGTCCAAGGCAATCTTCACGAGTTGTTCATCCAACTCGTCGAGTTCGCCTCCATCTTCATACTACTCGCCGAGTCCACTCAAAGGACTCGTCGAGTCTATTCAGTCCTTAATCGATGCAGTGGCTTTTCGAGCCAAACAGGGCTTTTAACTCAAAGATCCATACTTCTAAGGCCTATCCCTCACGTAAAGTGGCAAACTTTACGTGTAGATAAAGAGATCTAGGCTTAGAACAATCCAAACTAGGATTTAAGACAAAGAGGCTTCACTATCAATCCAAGAACAGATGCTTTATGACTTTCTAGGCCAAGATACACTTAGATCTGAAGTAGCAACTTCAGATCTGGGCTTCTAACTTGAAATAGTTCTTAAGCATGGCATAAAAGCCCCAAATCTCATAGCCAAGGTTAATCTATTAAACAAAACAGGGAAGGTAACAATTTATTACCTTTAAATGCTCAGAAATGTTCCACCAACTCTGGATCCAGGGCCCCTTTCTTGCTCCACTATGACTATCTTCTCTCTCAAGCTCCAAAAAGCTTCACCAAGGGTAGATCTTGCTCCAAAACGATTATGGAGGATAGGGTTTAGTGTTCTGTGCTAGAGAGGCAGTAAAGGAACCCTAAGGGAGAGAATGAGACATTTAAATAAGCTCCAAGTCCCGGATTTAGGGTTTTCCTCGCTCAGACCAGACTCGCCGAGTCACCTTGGCCGACTCGCCGAGTCGGTCGCTTACACCTCAACCCGGATCCCGCTCGGACTCGCCGAGTCACCTTGGCCGACTCGCCGAGTCGGTCGCTTACACCTCGACCCGAATCCCGCACGGACTCGCCGAGTCTCCCCTTAAAATTGAGGTTTTCTTTCTTTTCTTAGATTTCCAAACTTTGGGTGTTACAACTCTCCCCCACTTAAACTAAACTTCGTCCTCGAAGTTTGTTATGATCTACCGACTGCGATCTGCCTCCAATACCCCACCGCTCATTCTAACACCAGCTGTCTACCTTCATTGGCCTTCCGCTCAGTCATTCAGACCAATTTCAATCCTTACAGATAATAATCTCCGGTCCATCCTGACCCTGAACATTTTGGAACACAACTCACTCAACCGACAACCTTTCTGATACTCTCCAAATACTGCACTGACCCCGTAGGGCTTCACCTTTTCTTTCCTTGCACGATGTCCTTGCCATCCCAAGGCGATGCTCCATAACTACCTACCTCATCCGTCACTGTGAAGACCCTGTCTCCACCAAATCCATTAGTCCCGCTACTCCCAGTACGGGTCATCGTCTCCAGTATCCACTGGGCATTCTTTCTACTACCATTCGGTGTCGTGCACCCCACGAACAACTGACTGAATCCTACCATACGCTGCATACTTGCAATGCTATTGACTGAAAATTCGGCTATTCCATATCTGGCTTCCGGATGAACTGAGACCACCCAGGTCCAACTAATATGGCTGAACTTGCAGTCCCACACAAAATTAATACTACCTAAAATACTGCAACTGTCTGAAACACTGAACTGCCTGGAACACTGAACTGCCTGAAACACTGGACTGCCTGCAACACTGAACTGCCCGAACGAAACCTTTCTTTGGAACTAGTTTCCACTAGTCATCCTGTTACTGTGTCCCTAACGACCTCCTGATCCAACCGACCGGGTCCAAACGTCGAATCCAAACATCAACAAATCCAAGACTATAATGATGGCTCCCAGGCTAATGGTAGCCCTTAGCATACATGAACCCCAATGGTTCGCTGCTTCACTGATCTCATGATTGTGATGACGATCCACCTGTCGCATTACTGGCTCAACCATGACTAGACTCTGGAAAATTCGAAATCCAACCCATGGATTTCCGTATGCTCGTTGCTGCACATGAACTGGTGGATACTACTGCTTCTCCCCTGCGTCCAAACAACGCGTTCATGTTGTCTACTAACCTAGCGAATGCTATGGCTACACCCGTAGACCTACAACTCCCTAATACTGTTTGGCTACTAGTGAATGCTACGGCTACCCCCGCAAACTTACAACACTACTACTACTATCTGACTGCTAGTGAACGCTACGGCTACCCCCGCAGACTTACAACACTACTACTACTATCTGACTGCTAGTGAACGCTACGGCTACCCCCGCAGACTTACAACACTACTACTACTATCTGACTGCTTACCAATCACTATTCCGAGGACTTCCTGACTATCCCTAGTTCTGCTAGCAATTCCTCATCCTGACTTCTCAAAATCAGTCCTCAATCATTGGAAGCTGCATCAACCTTGACATCTTATATCCTTGCTGAAATTAGCGTTCCGACGAGGAATTCTTCGACTTGGTTCCCAAAACAACCGTACACTAATCCAGAAACGTGAAACTAACATTGGGAAGCTTCCAAACTTCCAACTCCTGAATCCACACAACCCTACATGCTATCTCTACCACTGACTACTAACACGAAATCATCTCATGCTAACCGATCTCAAGATCCTCCTTCCGACTCAATAAAGTCCTATCGGCGGTCCTCCAACCTGGATTCCTAATCAGCTACTAACCATCTCGATTACATGAACTAACTGTTGGGAAGTTTCCCAAACTCCCAATTCTTAACTCCTTAATCCACCCATTGCTATGCTACTATCCTTTCTTTTCAAGGATTGCGTACTCATTCCGGGTCCGCGTGCTCTTGCCCTCACATACTCGGAGGGTTCTCCCCCACTTGGATCCGACTAACTCCTTACTGCTCACTGGTCAAAAGGATTCCCCAACCTTCCTTCCACCAAGGGCGATCTGCTACCCGCCAACATTTATCTCTGTCGACACTTCATCTGACCTTTACCAGATCCGAACCACTCTTGCTATCTAACCGAGCACCCTTCAGTCCTTTATTGTTCTTGCTTTAGTGACTTCACCCTGAGAACCTGCATTTAGGGTGAATATCTCCAACTCACTTCCTTACTGACCGCTAGCTGCTCTACTAGAAGCTCTAGATTGTCACTACCGAGGATATAACCGCTCAGTACTCGAATGACACCTTCCAAAAGTAGCGAGATGCTTCTGAATATTACACATGCATGTTGCAGATACTATATCCGGAATAGCCTGTTCTAGAGGGGGCGATCCCCAACTATCATTCTAACATCCAAGGTATGCAAATGGCATATAGTTCAGTCACAAACAGGTAATATGATACCCCAATACATACGCTTATAAATATCGTTGCAGCAACATAACAATAATATCATGAATAGTAATTGACAGGAAGGCAAAAGATACATACCTCCAACACCCGACGCTACTCGAAATCTAGCTGCAATCAACCGGTACAATCTGCTTCGAGCCGTGGGCGCCCTTGCCCAGCCCCGGCAACTGCTGGTGGTACTCGAAGACATAGACGCAGGAGCTATCACCTGCTTTGCTGCACACACACCTGGACAGTGGGCTTCTTGTGGCCTCTCTGACCGCAATGGAAACATATCGGGTCAAGTCCCTGGGCGATGGTAGTAGTACAATCCCTGCTGAAATGACCCATTCGGCCGCATCTGAAGCAGCCCAAATCACCACCACTACCACTCCTGCACGCACCCAATTGCGACCTACCACACTCCCCGCATCGATTGCGGCTCTGATAGTACCTCGATCTCCAATCCGACCCTTTGGGCCTTTTGCCCGAACCTGTGGCTACCTGTATCCCATCTGTTTTCCTCTTCCTTTCCGACTCCCTGCCCGGCTCTCGTTCCTGAGCTACCCTATCAACCCCATCCATCATCTGAACAATTGCTGTCTGATCATGGAGCTTCGTAGTCAACCTATCAATGATCCTCACGACCATGTCGGGCAACTCCTCGCGAATGGCTCGCGAAACCTCCTTAACTATCCAATCATGCAGAGGTCTCTCTTGAAGACAGGGTACCTTACTCACTCTTGACCCTTGATGGAAAAATTTGGAAATGGGATCTCCCTGAACCTCATAAGAATCGGGCTCTAGATGAGCCCCAATCTGCCCTGAAACCACCCCGGCCCTAAAGGCCTCAAGATGACTGTCCATAAGTTCCATAATGGCCTCTTTAACTGAACCGAAAATCACTGGAGTCTGATCGATAATGTTGTGCATGATCTCTGCGGAAATGAACTCCTTCATCTGATCGTCAAGCTGCCCGGCTCCAGAGCCTGAGCCAGATCCCTCCCTGGTACCTGAACTGCTAACTGGTATCTCGCGCAAAGTCACCATGCTGAAAAATATAACACACTATTGATCAATATACACACCGCTGCTGAGGGATATCTCACACACTCTACTAGTTCCTTGGTTTTGTCTCGGCCCCTCTTAAATCGAGTACGGATCCTCTGCTTTCAGTAGTACAGGCCCATACTACCTTCCACATCTATCCGTACTTTCCTCAAGAGTTACCTCAACTCCACCAAGTCACTCTACTACTATTGATCTCTGCTACTCTCATCCTAGGCTTGCCCTAGGGAAATCTCTGACTCCAATCAAACCAGTCCCCAGCTTCTGAAGGCCTCCTTGTAATACTAATTAGTCATCACCTGAATACCATCACATGTGATGAGGCTCAGATAATCCTTCGAGTAAAAGACTCGTCCCTACAACGGTTAGACTCAAACAAGAGCTGCGCAATAGGGCCAAATCCGACACTCTGAGATTATTCAACCCTGACCACATGTGATGTGACGTATTCACCTAATGGCTAACTCCCATCACTCAAAGCCCACAAAGCACAAAGCAAGCAGCATTCGGATACAGGAAACTACTCAAGCAAATCTATTCTCATAACGAGATACTATACTAGCATACAATGCTAAGCTCATACTATCAGGCATAACCTAAACAGGCTATCCTACTATTGTCTACTCAATACTAGCATGCAAATCTTGTAAAGCTGAAACACATATAGCAGGCACATAAGGCATCCTCCTAGATCCTTAGTCCTATTCTAGCATGTTGTTCTACTAAAACTAAAACTGACAATCATAACATAACTTGTATGGGTAATTTGGGAGTACTTACTTGAGCTCAGCTGATTGCATGCACCACACCCTTTTCTCTTTTCAAAACTCTTTTCGCTTTTTCTAAAACTCTTTTCTTTATATTTTTTCTAAAATTGTTTTCTTTTCTCAAAATTCTTTTGTAACCATGATTTTTTTTTCTTCGAAACTTTATACCACTTCCTTAGTTTGAGTTCAGACACACCCGGAAGTGTGCCCGAATCCCTCAAACCAAGGCTCTGATACCAACTTGTAACGTCCCAAATATCACGACTAATATTTTCTTTTTAAAACATTACTAAAACCATATTCATAAAAACTATACATAAATCATAACATAATTTCGTAGCATTAATTCGAAATACAACTTATTATCAGAGTAAAACATCCCAGACTAGCTGACTATGGTGTGTGCACTGCAATCTTTCCGAGCTCCTCTTTCGAAAACTGAGTACCTGAAACCAAAAACTAAAATTGTAAGCACGAAGCTTAGTGAGCTCCCCCAAACTACCACATACCATACAATAACATATAAAGCACATACTGGGCCTTGCCCACTGCATCGGACCGAGGTCCGGACTAACTGGGGCCTTGCCCCTGCATCGGACCGAAGTCCGGAAACTGACTGGGACCTTGTCCCATGCATCGGACCGATGTTCGGACTAACTGGGGCCTTGCCCCCTGCATCGGACCGAAGTCCGGAAACTGAATGGGACCTTGTCCCCTGCATCGGACCGAAGTCCGGACTAACTGGGGCCTTGCCCCCTGCATCGGACCGAAGTCCGGAAACTAACTGAAAATAGCATAACATAACATATCAACTAGCATCAACACATATACTGCATACTGCATCGAGTCGTATCCCGGAACACATAACACATAACACATAACACATAAATCCTGTTTGAGCCACGAAGGCATCAAACATACTAACTACTGCATCGAACCGAAGTCCGGAAACTACTGCTAACTGAACGGGCCGGCATTATGGCCTTAGACCCATTCCTACTGGAAGGAAACTCACCTAAACTGCTGAATTCTACTGGTAATCCTCGGACTGCTAACCAACCACCGTCTGAAACGCTACTCCTCTAACTATCCGAGCTACTAATAACAAAGCGACACTTAGCCTGACAGTCCTCTAAAAGTCAACTAACTCAACTCCGATCAAAGTCAAAGTTCTGGCCAAAGTCAACCTTCCATGTTGACCCTACTCGCCGAGTCAGTCTACTGACTTGCCGAGTTCACTGAATTCCGAGTTCTGTCCGGTCCAACTCACTGAGTCCCCACTCAACTCACTAATCTGAGCCTTGACTCGAAGGGTTTAGGGTTTCGCGACTTGACTCGCCGAGTCCAAGAACAGACTCGCTGAGTCCAAGGCAATCTTCAACATACTCGCCGAGTTGTTCATCCAACTCGTCGAGTTCGCCTCCATCTTCATACTACTCGTCGAGTCCACTCAAAGGAATCGTCGAGTCTATTCAGTCCTTAATCGATGCAGTGGCTTTTTGAGCCAAACAGGGCTTCCAACTCAAAGATCCATACTTCTAAGGCCTATCCCTCACGTAAAGTGGCAAACTTTACGTGTAGATAAAGAGATCTAGGCTTAGAACAATCCAAACTAGGGTTTAAGACAAAGAGGCTTCACTATCAACCCAAGAACAGATGCTTTATGACTTTCTAGGCCAAGATACACTTAGATCTGAAGTAGCAACTTCAGATCTGGGCTTCTAACTCGAAATAGTTCTTAAGCATGGCATAAGCCTCAAATCTCATAGCCAAGGTTGATCTATTAAACAAAAGAGGGAAGGTAACAATTTATTACCTTTAAATGCTCAGAAATGTTCCACCAACTCTGGATCCAGGGCCCCCTTCTTGCTCCACTATGACTATCTTCTCTCTCAAGCTCCAAAAAGCTTCACCAAGGGTAGATCTTGCTCCAAAACGATTATGGCGGCTAGGATTTAGTGTTATGTGCTAGAGAGGCAGTAAAGGAACCCTAAGGGAGAGAATGAGACATTTAAATAAGCTCCAAGTCCCGGATTTAGGGTTTTCCTTGCTCAGACCAGACTCGCCGAGTCACCTTGGCCGACTCGCCAAGTCGGTCGCTTACACCTCGACCCGAATCCCGCACGGACTCGCCAAGTCCTTCCTTGGACTCGCCGAGTCTCCCCTTAAAATTAAGGTTTTCTTTCTTTTCTTGGCTTTCCAAACTTTGGGTGTTACAGGACATGTGTGTACTCGCCGAGTTACCAGAGTGCACTCGGCGAGTTGGGTCAAAGTTGACCGTTGACTTTTGTTGACTTTTAGGTTTTGGTCAACAATGGGGTCCTTGAGTCAAGAGGGGGGTAAAATAGTCTCTTACCCATTTTTATTTAATGTTAGAATTAGGGAATCAGAATAACAATATATATTACTTGGATGGTTTCAAGGATCGTGTTTTGAACACTTTTTGATATCTTTCAATCGTCCTTATTTTCCGGGGTACACAATTTAGAAGTGAGATAATCCAAAAAACAAAACCAACTCGAAATTACATGCCTAATTTAAATTGTGAAACACATAATACCTTTGCTTGATGTGTTCTTGAGAGATAGAGAAAATTTGATGAATAGATTTCAATTATATGAGACTTCATCCCTTTTCATGGAACATTCACATCTTATTTATACATGAAGGAAAAGTGGTGAAAATCGGTTAAACCAAAATTGGCGCCAAAATATGGTAGTTATTGGACATAACTAATGCTTACATCATCATGATGCCATTAGTGGGTTTTGGTCGGAAAATGCATGGCTTGAGTCATACCCGATATAGAAATATGTTTAGGTTTTGGGGTGTTGCCCCTTGATCCCATCCGCTGACCAGTAATCACCGCCAGGGGCTCTACCCCTTAGACCCCGCTAGGGGCATTATCCCTAGACCCCGCCAAGGGAACTGCCCCTTGGAACCCCGTACCCAGGGGCGCTGCCCTCGGATCGATGTATCCCAAGCTCATATTTATCACTCCGAGTGTGCACCCTCACACCTCCAACCTCGGTGAGTGAAATAGAGCCTAGTCTATCTCAATATTAATAATAACTACACTAAAACGTGTTGATAACACTAAAATCACAAACATTTAACCCTTTTCTTACATTTCGGATCAGGGATGACATCCCATGTTTCATTTTTCTTTTTTGATTCCATCCTGTTATGCATGGAAACCATCTACTCTTTTGAGTCTATAGATTTGATGGCCTCGTCCTATGTTGTGGGTTCTAAAGCAAACTCAACTTCATTTACAATAGGAAGAGAGTATGAAGTAGAATTGCTTGAGCATACCTTTGGGACTCATGATCTATTCTCTGTCTATCTCGTGCAAGACAATGATTATTTGCTGAATATGGATGAAAAAAAGCTTACGAGTCACATGTTCTCTAATTGAAGCTTGTTGTCACGGACGCAAGTTCGGCATTACTCCTTGCCAGTGCGGCGTACTGAGGTCCCCCGTAAAACCCTGATACCAGCCCTCCCATGTTACACACGCCAACTGGTTTTGCCCTGCCATTGGCTCATTAGGGGAGCGGCACGAGCCCTCGACCAATTCTATCTCTAGAACGCTATGGCCCCCTTCATTGTCACGCACTTCAACAACTCGGCCAGACAACAACGACTAGCATAACAACGTCCCTTGAGCTAGGACGCCCCCTTTTGAACCCAATGGAAAGCTATTTTAGTGGCATGGTCTTTGTCTTCTTAGTCATCACGGTCATGGGATATCAGCCCGTGACACTCTCCCACCGCAAAATTATCGCACGTCCTTGTGTGATGGAAGAGGAACTTTTGTCCTTTCGAAATGGCATTTCTTCTGATGCCAAGTATGATAGCGTACCGCTACACCGGATCCCAACCGTTATACTTCGAAGTCAGAATCCTCGGCATGTGGCCACCCCCATTACTTCCTTCAAGGAGGTAGAGCATTCATTGATGTATTGCTCTTGACTTCGCAGCAACCCACCAGCAAGTCCATACTTCTATGGACCCCACGAATATGCACGATCATATTGGCATGTCCCTTCGTCCTTTGGCTCTAATACCACTTGTCACTGACGCAAGTTCGACATTATTCCTTGCCCGTGCGGTGTACCGAGGTCCCCCATAAAACCCCGATACCAACCCTAGGTCCCCCATAAAACCCCGATATCAGCCCTTCCATGTTACATACACCAACTGGTTTCTCCCTGCCATGGGCTCATCAGGGAACCGACACTAGCCCCCGACCAGTTGTATCTATAGAAAGCTACGCCCCCTTCATTGTCACGCACTTCAGCAACTCGGCCGGATAACGACTAGCATAACAACTTCCCTTGAGCTAGGACACCCCCTTTTGAACCTAATGACAAGCTATTTCAGTGGCATGGTCTTTGTCTTCTTGGTCATCACGGTCACGGGATATTAGCCTATGATGTTTTGTAGTCATTCTTAACAAAACTAGTGCATTTTGTCTTGTCGTAGTAGACTCACGAGTCACGTTCTCGTTGTACGAATTTTGCTCGCTAAGTGGAAGCTCTACCTCCACTCATGATTCCTCCTTTTCTTCATATGTATAGTCTCTTGAGACGGTGGCCTTCTTTAGCCTAGAATCCTAGATATGCATAACTTGTAACATCTCTTGAGATGGTGGCCTTCTTTAGCCTAGATATGCATAACTTGTAGCCTTTTATCCTTGGATTTTACCCAAGAAACATGCACTTCATCACCTTTAGTTTTAATTTTTCATTATCAACCCGTACATATGTAGAAAATAATAAAAGAAATAAAATCATCAAGAATTTTTTTGTGGAAACCCAACTAATTAAGAAAAACAAACAAAGAACTACTTCATAATGCTGATCAAGGGACATACAATACTTCTGAAAAAGGTACTGATCACAAGAGACCTATAACCTAAAACCTCTATATATTTATTATATCAAAATGGATAAGCATGGCTAATACTTAGGCTACAACTATATCCAATAAAAGCCGACTTACACTAGGAAGTAATAACTCCAAACTAACGACTTGACTTATTGAGACACATATTCAGCATTGTTTTGTAGAGATGGATAACCAATTTAACCATTAATCTTTTTATTTGGAATGACTTAGTTTTTATGGACTCAATCTAGTTTGCAATTGCAACCCTACAATTTTCACATACCGAAATACAAACAACAAGAAAATCATCAATTCGTGTTCAAGAAACCACAAAACATGCAACGCATCTTGGTGATACTTGAAAATTTCTAGTCATTTAGATCACTAATGTTACTGATATTTATCAACAACAGGAGTAAACCAAAATATCTTTCTTTTACACATACCTACAACTAACCCTAACTTCCGCATATCATCTTGCAAAACAAAAACATAATTTTTTTTTCAGGAGATAATCGTAGGCAACCTTTCAGTGAAAACCTCAAATTCACTATCTCGACACAGCATGCTGATCCTCACATACTTCATACTTGCCCCAAAATGCTTCCCACCTCTCGTGTATATCTTATTCTTTCGAAGAAAACTTTCACAATCATCCACTTCTCCCTCACACTTCAACCAAGCAAAAGCTACAACAAACACCAAAAAAAAAAAAAAAAAAAAACGTCAAATTTATTGAATTCATTTTATGTCGTGAAATTAATAAAATTACCAGGGAGCTGTCCAAAAGTCCGGCCACTGAAAGAACATGTCTCCGGTGAAAAATCCGGCAAACTAAAAAGACGAGTTTTATCAACAGCTTCTCTAATTTTCTTCCATCTTTTTTCCATGAGGTTGTAGCTATAATCAAAGAAAGATTCATCATCATCATCATCGTTATCACAACTATTAGACACAGCTTGCAAAATCTTTGCTGCTCGAATCTGTGAATCTTTGGACACACCAATCGTGTTGATCTCTATAAACGTCGTCATCTTTTTAGCGACCTCTCTATCTTTCACAAGCGCCCATCTACAACATAAATAATAGTAAAATTAACAAATTTTGAAAAAAAAAAAATTAAATAATTATATGGATTTTACCCGATTCGGGAACCAGCATGACCGGTGGATTTGGAGACAGTGAAAAGCATGATATCGTAATCAGGTGGAGGTGATAAAATGGGTGTATATTGAGGCCAATAGTAAGCGAGATCATGAATTAGAATCCCTTTATGCCCTTTGACTACATCTTGTCTTGAAGATCCATCAGGGTTATTGGGAGAAGTGATTAATTCGATGTAGGGTTCTTCTTTGTTGAACTTATGAGCGTCTCCTGCCCATTTGTGTAGCCCTGATTTCAAGTAGTCTGTCATCAATGGATACGACTGCAATAAAATGTGACACAATATTATATTCCTAACTATCAATATTTTAATATATGTTTTTTTTTTTTTTTGTTTTGGTAAAATGAAAAGATACATTTTGTGGTCTATGGATATTGGATACTCTAATAATAATACATTGTCATTTAATTTTGCAGTGTTATTTGGTTGACTTGTTAAAATCATTTTGTCTTCCCTATGTCAGTGTAGCATTAAAGCCTCTCATCAATACAAGTCAAATACAGAAAAACTTTACGACATTGCTTTCACATCAAGCCATCAGAAAATAGGTACAGAAAACCATATATTTCATGATAAAAGCATGTGCCACTTAGTCAACTAAACCAATAATACAATCATAGATTCAAATCATCTTAACAACCACCAAATTTAGTCTCAACCGTTTGATTAAATTCGTCTCACGATGATTTAATCCAACGGTTGAGATCATTTTTGTTCAGATAATTTGGTTCTGTGTTGAAACCTGATTCTCTCTGATAATAAAAATGTTGGAGGTTACCGAATAAAACGGAGCGGCAGACACAACATTCATAGGGGTGGAAGCATTGTGAGGCGAGAGAGCAAAAAGTGCCGCCTGGTAAAGTTGTGAAGAGCCGGTTCCAACCACCATGTGGCGGCCCTCGGTGGCGGCATTGCCGACCACTTTGTGCAACCTGGTGACTGCAGTCACGAGCTCCGGCTCCAAAAACCAACAAACATTTTTGACATCGGAAAAATAACTTATGTGCTGCCAACCGGAAGTCACAACCGTTGTTTCTTCACCTTTTTGCTTCCAAAAATTTTCATACATCGTCGGGTCACCACTATATTAAAAAAAAAAAAAGTTACCATATAAATTAGAAGTATAAACAAGGTTTGGTGATGGGAAAGAGAGGACACACATGGTGACATGTGTAAAGATCTTAATGGACACCTAATATTAGTAAACTAAAAGAGGAAACAAGCTATGCAAGCAAAAGGGTTCTTCTTATGAACTGACATGGTAACATGGTTTTTTTTTTCTTATGGACTTTAACCAACCACATGAGAAATAAGTCGGATAAACAGTAAGCCAATAAGATATTTCAAGTGTTTGATTTTTTGATATGAATATAGAAATATAGAATACAGTGGAGTAGGATTAAAAGAATTCAAAAACAGTCGATGGGTTTTCTTTTGGTAATTGCTTTAATTAAACTAAATAAAGTGGAACAATTAACTATTATCTTATTATTGGTATTATTATTATTTGTTGAAAAGATTGAGGTGCTGGAAGTGGAACAAAGCAAGAGACAGCAAAGCAATGGAAATGATTATGGGCGGCGGTGGTGGAGGTAGTGGTGGCGGTGGTGGTGGGTGTGGTGGCGGTGGTGGTGGTAATAAAAACAACATATAATCATGTACTTGAAAACGAAAGCAAGAGGACAATAGGGCACGTTAACCAACAGTGCACGTTAGCATAAAACGGTAGACCCTAGAATCGGGAAGTAAAATTTTGGTGGTGGAAACGGGTGGCTCCCCCAAACCATGACATCCACCATCGGAATTCACAAAACCGAATTGTCTTTGTCTATGTGCTAACGTGAACGCGTGCTGATTTGGCGCATGTTACTGTAGTGTCCTTTTCAATACTATCCGTAACCGCACTTACCAAATTTATTGCAAAATTGTTGTATTTCCATTCATTATAAATATTTTCTGTAATCTAATTAATGAATAAATCAAAAGTAGATTGCTTTTTTGGCCCTTCGGTATAATTGATTTTCTTGTTATTACGATTCCAAGAGGTTTTCTTTTTGTAATTTTGGCTCTTATTTGAATGTTTTGGTAACATATTCGGTTTCTCTTTTCAAAGTAAAATGCTATATTTATTTTTTAAAGCAGAATTACAAAAAAAAACAGCTATAGTATTAGTCGGGGACAAAAAATGTTATTAGAATTTCAAATAAGGATTAAAATTGCAAAAACCAACTACAATAAAGGACCAAAAATATAATTTACGCATAAATCAATTACAGTATGAAATCATGCAACGATTACACACTAACTATTCTACTACAAAAAAATAGATATTTTTGGTAAAACCATGAAACAGTTGATATTTTGTTTTATTTTCCAGATATACAAATATTTTTTGATATACTTTTTTTCCTAAAATAACAATTGATATGAATAATAATAATGAAAACAATCTTATGATTGGAATCCAACGATAATTATTAGGTATCGATCATGATTTAGATTCGAGTACGGCAGCACTTACTGGTCAAGATTGATGACAACACTCTCCCCGCCATCTGGAACCACAGTAGATGCAACATACGACGTCGTTGCCAGTATCTCTGTCTTCTTGCTGCTAACCTGCGCCTCCTCCACTCTTCCGTTGTTTTTCTCACCATTAAAACAGGAGCCATGAAAATGGAACTTCTGCTGTAGATTTCCCCAGCTACTCCATTTCGATGATAGGGTTTCTTCATCATCGTAGTTTATTTTCCAAATCAAACACATATTCATAGCCAGAGACACTACCAGAAAGTTCTTCAGAACGAACATAAAATCCGCCATCTCTCTAGTTTTCTTCCTTTTTGAATGCGATAACGAATAGACCTTCGTGAATACGATTCTCTAGAGAGAAAGGAGAGATCCAAATCTCAAGTGCAAGTTGATTCAAATCATTGAAAAGGACCACATGAAGTGAACGTTTCCGAAACGGGTGAAATGAAAGGGATAGAACAAGTGGCTGGATCCAGAAAAAACCGGTGAGAAATGATGATGTTTGGTGTAAGGAATTCTAAGCAAAACGTTTCGTTCGATCTAAACTGTGCCCATGGGTGATGAATCTGAAGAAAGAAACACTGGCATTTTTCTCGATTATTGTGCGGAGTAGGAGATTTTTCTGGGGGAAATCACAATCTTCATCGATTGTTGAAAGGATTTGGGGAAAGCGATAGATGTTTGAGTGATGTATTGCATCAAAGGATCACGCAGACGTCAAATAGCAAAAAGGAAAAAAGGAAGAGGAGAAGAAGACGAAGGGGGATGGTTGTGGTGTGTTGGGGATGGAAATGGGCTCGAAAGGCTGCTTACTGCTCTTTTAGCAGTTAAGCTTTTCCACTTACCAAAGGTTTTTTTATTATTATTTTTTTCTTTTATTTATTTCTATGATACGAGCGAATAATATTTTATTATTAATTTTTTAAACACAAATTGTATTTTACGCTATGTGTTAATGTTAATGGTAGTAATAAAAGCTCTTAAGATCCGGATCTTAGCTAAGATCGTTTTATGTGTTACAAGGTCATAATCGTAGTAAGATCCGGTCAGAATCGGAAGATTCTTATAATATTACATGATGTCGATTAAAACAATGATATTAAGCCAACTTTAACTTTTAAACATAAACCATAATTTTTGTTGATGCAAACCCTATAAATTATGACGAAAACATCTCAATTACAAAAGAAACAACATTATTATGATTTATAACTAAAGGCTTAAGAACACAAATGGAATATCATGGGTGTAAAATGTCTAATTCATGATGAATAGATGAAGTGATGATACTCTATGAGGCTTCTTGCAACTTACAATACTTAATTATATATTCAATAAGACAAAATTTTCATTTTCGAATATATAATAAAACTAGAGAGGTGGGCCAAAGTACAATAGAATCGAGTCACAATGTTGACCGTTAGGTAAAATGAAAGCCACACACTTCTGTGTTTATATGTCGGGTAATAGTTCTATTCGTTGGGTACAGAGGTGGGCCTTCTTCTCTGGCGGGTGCAAACACCGGCAAACCTTCTATGTTTCTCCGGGCAACTCTGGTAGATCGTTTGGTTTTCATATGGTGGTCGTCGTTGAATTTTGGGCGTTGGCTTTGACCTTTGTGTTTCCGGTGATTTTCTACATTATTTCATCATTGATTTCCCTTGTCTACTCACCTGTAATCTGTGAGGTGGGGGAAGGGGTAGGGGTTGGGAACAATTTTTGATGTTGTGCATGTTCATTCATGTACAATGATGAAAGATGGAGAGTTTGAATGGCAACAAGTTAGGAGATGTAAATATGATAGAGGTTATAGAATATTAGGGTAAAGTAATGGCTAAGTACAATGCTTATCCTAAAATTTGGTCAGCATTACTTCTAGGTACTAAGTTATCCTAGGAAATCGGTCAACATAACATCTAGGTATAATCTTTTTCAAGTATATCGGGTAGCATAACGATTAGGCATAATATCATTGCTTAAGACTAGGCAGATGTTCCATCGACATGTTATCTTATCGTTTTATATTTTACATAATTACTGATATATTTGCAAAAATATACTTTTATAAAGCAATTTGATAATCATGTATTCCCACCGTAAAATCATTTAAAACCGTAAAAGTGGCATCGTGAACTTACCATCTACGTGTGATACCCGCCGATATAAGGTTGATTCAGGCTCAGTACTCCGGGATGGCCTTAGTATTATAGAAGCTCCAAGAGAGAGTGAGAGAGAAGTGCTTGAGATATGCTTAATGGAGTTATTGACCCTCGTATTTATAGTTGGGGTTTTGGAGTGTGCACGACACAAATATCTATGCATGCCGCGCGTAATCATCGTGGTGTCATCCTGGAATCACGACGTGTTACCCTATAACGTCGCAAAAATAAGACCATAAAATTTCATTTTTAGTCAAATAAAAGTAGTGCTCCAAACATTCTCCATACAATTTTAACAAAGTAAGTGTATGAGTATTATTTCAAATCAGAGTAAATTATAGAATGCAGAAACATGTGGTGTGTGCCCTGCAATCATCCGAAGCTCCCTTGTTTGAAAACCGTAGTACTGGAAACACAAATTGAAAATTGTATGCACAAAGCATAGTGAGTTCCCCCAACATACCATATACAACACAAACATACTATCAGACATATATGGGTGCCCGACCTACCTTGTCGAGCATATATGGGTGCTCGACATACCATGTCAGATATATATATGGGTGCCCGACCTACCCTGCCAGGCATATATGGGTGCCTGACCTACCCTCCGATCTATTTCAACCGGTTACGAGGTCTATTTCACCCCTACCACTACTACACTATAACAACACAAACATATTGTCAAGCATATATGGGTGCCCGACTACCCTGCTAGGCATATATGGGTGTCCGACCAACCCTCGGGTCTATTTCAACCGATTACGAGGTCTATTTCACCCTACCATTACCACATAATGACATACATAAATCACATGGTCATCAAGAAATACGTGAACGATGATAATTATCACACAGTCAACCATCATACTATGCAATAAATCAAGGGTTGGCCTTGGTGCCTTCGACCCGCAAAATTTACGAAGGGATACTCACCTCGAATGCAGAAGCTCGCTGAAAGAAATCCCTAGTTGTTGCCCTGACGACCTCCCAAATTATCAATGCCAAAATAACACCTAATTAGCAATTGGATTCCAAACTATGCTTCATAATCCATACTTGGGGTAAAATAACCATTTTACCCCTAGCCCAACTAGACTTACAACTAAGGCCCAAGCCCAAAACAACAAGATCCATAAAAGCCCATTAATGGCCCAATTTTCGAAATTAGGCCCAACCTATATGGGCCTTATCCTAAAACCCAATAATTCCTTATCCAATGATAAATCTCATATGGCCCAAGGCCCAAACAACAAGTCCAATAAGGTGACCCAAAGGAAAGAAAAGCCCAAAATGCCACAACCCAAAATACATCAGATCGACGAATGTGGGGCATACGCTCAGCTACGATGCGCGTACTCGATGAGTTCTAGATCGTGACCAAAAGGAAGTACATCGGGCGTACCTTTAGTTATGTGGGGCGTAACCGCTATTTGTCCAAAACTTATTTCACAACTTAATCTGTTAAGTCCTTCCATCAAAACCTCATAAGACCTTCCAACTAAACTCTTGATGCATAAAGTCGACAACTTTATGCATTTTGACTCAGTGGGATCCAACAACCAACTTAATCCATTAAGACCCAACATAATCCACCTAGAACTTGCATGGATGATTTTTAACCTTAAAGGTGGCAACTTTATGAACTTATAACCTTAGAAATGCTAAGAGTAGCAACTCAAAGCTCTTGGAGTGGTGTCCAACCATTAGATCTCACCCATGAGGTCAAAATGGGACCAAAACCCACATAATCATAGATCTCAACTTCTAATGAGCAAGGTTAGCACTTTTTAACTTTTATGAGCTGGAAACGAAGCCAAAAGTCTGGATCTAAACGTCCTCCCTTGAACCACACGCTAGCACCAAGCACCTGATATGTGTATTTTTATACATATTTTTATATATTATATCTTAATATTTTAGCCTTTATTATTCTTATTTAAAACTAAAAGGTACTTATAATATTTGAATTATAATTTACAACTATTAGTTGTCGATAGAACGAAAAAGAAAAGATCAGAGCGGAAACCGGACTTAGAAGTAAAAAGAGAGAAAATTGCTAAAGGAAGCAGTACGCCCAACGTAGTTCCAAGTACACCCAGCGTACTCGGCAGATATCCGGACTTCTAATCGCGATGGGATTCAAGCTACGCCTAGCGTACGTAGGTCGGTTCTAAAACCTATAAATAGAGGATATCGGCCAACCAGAAGGGGGATTCCGACTACCATCGATCTTTAGTCGACAAGTAACATATATTTGGCCATTTTGAGGGTCTAGAAGGCGGCCGGAAGGCCGTTAAGATGACAAGAGCAAAGATCTGAAGGATTAGAGAGCGGATACGTGTCAATAATCATGTGGTTTGTTAATGTATCCATGCTTAGCATTCCATTGTGATACTATTATGTCTTTACTTTCTGATTTTGGTGTTAAAACCATTTACTTTGAGTTTATGATTAAATAAAACATCAAATATTGGACTAATTGCTATATTAGATTGTTTGTTTATGTTTAATTTATCTTTCCAATCTTGTTAAAAGATCCTTATGTGTTAATAACAATTATTTTCTGTTAATTGTTAAGTATATTGAGTTGTTTGAACATCTGCTTGATTGTTTGTCTCTTATGATTTTGATGACCATCAAGATTATGTGTCTAGGAATTGCGAACATGAAACTAGGGTTAACTAGGAAATAATTAAGTTAATGTGTAAGCCTTGTATGATGAACCATCAACAAGAGGTTAATTGGATTAGTAATTTGATTAACTATTATTACAAGTCTTGATTGATACGAACTGAACACTAGAAAGCGTGTTAGTTTAACCAACTGATCACTGTTTGAATTGACTTGTTTGCTAAAGGATTAATAATAGTGAATGTCAATCTAGTCATTTTAGAAATCAGTGAACATGAATAAATGAATTTGTGTATGCAATTGTCTATGCTTTTAAGGTGTAATATATTTAAACCAATGTACCTGAAGAGATTTGTTTTCCTATCAGTTTATCGAGACTTCCTATTAGTTATTCGTTTGAGATTTAATAAAACATTTTCTTTATTCCTTTCGTGTGTTTTGTAACCTATAATCAAATATTTTAAATTAATTCACTCATGTTTCCCTTGTGTTCGACACCCTTGCTTATCAAAGTTATACAATACTCGATCAGGTTCACTACCTGTAAGGTGTGGTTTAGATGCGATAAATTACGAATTATAATAAAAAAACACAAAAAGGTGGTGAATTCGAAGAAATCAAAGAGTTAATATCAAAGAAGTTTTTGGCGTCGTTGCCAGGGAACGACTTTCAATTAATTTAATTTATTTGATTATTCGTTATTTGTTTTTATTGTTAGTATTATTTTATTTTTAGTTATAGTTTCGTTGATATCATTTCACTTTTCGGGAAGGTTTTTGTTGTTTTTTGCAGGAATTCGTGATCATACACATTGATTGGCTTTACCTGTTGCATGGGTTTCGAGATTGCAAGCGATTAGGGAATTCTTGACCTGCTTAGCCTATTACTTTGTTAATTTGTCCAACTCAATCCATGAGGCGTAGTATAGCAAGGCGTATTGTGGTGGTTATGTGGAAGACCTAGCTCTTGTTGTTCTTGACTAGTTAGGTCACCTCTTCTTCTACTTGTAGTTGAAGGTGCGAAGAAAACAAAGGAAATGTTTTAACGGGTCCCTAAAGTTGTTGTTTTCACAAACCATTTCTTGCGTGCAAGGGTTTTAATCAACCATTGCTGTTGGATCTCGACAAAGACAAGTGATCATGATGTCTCATTTATTTTTATAATGTGTCACTTGTCTGAAAGTTGTGGCTGTTGCAACAATTAAAAGATTAACAATCTCCAATTTAATTGAATGGAATAAAGTGGAAAATTTAAATAAGCAAAAAGGGAAATTTCACAAAAATTACGCCCAACGTAAAAGGAGTTACCCCAAGTGTATTCAACCATTGATCGCGACTGAGTTTTCTTTGAATGGCAAGTACACCCTGCGTACGATTGTTATACGCTTAGCGTAATGGCCCAGAGCAGGTACGCCCAACGTACGGTTTAGTTACGCCCCGCGTAAGTCGCCAACAGGTTATATCTTTAACCCTTTTGACTTTTTGTTCTTCCCTCTTTCAACTCCTTTTATGCACACGTTGTTACGATCGGATTCTAAAAAAACAACCTCGATTTTTCTTCCTTCTTGTAGAAATCGTCAAAAAGGTATGTTATTCGGATGCCATATCACCTTAATTTGTGTTTAAATTAGTAACATTTGTTGTATTAACCCTAAATACAAATCTAGGGTTTACTACACTTCTTTAATTAGGGTTCGCTTTCACTTGAATGTATGCTTGATGTACGCCTAGCATTGGCTGGACGTACGCCCTGCGTGTCACCTTTTGTACCCTGTATTTCGATTACCTTACGTATTTCCTGTGTATAGATTTTGGTTTAGACCATTGAACGAACAGGGAACACAGATTTGAGTTCCTGGACGTACACCCAACGCACGTTGGATGTACGCCCAACGTAAGTTCATTCCCAACTAACCATTTTTCAATTTTTAATCTATTTAATGTCGTGGGTATTCGGTGTCGTTTTTTGTTCTTCTTATTTTTTGCAGATTATGGCTCATAGAACTCAAAGAACAAATCCAACCGAGGACGTAACCGATCACCGTTTCTTACAATTCCCACAAACCTTAAATGATGGAACTTGTGGAAAATATGTGAATAGTTTGAGTTTGTTGCTTACTAAGGAGATTGACATTGCACCTTCATTCGACTGGGGATTGGCATCCTAAATTGGACTTGACGAGTTGATCCGGAGTTTTTTGCAATACACCCACTTGGACGTGAGTGGTGTGTCTTTGTTTGTATGCTGAGGTTGGGAGAGATTGTTCATGATACAGGAGCCTATTTATCGGAAATTTTTGCTATTATTCTAAAGTTTCTTATGATCCTACAAAAGCACCCAATCACAGGACAACTTGTTCCTTTCGCCTTGGTGGTGTGAGTCAGGAATGCAGAGTGATTGAGCTTGCCACTAGAGTTGGATTTATACTGCAGAAGAGACGAGGAGTGTTCATTTCCCGACATTCCTTGTTGATTGTCTTACGAAACAGCCAAATGACTATAACGAAAATACTTTTTGGGCTGTGATTACTAGGGGAGTTTATATACCATCTACTGCTCAAGGAAAGATGATTCGGTCCACCATTTTCAGACTATTGCACCGTCTGATTTCTATATCTCTCACACATCATAAGAACAGTGCGAGAGTGCCTTTTACAGATTTGTATTTCCTGTGGACTCTTGTTACTCCAGGGAAACACTTGAACCTCTCGGTTGCTTTAGCCGCTTACATAGGGAGGAAGGCCAGGGGCTTCGGGGGGATAACCCGATTTGCGGTGGGCACTTTAATACACTCTTAGCTCGATCTTATCAGTTATTGACGCGAGATATCACTAGATCGATGGTGTTGCATGATATGAGGCCGATGAGTCTACAGCTATTGGAGTCGATGTGCGTACTCGAGCGGGGTGAGGATGGTGTCTTACGGATATGGCCAGATGACGTGGCCAACGAGGAGAGTGCAGTCGAGCCACAACCACAACAAGTTCAGAGGCATAGACAAACTCCTCGAGGAGCACAACAGGGACCGGAGCCAGAGATCGATATACGTTACCTGGCCCAACACATGGATGAGGGATTTTAGTGCATGGATGAAGGATTTCAGCGCATAGACGATAGACTTCAGCGCGTGGACGAGCGCTGTGAGCACATAGAGAGTAGGCAGTAATGGTATGGGGATGCATTGACCGCATTCTTTACCCATCAGGGTTTCCAGTAACCAGTTCCTTTTCCTCCACCATACCAGCCACGATATAATGGAGTTGGCACATCAGGGACACAACAACGCGATGGCGAGGATGACGAGGGACTTAGTTTATCCTTTTTATATTTTTTTATGTTATTTTTAGTTTATGTCGCGTTGCTTAGATTTATTATTAATATTTTGGTATGTATTTAGTTTAAATTAGGATGTTTTATTTTTGTTTTTGTTTTAATTTTGTTTTCCGTGTAGATGCTCTTTGATTGTTTTAGATCTTTGCAGATTTTTCGCCCTTAGAATGTTGGCAGTAAGTTCAGTAGCTAGGTCCAACTGTTGCAAGAGAAAAAGTTGTGTGAGAGTTTGAAGTTTATAGTCAAGACCCACGATTTTTTTCATAAGTGTGGGGTGAGTGTCGATATGGTGAGAATATCTTAGTTAGAAGAGTGGCGTTTCTACCATATTTTGACTCCAATGGTATGGATGAGTTATTCCCACACCATAAAGTTTTATTTCGACGCGAGGTAGAAATATCATCTCGGCTGCCACGACATGGTTGACACTTTCCTATGTCATGGGGGAGTTTTTCATCTCGAAAGGAGGCTGTCATTCTTGATATGACGACGTGACCAACAATTTTCACATCGTGGCTATGTTTAGATTTCACATCACTCGACGAGACGACGTGGTTGACACTTTCCCACGTCATGGTTTCAACACCTTGCATTTATTTGCAATCTTTTGCACCACATTTTAGAAGTCGGCGTTCTTGATGTATTTTTCCGGCATATTCAGAAGCAGCAGTTCCAGTTTCCAGTCCTCCATCAATTTATGGAGCAACTTTTAGCAGCCCCATTCTATCTCTCCACAACTACCCTAGGGGAGTATGTTCCTTTTTCTCCTTTTTATTGTGTTTATTTGCTTAATTAGTTTTAGCATACAATGAGGACATTATATGAAATAAGTGTGAGGTAGGAGATCGAAAAAGTAATTTAATTGCTAGATTGGGAAAATTTAAGAATTTTAATTATTTTAAAATTTAAAATTTTATAAACTTGAAATAATAGTTTAATTTAGGAAAATCTAGTATATTTTTTTTGCGAATATTGTATGGGATGATCCGATGAGAACCCAAATGTTTACTTGAGCCTACACATGTTATAGTGTATTTGTGGCTTCCCATTTCCTAGTGAAAAGTCATGAGATATGAAAAGCTAATTTGGTAGTTTATATGGCATAATATGTTTTGCAGCCTAAACCTGAAATCTATCCAGGAAAGCTTATGTAGTCATTGCACATAGACTAATATCTTAACCAGTAATGGTTGAATTTAAGCGACCCTGCTTAAGCATGTAGGGTTTTGCGTGGAAAAAAATGAGTTACATGTGAAACAAAGAGAGAAAATTACAAGAAAAGTTTTGAAAATTTTGGAGCAGTCAAAAGTGAAGATCAAAAGATCAAAGTTCTGAAAAAAAAATGAAGATACCAAAAATTAGAAAGATGGTGAAATATCAAAGAAGTGAAGAATTCCAAGAGCTCCATTGTGGTATCAAAAGTTGTACTTTCTAGATTATATATGTTTGGGTAGCTTTACAAAAATACCTTGAGGTTAAGAAAGATTTCTGAGGATTGATTCGGAGGGTTGCAGAAATGAATGTCGTATAAACTAAGGGGTGAATGTTCATAAGGATTGTGAGTATTTAGGAGTGGGAAGTTTTTTAGGATGTATAGACACAAATACATGCATTGCGGTCTTGGGATAATAGTTGGGTTTAAAATGGATTGTTTTATACGATATTGGTAAATTAAAAGTAAGTTTGCTTGGGGGCAAGCAAAGGCTAATTGTGGGGCATTTTGATATGCGTATTTTTATACATATTTTTATACATTATATCTTAATATTTTAGCCTTTATTATTCTTATTTAGAACTAAAATGTACTTATAATCTTTGAATTATAATTTACAACTATTAGTTGTCGATAGAGCGAAAAAGAAAAGATCGGAGTGGAAATCGGACTTAGAAGCAAAAAGAGAGAAAATTGCTAAAGGAAGCAGTACGCCCAGCGTAGTTCCAAGTACACCAGCGTACTAGGAAGATATCCGAACTTCTAATCGCGATGGGATTCAAGCTACGCTCAGCGTAATTCGGCCTATGCCCAACGTACGTAGGTCGGTTCTAAAAGTTATAAATAGAGGATATCGGCCAACTAGAAGGGGGATTCCGACTACCATCGATCCTTAGTCGACAAGTAACATATATTTGGCCGTTTTGAGGGTCTAAAAGGTGGCCAGAAGGCCGTTAAGCTGACAGGAGCAAAGATTTGAAGGATTAGAGAGCGGATACATGTCGGTAATCATGTGGTTTGTTAATGTGACCATGCTTAGCATTCCGCTATGATACTATTATATCTTTAGTTTCTGATTTTGGTGTTAAAACCATTTACTTTGAGTTTATGATTAAATAAAACATCGAATATTGGACTAATTGCTATACTAGATTGTTTGTTTATGTTTAATTTATCTTTCCAATCTTGTTAAAAGATCCTTATGTGTTAATAACAATTATTTTCTGTTAATTGTTAAGTATATTGAGTTGTTTGAACATCTGCTTGATTGCTTGTCTCTTATGATTTTGATGACCATCAAGATTATGTGTCTAGGAATAGCGAACGTGAAACTAGGGTTAACTAGGAAACAAGTAAGTTAATGTGTAAGCCTTGTATGATGAACCATCAACAAGAGGTTAATTGGATTAGTAATTTGATTAACTATTATTACAAGTCTTGATTGATACGAACTGAACACTAGAAAGCATGTTAGTTTAACCAACTGATCACTGTTTGAATTGACTTGTTTGCTAAAGTATTAATAATAGTGAATGTCAATCTAGTCATTTTAGAAATCAGTGAACATGAATAAATGAATTTGTGTATGCAATTGTCTATGCTTTTAAGGTGTAATATATCTAAACCAATGTACCTGAAGAGATTTGTTTTCCGATCAGTTTATTGAGACTTCCTATTAGTTATTCGTTTGAGATTTAATAAAACATTTTCTTTATTCCTTTCGTGTGTCTTGTAACCTATAATCAAATATTTTAAATTAATTCACTCCTGTTCCCCTTGTGTTCGACACCCTTGCTTATCAAAGTTATACAATACTCGAACGGGTTCACTACCTATAAGGTGTGGTTGAGATGCGATAAATTAGGAATTATAAATAAAAAAACTAGTGCATTAAATATTCACATCAACACCCTTTTCTTGAAAATGAGCAAGAATACACCAAGAACACACTTAGATCTTACAATCACTTAAAATAAGGTTAGGGTTTCTGAAATAAGGCAAAGGAGGCTGAGAATGAAAGAGCCTTGTGCTTATAAAGATGTTTAAATAGTGCCCAAACGCTAAAAATTAGGGTTTGGAACTCTGATCATTACATTAAGTGTACCCCCAGCTACGTTAGGCATACCCAGCTAGACACACGTACCTTCCTTGCTTGCATAGGACCGCTTTGCCAACTATTTCCATTAGGGGCCAATTCTGCCAATTTCTTCAAAATGCCATAACTTCCTCATCTTAGGCCCGTTTCCAATGAAACTTATATCCACGGAAATGTAGCGAGAACCCCTACGCTTCTAACAATGCACCCAAACCTTAAAACCTCAAGAACAAAACCCGAAATCCATAAAACACCGAAATATCAAATTACGATCATACCCTTGGCCTCCGAAGACAAAATCAAACACTTGGATCACTTAAACCATAACACCCACACCTAAGAAGGGACAAATTCTTCCTTTCCCAAGGTGTGACATCCCCATTTCACGGACAGAAAAGACCGATTTTGTTTATGCTTTATGAACATCAGAGTACCTCTTTTAATAAAAATGTTGCGAAATTTATTCCCAGAAAAACACGATGCATACGTTATCAAAGCATTTCCGAAGAAACGTATTTTATTCATTTTAAAACATTTGGGATGTCATCATCAATACAGAAACAGAAGCATAAACAAAACTTACATTCATTTACACTAGTGATCTATATCTCCTTAATCTCTCAGTGTAATGTCACTTCATATAGACACATGTGATATAAATAAACTGAGTGGGTCAAGTTGGGAAACCTGGTGAGTACATAGGGATTTCAACCCACAATAATATAATTATTATGTTTAAACAATCAACCCAATTACCCATCCCCATTATCATCTTTAGTCTTAAGGATCTACCATGAGAATCAGTTATTCCTCGTTCATTCATTCCTAAGGATCATCCTAAGGAATCGGCATGAGTCCATCGTTTCCACGGTTTACACAACGGACACTAATTCTGCATAGTCTCTAGGGCTTAGTCACTAAGTCTGCATAGTCGCCAGGGTTTAAGCGTCAAGTTTGCATGATCACCAAGGTTTAGGTATCAAGTCTACATGATCACCAAGGTTTAGGCATCAAGTCTGCATGATAACCAAGGTTTAGGCACCAAGTCTGCATGGACACTAGGGTTTAGAGTTCATCGGGTGAAAACACATCGTTCACAACACCTACAGGTTTCGCGCCTACTAGTGTTCCATTGGACTGTCTAGAATAGTCCGTGGCTGTCATCCGTACTCTGCTAAATGACGGGGCCATCATTTGGGAAAGGCTTCTCACATCGTCCACCTCTCACCCTCACCTCGTGGTATATAACACCTCTCAACTAATCATCCAACTCATATTCCATCCATTACATCTACCCATGTTTTACCACAACATTATCGTAGATATAAAATACATATACAGTTTAAATCATTTAAAACATGTATAAAATCGTTCATCTAGCATAAACTGCAAGCACTCGGATAATATGCACACATAGCACGTAATTTATATAAAATACTTCATATCTTTATGTAAGATGAAAGTAACTATGCACTCACCTGATAAGGTGATGACTTGGTACTCGGACAACACTTCGTTAGTGTAAAAACAATTTCCCTAGGAGAAAACCTAGTATCATTACCACTAGAGTTTAGTCTAACGTTAACCGCGACTAATTAATAGTCTAGATATTATTACTATTATATAAGCGTTAAGAAACACTCTTATATAACTCATAATAATATCCCAAATACTCATTATAATTTCCTAATAACGTTACTATATTAAAACATAAGCTATACAAAAGATAGGGCAGGCATAGCCCACTTACAACGGGTTTTTCGCAAAATCGGGCTTCGCTGGAGCAGCGTTTCTGAGCCGAAAGGCTCTTTTCTCAGGACTCCGGGAGCCTCGGGGCTTCCTTCGGGTGCTAGGGGGTTTACCTAGACTTTAGGGGGCTTAAGGGAGGTTAGAAAGAGAAACTAAAGAGAGAAAGTGAGGTTTGAAGGTGTGAGGATGTGAGGGACCCGACACCTTTATTTATAGGGGTGCTAACTGATGGACTCGCCGAGTAGAAGGAGCTACTCATCGATTTGGGGCATGTGGCAGCCTTCTGGTGGTGCCACGTGTCCAATTCTGGTGGTGCCATGTCACCCTATCGCGTATCAGCCTTCAAACTTAGCAAAATCATAACTATGGCATATGAGCTCTGTTTTCGATGTTCTTTTTTTCAACATGTAGGTAAAATAAAGATATAAAACTTTCATTTAGACTCCGTCGGCTAATTCTCGACTGATCTCAAATTTAACAGTAGGAGGCGTTTAGACTGTTAAATGACTGCGAAGAATTCATAACTCCTTCATACGGACTCCGTTTTCGTCTATATTTTTACCGTTGAGTTCTTATTAATGAGATATTCAACTCTCATTTAGGTCGCATAAGCCAAAAACCGCTCAAACTAAAATTCGAATTTCGAGTTGTACACTACTAATCCGAAACTTCGAAAAATCACAACTGCCTCATACGAAGTCAAATTTGGGTGTTCTTTTTATGGATGCTCTTGGTTTAAAGTATTCTACAACTTTCATTTAAATCACTAAGGCTAAATCTCGCCCTATCGTAAATTCACTATTTACGCTTCCCGGTGCCGTGCCGTGCCGGTTCCGTCACAAAACTTCGATGGGTCATAACTTCTTCGTTATAACTCGGATTTCGATGCTATTTATATGTACGAAAACCTTGTGACATATTCTACAACTTGGTTAACATTATTTATTCTAAATAAAATTTTGTCGAAAAGTCGTTTTTGACCTCTATCATCTCTAAATTGACTAGCCCGGATCTACAGTCGTTACAATTATCTCCCCCTTAGGATGATTACATCCCGGAATCATCAATGAAACAGGGCTTGTATAATGACTCCATACGTTATATCTTCATCCTCGGTAATAATTATAACTTCTATAGTCCCTCAGAACTATCTCTTAGACTTATTGACTGCAAGCAATACTCGATTTTACACCTGCTCTTTATCTCAGGTTAGAATCCAAATTATGACCTTCAAGTCACAATCACGATCCTTACTGGATACGAGCTTAAGATAAGTTATTTTATTACTACAATGGAACGATGTGTCATGAACTATCATCGTATGTTGCAATGCTTGGACTCAGGTCTTGTAGAGTCAAATTCTAGAACAGGCTATACTTTCCTTCATGTTCTAATCACATCTTAAAAGGTAGTGTATCTAGCTACAAGAAACCATCATGATACCTCTACCGATCACTTTGATTATCTTTTACTTCGGTCCTATGGCTTAAGTCAGATGTTACATCGAACTTGGTTCTCTGAACCACATAACATACTCATCGTATCCGGATTCAATTTGATATGACCACTAGGGTCAGAATAACAACAATCTTCTTAGTCATTACCGAAACGATGGTAACGACATGCTTGAATAAAACGGACTCCATTATTGGCTTCTTGGTAACCTTGTGACTTTCCTTGATCCAAGTGTGAGTCATGTGCTTCCGGTAGTATATGCATCTACTACCTTTCACACCTACTCATACTCATCCCAAGTATTGTCTCGCAGTTTTCCAAGTCATCATACAGGAAAATCACGTAACATTTTAACACATCGGATAACAAAATGAGGGCTTTATTATTTCTCGAAACTATTACATAGGTGCTCAAGTTCACCCTAGACTATGCCTCTAATAGGCTACATTATATGATACTATGGCTACTGCATAACTTGATCTTCGGATATGAATTCTTCATCCTTGGTTCCTCGCATTTTTTCTGCTTCGTCGAGGATCATGTAGAATGCCATTGGCCTTGGTGGCGTGTTTGGCCTTGTTGCCTCGTTTTATTTTGGGCAATCCCTATAAATATGCCCTTATTTGTTACATCCATAGAACACCTTCTTGTTGGACGCACACTTGCTGGCGTAATGCCCTGTCTTTCCACATTTGTAGCAAGTCACCTCCTCGCAACACTTCCCGAAGTGCTTCTTTTTACACTTTTCGCACCACTTGGCTTCACCTCCTCCTCCTTCTTCAGTCTTTGAGAATTTCATTTCTTTGTTGGATTTTGAAGATCCTTCATGCTTCCTTTTCTCGCCAACTTCAGCTCTCTCCAGACCTTTTTCCCTAATCTGGGTCTCAACATTCCTAGTTGCCTAGATGGAGGCTTTCAAAGTGGTTGTTTGCTTAACCATTGGACCAAAGTCTGCTGGTAATCCAAGGGCAAATTTGTTAACCTTGGAGAGTTCAGTTCGGATGAGGTGAGGAACAAACTTAATTTTCTCAGTAAAGCTTGCAGCGTATTCAGTAACGCTCATTCTTCCCTTCTTCAGATGTTGGAACTCATTCTTGATCTCCATAAGATCCTGCTCAGAGCAATATTGCATCTTCAACTACTCCAGAAAATCCTCCCACGACATCTTTCTTGCTTCACCTTTGGGAATTGAATCCGCTAGTAGCTTCCACCAGCTTAGTACTCCAGATTTCAGTAGAGGAACCGCAAGAGTGGTCTTCTGTCTGTTGCTACACTTGCAACTCTCAAACATCGTCTCCATCTCAAAGATCCAGTTCATGACTTCCACCGGCGTCAGGCTTCTAGATATACTTGGTGGTTTGGACGCCATAAAATCCTTGTATTTGCATCCACTTCCGTCATTTCCTCCATCCTGGTGGTTTTGCCTAACTATCGGTGGGTTGGATTGACCAACAGTCCCACTGTAGTTTCCCTCCTCAGTCTGGCCTTCGTTCAACTCGGGCCATTCGATCTGTATGGTCACTTCCTCTCGATTCTGCTGGAGCAAATGTCTGGTTTCCTCCGTTTGACGATCCAACGGCCATTGTTATTGACTCAGTAGCGGCTACCACAACCGGTATTTGCTCAATCACTGGGGTTGGTTTCGGTTCCCATTTGCATTCACGTTTCCGTTACAGGTCCTTGCCATCTTGATCTATACACTGAATAAGGTGAATCCATATCTTTATTTAGGATTGATGTTTAAATCATCCTTATCATTCCGAAATGTTTATATGCTAGTTCTAATATCGTAGTCGTACGTTTAGAATCCTAAACACAAAAGGTTTCCAGATCCGGTCGGCAACAGACCATAGATCCGAACAAATAATAGCATTTCAGGCACAAAGCATTTAGTACATAAAAGCATTTTAGACACAGTTCCTAAAATAAGCTAGTGCTCACACCTCACAATCATCGCTTAGCATTCTAAGTTTAAGTCTAGAAATCCTACAAATTCCTAGTTCGCTTAAACTAATGCTCTGATACCAACTGTGACATCCTCATTTTTACGGCCAGAAAAGACCGATTTTGCTTATGCTTTATGAAAATCAGAGTACCTCTTTTAATAAAAATGTTGCGGAATTTATTCCGAGAAAAACACGATGAATACGTTATCAAAGCATTTCCGAAGAAACGTATATTATTCATTTTAAAACATTTGGGATGTCATCATCAATACAGAAACAGAACTTACATTCATTTACACTAGTGATCTATATCTCCTTAATCTCTCAGTGTAATGTCACTTCATATCGACACCTGTGATATAAATAAACTGAGTGGGTCAGGTTGGGAAACCTGGTGAGTACATAGGGTTTTCAACCCACAATAATATAATTATTATGTTTAAACAATCAAACAATCAACCCAATTACCCATCCCCATTATCATATTTAGTCTTAAGGATCTACCCCGAGAATCAGTTATTCCTCGTTCATTCATTCCTAAGGATCATCCTAAGGAATCGTCACGAAGTCCATCGTTTCCACGGTTTACACAACGGACACTAAGTCTGCATAGTCGCTAGGGCTTAGTCACTAAGTCTGCATAGTCGCCAGGGTTTAAGCGTCAAGTTTGCATGATCACCAAGGTTTAGGTATCAAGTCTGCATGATCACCAAGGTTTAGGCATCAAGTTTGCATGATAACCAAGGTTTAGGCACCAAGTCTGCATGGACACTAGGGTTTAGAGTTCATCGGGTGAAAACACATCGTTCACAACACCTACAGGTTTCGCGCCTACTAGTGTTCCACTGGACTGTCTAGAATAGTCCGTGGCTGTCATCCGTACTCTGCTGAATGACGGAGCCATCATTTGGGAAAGGCTTCTCACATCGTCCACCTCTCACCCTCACCTCGTGGTATATAACACCTCTCAACTAATCATCCAACTCATATTCCATCCATTACATCTACCCATTTTTTACCATAACATTATCGTAGATATAAAATACATATACAGTTTAAATCATTTAAAACATGTATAAAATCGTTCATCTAGCATAAACTGCAAGCACTCGGATAATATGCACACATAGCACGTAATTTATATAAAATACTTCATATCTTTATGTAAGATGAAAGTAACTATGCACTCGCCTGATAAGGTGATGACTTGGTACTCGGACAGCACTTCGTTAGTGTAAAAACAATTTCCCTAGGAGAAAACCTAGTATCATTACCACTAGAGTTTAGTCTAACGTTAACCGCGACTAATTAATAGTCTAGATATTATTACTATTATATAAGCGTTAAGAAACACTCTTATATAACTCATAATAATATCCCAAATACTCATTATAATTTCCTAATAACGTTACTATATTAAAACATAAGCTATACAAAAGATAGGGCAGGCATAGCCCACTTACATTGGGTTTTTCGCAAAACCGGGCTTCGCTGGAGCAGCGTTTCCGAGCTGAAAAGCTCTTTTCTCGGGAATCTGGGAGCCTCAGAGCTTCCTTTGGGTGCTATGGGTTTACCTAGTCATCGATTTGGGGCATGTGGCAGCCTTCTGGTGGTGCCACGTGTCCAATTCTGGTGGTGCCACGTCACCCCTATCGCGTATCAGCCTTCAAACTTAGAAAAATCATAACTATGACATACGAGCTTCGTTTTCAACGTTCTTTTTTTCAAAATGTAGGTAAAATAAAGATATACAACTTTCATTTAGACTCTGTCGGCTAATTCTCGACCGATCTCAAATTTAACAGTAGGAGGCGTTTAGACTGTTAAATGACCGCGAAGAATTCGTAACTCCTTCATACGGACTCCATTTTCATCTATATTTTTACCGTTGAGTTCCTATTAATGTGATATTCAACTCTCATTTAGGTCGCGTAAGCCAAAAACCACTCGAACTAAAATTCGAATTTCGGGTTGTACACTGCTAATCCGAAACTTCGAAAAATCACAACTTCCTCATACGAAGTCAGATTTGGGTGTTCTTTTTATGGACGCTCTCGGTTTAACGTATTATACAACTTTCATTTAAATCACTAAGGCTAAATCTCGCCCTATCGTAAATTCACTATTTACGCTTCCCGGTGCTGTGCCGGTTCCGTCACAAAACTTCGACGAGTCATAACTTCTTCGTTATAACTCGGATTTTGATGCTCTTCTCATGTACGAAAACCTTGTGACATATTCTACAACTTGGTTAAGATTATTTATTCTAAATAATCTTTTGTCAAAAATTTGTTTTCGACCCTTATCATCTCTGAATTGACTAGCCCAGATCTGCGGGGGTTACACAAGGCCCTAAGCCTCATAACCACTGAAGACTGTTCCGCAACCCTGAGTAAAGAACCAAATCTGAAACCGAGTCTTACAACCCTCCCCACTTAAATTAGAGTTTGTCCTTGAAATCGCTCTTTACTAACACGCGTATGAAATTCTGAGGAAAGCAACCAAAAATTTTGCGTAAAAAACGACCTTCCTAAGACAATCGAACCCAAACCAAGACTTCTATGCTGAAGAAAAACAAACCCTAATCCCCCGAAGGAAACCACTTCTACCTTTCTGAAACTAGCAATCTACTTTGGTATGACTCGCTGACAGACCGCCTATGCTGTAACATTACCAAACCAAACCATTATCGAATAATAGACTAAACATACACTTCTAACCCTGTTCATCTTGATGCTACCAACAGAACAAACCCATGACCATAACTAAATGCAGAACACCTATGCTTAACAGAAGGCTTAGATAATCCTTCGAGTAGAAGATTCATCCCTGCAATGGTTGGCCTCAAACAAGAGTTTCACAACAGGGTCAAATCAATCACTTTGAGATTTAATCTCGCGTCAAGTGAGTGAGCACTCTCGATGAACAAGCTACTCCACACACACGAACCCACAAATCACAACTACTGCCCGAAGCATCACACTGCCTCCTATCTGCTTTCCAAAAGTAATTGAGACCTCCCTGATCCCAACTTATCTACCAACTATCTGGATTACCGGGTTCCTACCTAGTTTCTGAGCCAAAGAATAACCTTCACAGTCGCCCCACTCGACTTTTGAAAGGAAACTTCGACCGAAAATAATTACCCGAACCATCGCGATACTAAACTTGGTGCTAAACTGAACACTATAGGACCAACTGTAGTCTTACATGGTTCTCAGTCACCCACGACCTACCATTTTATGGTTCCAAACATGTTGTAGCCCTCCCATAGCCTTACGAACAGACTTGCCTTGACCTAAACCATCTGAAGAAACCCATGAGCAAGTCACAGATTTGCCACAATCTCATCGCTGAATAGGGACCGGTGAATGCTACGGCTACCTCACATTCTTATAACACTCCCACACTGCCACAACCATCGCCTAATGCCTTACCACTAATCTATGTATCCAAATACCATCTAGATTCAAACACGTACCTAACCAAACTCCTCGACTGAACTTGAATCATGATTGGAACCCCAACCTGGTTCCCCCAAAGCCTACTATCTGGTGCCAATAAGGCGTGAACCAAATGTTGGAAAGCTTTCTAAACTCCCCACTCACACAATCCTCAATCTAGACGACCACTCGTCCGCCTTCCTCCCTGACGGGGATGCAAAACTCATCCTAGTATCTAATCCGCTTTTGTTCCTGAATACATGAATGATTCTCCCCCACGTTGGTTCAACTAAGCTCTTACAACACACTAGAATTAAAAGATCCCCAATCCTTCTTATCCTCCACTGATCGATCTGCTGACAACCAGAGCTTACCCATGTTAGTGCTCCATCACTAGCCAAACCCAAAAGGTCGTACAACCTCTAAAGACTAGATGAACACCTCTAGAATCCCATCGAAAATAATAATTCCAGATGCTTTGAAATCATACCACACTCAATCTTGAAGTCCAAATAATAGATGCATAGACCAAAACCTCAGCAATAGACCAATTCCCTTGGCACCCCTAAAAGCATTCCAAGCATAATTGCTAAAACCACTGAATCATGGCGATGTCGTATAACCAACCTGCTGAACCTTGACCATAGACTTTCCACCCAATGCCCCTAATCCAATCTTGACCAAAACCAAAAATAACAATCGAACACTTGGATTCCTGACCTCCTATGTATGATGTGGCAAAGTCCGACTCCTCTCCACTAGGGCTCCTGCCCTACCCTCTCTTCCATTGGTGATCCTTAGAGTAGACGGGCAGGAGCACTCACTTCTCCACCTGATAACCTCATACAGTCGGCCTTCTTGTGGCCCACTTGATCGCAGTGGAAACATAACGGGATTGCCCATGAGGACAATCCCTATGGACATGGCCAACCCTGCCGGACTTGTAGCAGCCCAAACCCCTGGAACGATAAAATCCATCATGCGGTTTCCCATACGTGTTGCACTGACCCCGACCCTACTGGCCTCTCAAATGCTGATCCGAAGTCTTAGGTCTCTTCCCGGGACCCTCCACTACATGAACCCGATCTGATCCCCTCTTCTCGAGATACTCCAAATAGATCTCCCGCTCTCGGGATCTAGAAATCATATCATTCAGGGTCTTGCACCCTGAAATACTCACAAACTCCCTGATATCATCTCACAACATATCAGGATACCTCACCTTCTTCATTTCGTCATCTACTGCGTATTGCGGTACCAATAAAGCCATCTCCTGTAATTTGGCAGTGATCTATGCCGTAGTCCTAGTAATCTGACGAAGATCCAAAAACTCTTGTGCCAACTGCTGCTCCTCAATCACCGATGCAAACTCATCTCGGAACCTAGTCGAGAAGTCATCCCATGACATAGCATCAACAACATCATCACCCAACTCACTACCAACCTCTTCTTACCAATCTTGTGCCCTGTCCTTCAATAGGCAGGAAGCATATCTGACATTCGCCTCCTTAGGGCCGAAACTTGTCCTGAACGCATTAGTCATATCTGTTAACAACCTCTTACTGACAATGGGTTCCCTCTCCTCATGGAACACAGGAGCTCCATAAGCACATAATTCCTGGAACAAAAGAGTGCATGTTACACCCCCGAACCATACGGTGGAAACGTCCGGGAGATTGGGTGACTTTATTTTTTTAGTATCATCATAGAGTATATAATTGAAACATAACATCGCCGTCATCACACATTTAATATTACAACATTCATTGTTTTCATCAAGTATTGTATTTTAATATTACATGCCAAAATATTCAAAGTATGATGAAAACAAAACATAAAAAATTATTCAAGTAGTCTTGCTAGCCAACCTGCTCAACGGTTTCCTAAGAATACAAGTTAATTTAAAAAGGCCAGCATAAAAATGTTGGTGAGTTCATAAGCATGTTTGAGTAAAATGTTTTGTATTGTTTGGTAAACACCAGAAAATCCGATGTTTTCTGAAATACAGTTTGAAATATTTGTAATGTTTTCGTGCCCGCTCTTGTATTAATGCATGTGGGTTAATGTTTGTGAGAGTATAAAGAGAATAATCCCAGACAACCTGATGTTGTCTACGTATGTGAATGTTGGAATCTCAACACCCGAGTTTGAGTACCAGCACGAGTATAATACCGTGTTATCCATAAAAGATGGTTTCTGAATATAAAGAGAATGAACTCTAGAAACCTGATGTTGTCTGCATAAGAGAATGCTGGAATCTCAACACCCGATGTTGATGATGGGTTTTGAGCATTCTAGCACTCCTATGGTGTACATGCAACCATATGTGCTTTGGATCTATGTTTTCTCTATTATACATGCATACATTCAAAATTCCAAAGCATCATCCTAACTAGCATATTATGAAGCAACTATACTACAAAAGTCTAGTTAGTTGACATAGCTTTTGATGGAGCTTGAAGTCTTGAACCTTTAAGTGCTTAGTGCCCCAAGTGTTGCACCTCAAATGGTTCACACAACACCACCAACAATTGGAATAACTTAAGAGAAGGTCATTTGGTTCACCCTTTATGAAATTCGGTTGCCCTTTTTTGTGTATGCACTAGTGCTATTTTCATGAACCATGGGGTCCTATATATAATGTGGCTTGTTAGGGTTACACCATGTAAACCCATGACTATCCATTTCCTTCATGATCCATGGGTTAAGCCCAACATGAAGGACAATGGATCACAATCCCACATATATAAGAATGAATAATTTACATAATCAATCCCCATATATTTAATTAGTCTCTTTTGATCACAAAATTAATTTCAAATTATTTATTGATCAATACTAATTAAATAATATGATTTCATATTAATATATTAGAACTTATAATATATTAATATAAATCATAAATAACATTTTCTCATTTGTCTATCTAATTGTTCTGATGCCATACAACCCAAATGGACCATGCTACTCTCGGGTCGAACACATACCAATAATAGTTATGGGCTTAGACATCTAATCCAACAATTGAGCACCAACACATCTAGATTACCGTGTTATCCACAAAAGATGGTTTCTCATAAATTTTATAACGTTAAATCTTCTAAGTGAGTCGTTATAACCATACTTGATAATGACAATTTCTTCTGTCTTGATGTCTGGTAGACGCCGACTTATTTAAGGTTCGGTTTGTCACCCTAGACTGACCTAGTATAACTGTAGCAAACAACTCAGGTGTGGAGTCACACCCCCATATAGATCTATACACAAACTCACGCTCTCACTCTAGGGGACTTTGGTTATAACTACAGGCTACGTTTGTACACTCATTTGGTGCCAAATGAAACGTCTCACTAGATCCATAATCGAATTTACACGGAAAAGAGAACATATAGGGTGTATTCCAGGCCCAATAAACATGTAAGTGGACAAATAAGGCCCACTAAGCATGTAATTTATTTCCAAGCTCAAAAGGAATGAGAATATATATATATATATATATATATATATATATATATATATATATATATATATATATATATGTCCCGGGCCAAATATATATGTAAAAGGAAAACTAAGGCCCATTTAACATGTATATTATTTCCAGACCCAAATAGCATATAAGGAGTATCCCAGACACAATAAACATGTAAGTGGACTACTAAGGCCCACTAAGCATGTAAATTAATTCCAAACCCAATAAATGTAAGAATGATGTAATTTATCCGTTGTTTGTTACTTTTCTTGTATAAGCTTCGTTGGTTACCAAATTGACATGAAAAAACCCATTTTTTGTAAAAGGATATTTTTGGTCCTAAAATCGAAAATTTACAATTTGGGCACATTTTTAGTAAAAATAACATTTTAGGCTCCTTTAAGGACAAAACTTGCATTTAAGAAGGTTTTAGTAAAAATAACATTTTTAATTCCTTAATGTCAAAAATATCATTTTTGGCTTGATTTTTAAGAAAATGTACTTTCTTGACCCATTTATAAATAATTTTATCCTTTTGGTCCAAGTTCTAACAAATTCATATTTTTAGTTTTTCTTAGCAAAAATTTACATTTTTGGCACAACTATGTTGAAAATGACACTTAGCCCACAAAAGCCCAAAAAGTTACAATTTTGGCCCAAGGTCGTAAGAAGCCCAGATAAAGCTCAATTGTGAAAATTTTTACATTTTTAGTCCTTGTAGGGTCCCAAATGCCATAAATATCTATATTTAGCAAAAATAATCCTTTTTGAACACCTAAAACCGCGAGTTACATAAAAATACCCCATTTTTGGTTATTTTGTCACGTTTGGCCCTCTTATGTAATTTTTTTAGTTTCAAATAACTTTGATGTATTTTAAAACCTCTTCTTGCATAATAAGTTGAATTGAGTATTATGTTCTACAAATAGCATCACATGTTAGTAGATCTTCAAGTTCATGGAGTATTTAACACATAATCACACATATATCATGACAAACACACAAAAACATGCATGCGCACATAGATCTACACAAAACAACTTGTATTCTCCCCCAAAACATAGTAAAAATCGAAATAAGGGGTATGAACTCACTTTGCTTTGAATGTTTCAGTTTTTGATGAAGAATGGAAGAGATCTCTGCCCTAGAAGCTTCTTGAGTGGAGTTTTTCGAACTTAAGATAGATCTAGAGCATGGAACACGAAATTATGTAGATTAAGAAGAGATTTCTAGAATAACTTGAATCAAAAGTTATGGAGTTTCACAATAACTTACCAAGGATGAATGAGTTTTGATGGAGAGTTTTTGATGCCCCAAAAAGCTCTCAAAAATTTGGAGGATGAAGGAAAGGAGTTTTTGGAGAGATAAAGCAACTAGAATTGAGAGTGAAGGTGGTGGTGGGAGTCCTTGGCCGTGAATAAGAAGAAGGGGAGAGAGGAGTGAAATGAGATGTGATGGTTGCCTGGATAAATGAGATTACATAGATATTTGATGGATAATTACATGGAAATACACAAGGTAAACATGAGGTGTCAAGCCTTAATTAATCCTTTCTCTCTCTCTCTCTCTCTCTCTCTCTCTCTCTTTAGTATGGACCGTGAATGAGGGAAAGGAAAAGAGAAGGGAAAGGGTTTGGACCTTGATTGCTTATTTTCAAAATCATGAGGCCCAATTTGGAGGCTTTCAGCCCATTCAACCCTTCTTATGGATTTACGGCCCAAAGGTGGTGAAGGAATGGGGTTCATGGCCCAACCTTGATCTAGGGAGTTGTTCACGGCCCATAACACCCATGAGAATCAAGTGGGACATTTTAGGCCCAATAAGGACCATGAGAAGTCTTATGGCCCAAAATGCTATTATTTAAAGAATAGGGGTCCAATTAGGGCCCATATGAGTATTCTTGACCCAAAATACTCGAATCGAGAGTTTATTGACCCATTAGGTCCAATAAACGACCTCTGGTCCATTCCTGTGATTGAATCGGGATATTAGGGTTTCAAGCTCAAAAGTGAGTATATGAGATGTATTGAATTAGATTTTGAACTTCATTAAGGAGTTTTGATTCAAATGGTTGCTTTGGAATGAGCATCGTACTTGACATTAGCTTAGATTACAAGACATACAAGAGTTGATCTTTACATGAAGACAAAATTTCCTAGCTAAAAAGGCTAGTTGTGACAGTGCGAGCTCCTACCATAACCATAACCTCAACCCAGAACGCACCCATACGCTCATCTAAGATCTTCGAAATACTTCAAGAAATCTCCAATGAGATAAACTCCCGCAACTGCTTGCTAACCGGCTCAACACCTGCACCTGAGTCGGAACCTTAATCTGAATCCCATTCATGGGTGCTCAACACCATACTGAAACAATAGGCAAGAGATCTGAATATACCCAAGAATCCTCATCCCACAAGCCTCTAATATTTTCCAAGACTCTCCCCAATTCGAGTATGGATCCTGTGCTTTCAGTAGTACGGGACCAATACTACCTTCCACACCCATCGATACTTTCCTCAAGAATCATCCAAAATCCTCTAAGTTACCCTCTTAAATTGATAATCTAATGCTTTCTAACAACGCAACTAAATTCACTAAAGCATTTCCTAGGCTTTCCTAGGTTTTCGTCCTCACCTTGCCATCAGCTTCTGAAGAACTCACCATAATGTCAATTAGCTACCTCATGACTATAGTCACATGAAATAAATCTCCGATAATTCTTCAAGTAAAAGACTCATCCCTACAACGATTAGACTCAAATGAGAGTTGTGCAATAGGGTCAAATCCATCACTCTGAGATTATTCAACCTTTACTACATATGATTTAACACATTCACTTAATAGCTAACTCACATCACTTAAGAGTCCAACAAACCACAAAGCAAGCATCATTTGTGTAATAGCGCTCTAATCCAGAGAATAATCAAAGAACATTCAAAGTCATATACTACAAATCATGTTGGGAACTTCCACTCTTACTTCCGGTTGTCTTATGCATGCAAATTATACACAATACAGGGTTAAACAGAATGTCGAATAAAAGACTCTACCCTAGGACCACAACCAAACAAGGAAGATGAAATAAGGTCAAATCAATCATTTTAGGGCTATAAGATCCTAATTGCATACAATTTTAAAGATTACACTAATCAAGCCATTCTATCCACTGATCTGAAAACCATACTAGAAGGCAATTGTTGTAATCATATCATATATCATAATAAACATGTTTGGTATTTTGGGAAAACTTACTTGAGCTTGGTTGATTGCATGCACTGATGCACCACACCCTTTCTTGTCTTAGAAAACTATTTTCTCAAAAATGTATTCCTTTTTAAAAACTAACCAAATCCAAACTTTAGTTCAGACAAACCCGAGGGTATGTCTAAATCCATCAAACTAAGGCTTTGACACCAACATGTAACGTCCCAAAAATAAGACCATAAAATTTCATTTTTAATCAAATAACAACAGTGGTCCAAACATTATCCATACAAGTTTACGAAAGTAATTGTATGAGTATTATTTCAAATCATAGTAAATTATAGAATGCGGAAACATGTGGTGCGTGCCCTGCAATCATCTGGAGCTCCCTTGTTTGAAAACCGTAGCACCAGTAACACAAACTGAAAACCGTAAGTACAAAGCTTAGTGAGTTCTCCTAACATACCATATACAACACAAACTGTAACATCCTGATTCCAAGGTATAACATATCGATATGTAAGCATGAGTTTACTTGGGTGACTCGACGAGTTGGTGCCCAACCCGTCGAGTAGGGTCGCGACTTGGTGACGTTTTAAATGGATGGACTTGATGAGTCGGGTATCTGACTTGCCGAGTCAGTGCTACTGAGGAAATCCATAATTTTCTGGGTTTGAGACCTATTTAAAGGCCCTTATAGCCTTCATTTGAGGCCACACATACCCTTGAGGGACCCTAATCGAACCAGAGAGCATAGAGAGAGAGAGAGAGAGAGGAAGCTACTTTCTTCACTTTTGTGCATTCTTGCAAGGAAGAAGGAGGTGATTCAAGCTAAGATGCCTTGAGGGGCTCAGATCTTCTACCATTTCATTCAAAGTTGTTGTTTATGGTATGGATCCATGCCCATTTTTGTATGACTATTAGATCACATGATCCTATGGTTTCTTTTCCCCCTTTTTAGTTGAGTTATGGAGTATGTGAAGTCCCTTTGAGGCATACACATCAGATTTGGACCATAAGAGGTCCAGAGAGTCCTAATCATCCAGCTTTATGCAGTTCCATAAGAGTTTTGAGCCTAAGTTATCATTATAAGGGTTATTTTGTCAAATAGAGTCAAATATGTGATGCATGGACATAAAGGTCGGACCTTTATGTGTCTTTTGGGTGCTAGGAGGTCAGATCTATAAGTTAGGGAAACAGATCTTACCTCAGAAGGTCATATGCATAATGTCATGAAGGAAACACATCGAGTCCATGAGATGACTCGACAAGTCGGATCGAGCTGCCCCGTGATTCGTGACCAGTGGTAACCCGTCGAGTTGGGAGGTTAACTCACCGAGCTAAGTGAGGCCTTAGAAGGATTCAGAGGATACACATGAACTCGCCGAGTCACATGAGTACACTCGGCGAGTCTGTTCAAAGTTGGAACGTTGACTAGAGTGGACTTCAGTTGACCTTAGGGCTTGGTCAAACTGATTAAGAGGAGTCAGGGAAGGGTAGAATGGTGTTCTAACCATTCTCTAGAAAGGAGGATGTAAAGAGAGTATTGATTACAAGTAATATCATTGTGCTAGGCAGAGGCTAGATCGAGGATACCAAGCATGAGAGTTTACTAGACATCTTTCAAGGTGAGTCTTCTCACTATACTTTACCTTGAGTGGTAGTTATGTGTGACCAGAAGGTCTTATGTTCTTACATTGAGTATTATGTTATCCTGACTGATGTGTTATGTTGTGCATTATTTCTTTGTGATTTATGCCATGCGGAGTTTTATAGACCGGACTAGAGGGTCCAACGATTTATGAGGCCAAAGGGTCCTCAACCAGACTGGACCGGAGGGTCCAACAAGCTAGACCGAACCAGAGGGTCCAACGAGATAGACCGGACCAGAGGGTCCAATAAGCTATGGGACTGGAGGGTCCCGCTGAGACACATCAGACTAGAGGGTCCTACAGAGTTATAGCCTCGAGTGTCTAGTATGTGTATGTGGTATTTTGGGGAACTCACTAAGTTTTGCGCTTAGCGTGTTATGTGTTATGTGTTTCAGGTTTCTCAGGATCGCAGGACGGCACCGACTTGATTGTACACACCAAAGGAAGAGTTATGTGTCAGGATCCTGGAATATTAATGAGTTTATGTTTTGTAATTTGAATAAATGAGGTTTTTATACAATATGTTATGAAAAGTAGGCGATTTTAAAATGAAAAATTTGTTTGAAAATTTCCTTGTTACAAGTTGGTATCAGAGCCTTGGTTTGAGGGATTTGGATACACCTTCAGGTATGTCTGTACTCAAACTGAGGATTTGAGAAAAGTTTTCAAAAGAAACAATTATTTTGGAAACTAGTAAAATATTTCAAGAGAAAGTGAAAAAGAGCAGTGTGTATAATCAGCCAACGCCTGAACGGTGATTTCCCAAAATACCCTTATATAATTTATATTATGTGATATGTTATGCATGCTAGAGAGTAGGCTAGGTACTTCATATTTTAGGATTAGAGTGGCCTGATTTGTGATGCCTTAGCCTAGGAGTTGTTGTTATCTATGATGTGCTTTCGAGTATATGCTGAGTAAGAGTATCCAGTAGGAATATTTCAGAGATAGAGCTTCGAGTAGAGGAGTAGTCTAGGAGAGATACCTAGATAAGCTTCGAAGAATACCTGCTGAGAAAGTAGTTATATGCCCATGTGGGGTAGAGTGCTTGAGTTCGGTGACACCTTTTGTGTGTAGTTAGAGCAAGTGGAGTTGTAACTTAGAGTGGTTTATGTGTTGGTAGAGATTTTCGATGCCTGAATGCTGCTTTCTTGGTGCTTTGTGGAACTCTCGATGATGGCAGACAGATACTAAGTGAATATAACGATATTCAGGAGGTAGATGGCTGGCCTCATTAGGAGTTCTTTAGCAGCTGATGGCAGAAAAGTGTGAGGTTAACTCGACGAGTTGAGTGAGGCCTTAGAAGGATTCAGAGGATATGCATGAACTCACCGAGTCACACGAGTGCACTCGACAAGTCTGGTCAAAGTTGGAACGTTGACTGGAGTCGACTTCAGTTGACCTTAGGGCATGGTCAAACTTATTAAGAGGGGTTAGGGAAGGGTAGAATGGTCTTCTACCCATTCTCTAGAAGGGAGGATGTAAAGAGAGTATTGATTACAATTAATATCATTGTGATAGGCAGAGGCTAGATCGAGGATATCGAGTATGAGAGTTTACTAGACATCTATCGAGGTGAGTCTTCTCACTATACTTTACCTTGAGTGGTAGTTATGTTTGACCGGAAGGTCTTATGTGCTTACATTGAGTATTATGTTATCCTTCCTGATGTGTTATGTTGTGCATTATTTCTTTGTGATTTGTGCCATGCGGAGTTTTATAGACCGGACCAGAGGGTCCAATGATTTATGAGGCCAGAGGGTCCTCAACTAGACCAATATGGAGGATCCAACGAGGTTTTTATACAATATGTTATGAAAAGTAAGTGATTTTAAGATGAAAATTTTGTTTGAAAATTTCGTTGTTACACAAATATACTTTTAGGCATATCTGTGTATCCGACCTACCCTGCCGAGCATATTTGGGTGCTATATGGGTGCCCGACCTACCCTCCGGTCTATTTCAACCGGTTACGGGGTCTATTTTATCCCTAACACTACCACATAATAACAACACAAACATACTGTCAGCCAAATATGGGTGCCCGACTACCCTGCCAGGAATATCTGGGTGCCCGACCTACCCCTCGGTCTATTTCAACTGGTTACGAGGTCTATTTCACCCCTACCACTACCACATAATGAGTTACATAAATCACATGATCATCAAGTAATACATGAACGATGATAATTATCACACATACAACCATCATACTATGCAATAAATAAAGGATCGGCATTGGTGCCTTACCCGTAAAATTCACGAAGGGAGACTCACCTCGAATGCAAAAGCTTACTGAAAGAAATTCTTAGTTGTTTCCATGACGACCTCCAAAACTATCAATGCCAAAATAACACCCAATTAACAATTGGGTTCCAAACTATGCTCCATAATCCATACTTAGGGTAAAATAACCATTTTACCCTTTGCCCAACTAGACTTACAACTAAGGCCCAAGCGCAAAACCAAACAAGCCCAAAACTACAAGATACATAAAAGCCCACTAATGGCCTAATTTTACAAATTAGGCCCAACCCATATTGTCCTTATCCTAATTCCCAATAATTCATTGTCTAATGATAAATCTTAGATGACGCAAGGCCCAAACAGCAAGTCCAATAAAGTGGACCAAAGGAAAGCAAAGCCCAAAACACCACAACCCAAAATCCATCAGATCGACGAACACATGGCATACGATTAGCTACGCTGGGCGTGCTCAAGGAGTTCCACATCGTGACCAAAAGGAGGTACGCTGGAAGTACCTTTAGTTATGCGGGGTGTAACCGCTATTTATCCATAACTTATTTCACAATTTAATCCGTTAAGTCCTTCCATCAAAACCTCAGAAGACCTTCCAACTAAGCTCTTAATGAATAAATTTGGCACCTTTATGCATTTGCATGACTCAGTAGGATCCAACAACCAACTTAATCCATTAAGACCCAACATAATCCATCTAAAACATGCATGGATGGTTTTTAACCTTAAAGGCAACATCTTTATGAACTTATAACGTCAAAAATGCTAAGAGTAGCAACTCAAAGATCTTGGAGTGGTGTCCATGAAGGGTTATGAGTATTCTAACACTTCCTAAGTGTACATGAAACCCTAATAACCTTGGATCTATGTTTGTCTAATTATCATGCAAAGTTGAATTCCAAGGTTATATTCCTATCTAGCATACATGGGGAACATTTTTAACTAGAATGAAAGATAGAATAACTTACCTTGTTGTTGATTATGATCCTTGAAACCTTGTGAGCCTAGCACCCCAAGTATGATGCCTCAAATGCTTCACACAACACAAAATGCAAAGGAGTAAACTTTGAGAGAATACACACACTTGAAAAATTGGCCTAGCCCTCACTTGTACTTGTGTAGCCAATTTTGGTGGATAATGGGTTCCTTATATAGTGTTGACACATCTAGGGTTACACCATGTAAACCCTAATGTGTCATGAATCTTCATTTCCATGACCCATGGGTTTGTAACTCCCATGGAGCATCCATGGAGCATCCTATGGGTTTAACCCAACTTGATAATCCATGGAGCCTCTTAGCCCACTATACAAGTTATGGATGATTTACATAATCAACCCATATATTTAATTAGTTATCTTTTGATCACATAATTAGTTCTAAATTAGTTCTTGATCAAACTAATTAAATAATACTATTAATATATTAGAACTTATAATATATTAATAAACCACAAGTGTTATTTCTCTCATTTAGTCTATCCAATTGCATGGTGCCATGCAACCCAAATGAACCATGCCGGGTCGGGTCAAGTACGTACTAGAAATAGTTATGGACTTAGACACCTTATCCAACAGTCTCCCACTTGGATAAGTCTAATAACTATAACTGCAAGTATGACTTCAGGAACCGATCAGCAATCGTAGCTCTTTCAAGGTCTCTCGGAACTGAGAAGATAATGATACGCCATTTAAGATAAGTGATCATATAATCCTTTGTTCTAGATATCAGCCGGACAAATACATGGAACAATGTCTTACTTACTGTCCAACAGTTTTTTTCCCGATTTCCGATTTGTTTGACAAAGAACTTAATTGAACACATCAACTTAGTTCTAACCGGGCTCGGTACATAGGTCAAAACAAAATCATCAAGGGTCCCAAATGAGTTCTAATATATTAATAGTATTATGGACTGTTGAATAAGGTGTCCAAGTCCATAACTATTAGAATGTTACTTATTCTTAATTAGTGGTTAAGAATATTTCATAGGTCAATATTGACCTATGTCTAAGTCCAAATGAAATATTGAAGCTCCACCACTGATTAGAATGTTACTTATTCTTAATCAGTGGTTGAAAACTAGTATAGGGTGTTGTTCCTTGCCTCTAGTCTTCCTTTTTACTATTCTAGAATGTGCAATGTGAAGAACATCCGGTTTTGAATATTTATTATAGTACGGACTATTGTTTCAACAAACAGTTATTTTTGAAATTAACTAACTTGCTCGATATTCATCATGATTTTCCATTCGATGTTTCTCTTATTTTTCTATACAAACCTATTGGTGTCGGTACTCTTGGTAAGCTAACACACCAACCGGCATGCTCGGCTATCTTTCTGCAGACACACTTTCGTATGTGGTTCGATATTCTTGTGGATATGGAAAGTGTTCATTTTCTTATTTTTTGAAAATAAGTTGTCACAAACCCACAAAACAAAATAAAGAAAATGTTATTTTTATATTGAGGACTACAAAATAACCATTGTGAAAAGGAATTGTGTCTTGTTACCGGGTTGCATTTTCGTTATTATTTCTATACTTTGAACTCTGGTTATTTCTTCTGATTACATGTCTTTCCTACAGTTTTTCGGAGCTACCCGATTGTAACACATGATTCCTAGTATGTATTTTTAAATTAAGTACTTTGGATTTTGGCCTGGGACTCGGCGAGTTGGTGGCCCAACTCGTCAAGTAGAAGCGGGTTGGACCCGAGAGTTAAGTGGCTGACTCGACGAGTTAGAGATCAGACTCGACGAGTCCGTGCAGTCTGGACAAAACCATAATATGAGGGTTTGCACCCTATATAAACACCTTAACTCAGCCTCCCTTGTCCCTAACGCTCCCCTAGAGCTGCATATTGAAACCCTAGCCAATTATGTGTGTGTGTGTGTTAAGGCCATTTTGGTGCTTTTGTTGACTTGTGAATGTTGGAAGGAAGAAAAGGAGCTTGAGTATTCGACTTGGGGCTTGTAGATCCAGAAATCTCATTCCATCTTCAGCTTAATCAAGGTAAAATGCTCCTGCTTTGGTCTTCCATTTGGTTTTTCATCTTTAGATTGTAGATCTTGGGTGCATTTAGGGCTTTCAATCCATTTTTGGACTTAAGGAGTGTTATGTGGACTCTAGCCTTCAGATCTGGGTCTTAAGAGAGGTCTCATGGCGTAAAGGTGCCAACTATAGGGCCATGAGAGCCCCATGAACATTGTAGGACACTTTATATGGATTTTTGAGCTAAAAACCCCATGCATGTGCATCAAGTTTGGAACTTTACGTGTAAAATGGAAATTAGGAGGCCAGATCTATGATTTTGGTGTGTTAGACCTCATTTAAATCAGCTGTATGGAATTGGTCAAGGTTGGACTCGGCGAGTTGCTTTTGGCACTCGACGAGTTGTTAACCATTGTGCACCCAAACCCTTTTGGTGAATGGGTAAGTGTTAGGAAGGAAGTCCCTTGTATGTTTAGACGCAAAAAGGGACCTGGAAGTCATGGGACTCTGTGAGTGGTATGAGCAGACTTGGCGAGTCCATAACAATCTCCTAATCTTTGAAGATGGACTCAACGAGTTTTTCATACAACTCGGCAAGTCATATACTGGGCAAGTTCTTAAGTTGGAGATGAACTCGACGAGTCCAAGAAGGAACTCGGCGAGTCGGATGAAGATGGTCTCGATGTTATGATTGAAGGAAAACCCATTGAGTTTTTGCTAGACTCGACAAGTGGAGCCGGGGTTTTGTGTGGGATTAGAGAAGCATGGACTCGACGAGTTGGTAGGCCAACTCGGCGAGTCAGGTCAACTGAATGTTGACTTTGACCAATGTTGACTTTGACTGAACTTGGGCTAACCCTATTTAGGGTTGTATGTGATATGTGTTGACTTGAAGGTTGTCGTGTAGGGATCAAAGAGTCGTTGGGATTCGACTTATGCACCGAGGATAGTTCATACATTGCACGATATCGAGGTGAGTTACCTTCCAGTAGGGGTGGGTCTAAGGCCACAATGTCGGCCCAACAAAAAGGGGTATTTAAAAGATAATGGTCTTTGTGATAATTATCTTGGTCTGGTTATGTGTTGGTTATGAGGTTTATCTGGATAGTATGTTATGTGTATGGTAGGGATTAGTTTCCCTAATAGTGGTCCTTAGGACCCAAGGGTAGGTCAGTACCCGAATATGCCTGACTGTATGCTTATATTTGTTGATTGTATGATAGTGGTAGGGGTGAAATAGTCCCCAGTTATCGTTTGAAAGATACCGATGTTGGTTACCGGTTGAAAGATACCGATGATGGTTACCGGTTGAAAGATACCGATGAAGGTTACCGGTTGAAAGATACCGACGATATTGTATGGTATGTGGTATGATGGGGTAACTCACTAAGATTTGTGCTTACAGTTTTGGTTTTGGTTTCAGGTACCTCTTCGTCGAAGGGGAAAGAGCCGACGGTGTAGCAACGCATCATACACACACATGTTTCCTCAAGAAGTTTTTGGGGCTGTACTCTGATTTTTAATACTTATGATGTATGGCTTGAAATACAACATTATGACTTCGTAATGAAATGTTTTATTGACAAGGTTTTGGTAAAATGTTTATTAAATGCGTTAATTCAAAATGAAATTTTTGGCCTTGAAATTAGGTTCGTTACACCGATAAGGTTGGAAGTTATTACCATATAAAGAGCATATTTGATAATTCTCTTCATGGTTTCTGGGACGAGGATGTAGTATGAATGTGTCATCTCTACTTGTTGGAGAAGGAGTTTAACGACCAATTATTCCATTAGCCTGTATATAAGGAGTTCTTAGACCCGGTATCCAACTTTGAAAACATTAACATGTATCATAGTGTTAACCATTTATAATTATTTTTACATATAATGTGTAATTGTTTTGATGTGACTAAAACTTTTGTACTCCTTGTGGCAATGGTAGGAACAATTATACAGTCAAGTAAGGAAAATATTTGTGAAAATATATGAACTTATTCATCACGTAAAAGTAAAGAAAACATCATAAATTAATGTAAAATCTACAAGTTTATATACGTTTTCATGGTAATATAGATTTTTTTAAAATTTATTTTTACTGTTTCATGTTTGCAAATATCGTGACACGTGAATTTGACAGATTTAGATCTTGGAGACTTTGTCAATTAGCCATATATTTGGTACCTGAAAACGAAATGTGACCCATCGGGTCATTGTATGGTCGATACTTAAGCAATTATAGAAGACTAAATGTTAGCTGGTCATTGATATTATTCGGGTATAATTATTTAATTATACTAGATATGTTCTTCGTGTGTGTGTGTATGTGTGTGTGTGTATATATATATGCGTGTGTGTATGTGTGTGTTGTTAACATTTGATTTGAAATTGTATTAGGAGGATAATAAGCTTATATAGAGGTTAGATCTAATATCGGAGCGTGTTGTGTAATGCTCGTACAGCTCCACCACGATTGGATGCAATGATTTACCTTCATCACAAGATAGTAGAGCACCATATTTCACACCACCACCTTAGCCTCCACCTTATATTTCAAAACTACATAAGCATACACGATGAGATTCTGATACAAATCTATCACCATCACATCCATTATCACCACCATAATTAGACCATCTTGTCCAACATTGTAAGTAGAAAAACAAAAAATAAGGACAAAATCATATTAGATTTGTAGAAATAACTTCGAGAATGTAAAAGGCATCTAATATTCTCTTGTCGTACTACACAAGCATAACATAAATGTATGTCACATATTAAGGCTGCATTAGAGTTACCTGTAGACTAAGTCATGAATCAACAACATGGAAGTTGTGCGTAGATACTTCACCTAGTAGAGGACCATCGTATGCCTATAAATAACGATACCAAATAATATGAGGGTTATGTTGGTTGTAGGCACACATTTTATTTTATATGGTATATCTTATAACATCCTAAAATTTAAGACTAGGTTCTTAAATTATAAAGTAAATAAATGAAAATTGGTTTATATACTTAGATCTTCAAGGGATAATTAGATCAGTATTTGATATAAAGTTTATAAAGTCATGAGTGAAAATAATAACTTTTAAAAGTTAAAGAGCTAAAAGTGTGAAGTTGCAAAGTATGTTTACCAGTGGGTTGACTCAATTAATGAAAGGGACTAGAAAAGTCATATAATGTATAGAGAATGACATATTATGTCAAAACATGAGTTAAAATTACAGAATATGAGTTTATGGTGAGAATAGGCAAAATGAGTAAACTTAAGGAACCAAATGGTAAACTCATGGAAAATAAGATGAATTCTCCATCCCTTCATTCATTAGTATGTTTTTTTTTCAAGAATTGGAGGAGCTCTAGTGGTGATTTCATCTTCTTCATCCTCTAGGGTTTGATTCAAGATGTGATTTGAGCAACCAATCAAAGAAAGGGAAGAACAAAGGCTTGCAATGTAGAATCTCTTCTCCTTTAACCTTGAAAAACAAAATTTTCAAGTGGTCTTAACCCAAATGTAGAATTTGGTTCCAATTGATGATTAGGATTTGGTTTTCTAACCTCCATGAGGTAGTTTTAATGATCCCAATTTGTAATATCCCAAAATTTACGACCAAAATTTTCATTTCGAATTTAATAATTCATAAAACAAATAATTGAAAGCATCATTGTGTTATCTCATATCATAAAAACCATAAGTCATATCTCTCAAAACAACTCATAATAATGTCAGAGTACAAATCCCAAGAACATCATAGCACGAAAAATAGTGGTGTGATGCGCTGCAGTCATGCCGGATCCTTTCCCTTCGAGGAGGAAGTACCAGAATCCAAAATTGAAGACCGTAAGCACAAATCTTAGTGAGTTCCCCCATCATACTACATATCATACAATCAACATACTGTCAGACATATCTGGGTGCCCGACCAACCCTGTTGAGCATACCGAGGTGCTCAACCTACCCCTATTGGGTATATCGGGGTTCCTAACCTACCCCTGTCAAACATATCTAGGTGCCCGACCTACCCTCTGGTTTATCTAAACCAGTTACGGGGACTAATTCACCTGTACCACTACCACATAATAACATATCATAAACATACTGCTAGGCATATATGGGTACTGTTTACCCCTTCGGTCTCTCTTTTAACCAGTAACCGGGGACTATTTCACCCCTCCTACCACTATCACATAATATCATATCATCCTAGCACATAAAGCATAACAGATAGTGGCATACCATACAATTATCACAGATACAATTATCTTAACTATAAACAACTACTATCCTCGCCTCTGGAATCAGCCCCAATCAACTCCTACACATAAAATATTCCTTTAATTCTCCATTTCATATACATGACCCCTTAAGGGTCAACTTTGGTCAAAGTCCAAGTCAAAGTCAACATTCTGGTCAAAGTTAACATTTTGGTTGACCCAACTCGCCGAGTTCCATAAATCAGAGAACCCCAAAATCCCAATCCAACTCATTGAGTTACCCTCTAACTCGCTGAGTTCTCCCTTATGACAGAATCGATACTTTTCGCTTCAACTCGTCGAGTCCTTCCTTGAACTCGTTGAGTTCTCCAATCTTCAAAACCCCGAAAACTTAGCCAACTCACTGAATCAACTCTTAGACTCACTTAGTTTGCTCAGTAACCATAAATGGTTGGGGCCACGATCCAACTCGCCGAGTTTCATGAACAACTCATCAAGTTCCCCTTATTCTATATCCATTAAGTCACTTTCTGTTGGGCTCAATGCTTCCAAACCATAGATCTGGTCCCCTAGGGTCAATATATCACGTAAAGTTTCTAACTTTATGTCCATGCATGGGTTATTTACCTCGAAAGACCCTAAAAGTTGGTTTACAAGTTTCATGGGATCCCCATGGTCATAAAGTTGGCACCTTTATGCCATGGAGTCCCTCAAAGGCTCTAGATCTGAAGGTTCATTCCACAGGGGACATCCAAATCGCAAAGGCCACCATTATTGAACCAAAACATGGAGAAAAAGCCCTAAAACTAGATCTAAACACTCAATAAGTAAGGTAAGAGCTTTATACCTCAGGTGAACCAGAAATGAAGCTCTACTTCTGGATATATTCTCCTCCTTCACTCCCTTTCTCCTTCCTCAAGTCTCTTATTCTTCAAAACTTCTAGAAAGCACCAAGAATGGCTCATAACTCTAAAAAATGTGTTAGGGTTTCGTGGCTAGGGTTGGGGACGATGGAGGATGCAAATGAGGTTAACATTTGGAGGTTAAGGTGTTTAAATAGAGTGCTAAACCCCAAAACATAGGGTTTCAATCTGGCAGCCCTACTCGTCGAGTCGGGGTCCCTCAACTCGTCGAGTAGACTTAAAGTTCCACATCTAAATTCCATTCCTACTTGACGAGTTTGAGGCCTCCAACTCATCGAGTTCTTGTACAAAAATGAATAATTTTATTTAAAATACTTGTCAGGAACCGGGTGTTACACAACCTCAATCCATTCATCCCATTGATTTATTTAAGGATTTAGATGAAAACGCCCGTAGATCCGGGCTAGTCAATCTAGAGACGATAAGCATCAAAATTGAATTTTTTATGGAAGATTATTTAGAAGGATTAATCTTAACTAAGTTGTAGTATATGTTACAAGGATTTCGTACATATAAAGAATGTCGAAATCCGAGTTATAACGAAGAAGTTATGACCCGTCAAAGTTTCGCGACAGAACCGACACGACACAGCGCGATGTAAATAGTGAATTTACGATAGAGAGATATTTGGATTTAACAATCTACACAAAAGTTGTAGAATACGTTAAACCGAGAGTGTGCATGAAAAGAATGCCCAAATCTGACTTCGTATGAGGAAGTTATGATTTTTCGAAGTTTCGGCTTAGCAGTGTACAACTCGAAGTTCGAATATGAGATCGAGCAATATTTAGCCGAAACAATCTAAACGAGAATTAAAGATCTTGTTGATTTTAGTCCAACGGTGAAAAGACAGATGAAAACGAACGACAGATGAAGAAGTTACAAGTTTATAATGGAGTTTTCTCGTCTCGGCCTACTAAAAATAATATAATAAAAATAAATTCAAAATTAGTAGAAGAAGTCTAAATGAAAGTTGTAGATCTTGTTTTACCTATGCGTCGATATAAAGAACGTCGAAAACGGAGTTCGTATGCGAAAGTTATGAATTTCTGAAGTTCGAGGCGCGAAACCCCAAAACTGTCAGAGTTCATGATGTAAATACATGGTTCACAACGTGAACTCAGTATTTATGACTTCTGGAGCCTGACAGACACAACTTGCGATGACGCATGTAGTGACAACTGAACTCACGACGTGAATATTTGAGATTCACAACGTGAATCCATAAAATCAGCCCTATAAATAGAATTCAAGGGGCAACCGAGTTTGGTTGCTCAATCTCTTCTCTCCCACTCCCGGTACCCTCTCTAAGCCCTATTTTAACCCCCTGAAGCCCCGATATCATCCCGAGATATGAAGCAAGTTACGAAGATCCCGAGAAGAAAAGAGTTTCCGAGCCAAAGCTCAGCCCGTGAGAGGCCCGGTATGTGAAGAGATCACAGTTTCACCGAAGAATACTACTTCTACAAGCCGTAGTGCTGCCCGATCATCTTCTGATCAAGTGAGTCTATAGTCCCTTTCATAACACGATTTTAATACAAGTATTATTTGAATGTATTAAGTATATGTTTTTGTGAGTGTGTAGTCACGATCTTCTAACACATAAATATGAAGTATTTGTTATGAAATACGTGTTATGTGTTTATATATTGTTGTTTATTTGAGATGAGTGTGGAATGGATGTTTTATATAGTTTTTAAATGAGTTAAACTGTATATGTATTTTATATCTACAAATATGTTGGGTAGAACATGGGTAGATGAGATAGTTGGTGTGTGATAAAAGGATGAGTTGGATAATGAGATAAGAGGTGATATAGATATTGAGATGAGGGTGACAAGTGGATAATGAGTGAAACCTTTACCCAAATGATGGACCCCTTCATTAAGCAGAGTAGGGATGACAACCACATACTATTCTAGACAATCAGTGGAACACTAGTAGGCTCGCAACTTGTAGGTGTTTGTGAACGATGTGTTCACCGGTTGTACTCTAAAAACCCATTGACATGTATTGCGAGAGGGATATCGAGAATGATACCGTCAATAAACAAGATAAACTTGTTATTAGATCCAGGAATATGGGTCAGATAAGGATTTAGGTATAGTAAATTGTCCCTAGTCCGGGAGTATGGATTGGGCATAGTTTTAGATCTGGGAGTATGGATCAAACCAAGAGGTTCGTTTTAGATTCGGTAATATGTATCAGGTGAATAGATTAGTTTTAGATCCGTGAGTAGGGATTAGGTAAAGAGGAAAATTTTAGATACGAGAGTTAGATCGTGTCGTTGTGGGGATTGATGGGGTAGGATAAGAGTTGTTTTTATATGGTGAAATTATATAATTTTGTGAGTTCTATATGTGTGTATATATATATATATATATATATATATATATATATATATATATATGATATAACATTGTGGGTTGAAAACTCAATATGCTCACGGGCTCCCAAGCCTGACCCACTTAGTTTTCTTTGTATCACAGGTATCAATATGAGGACATATTTCACTGAGGATTAAAGGAGATGTAAATCACTAGTGTAAATAAATGTATGTTTTGTTTATGCTTATGTGTCTGTATCAAAACATGACATCCCGAGATTTTGTTATATAATGAAAATACATTTCTTTAAGAAAAGCTTTGATAAATTCTTATCATATTTTGTTTTGGGAATAAATTCTGCAACCGTTTTCTTTAAAAGATTACTCTGATTTAAAAAAAAATAAAGCATAAACAAATCAATCTTTTCTGGCCGTGAAATTGGGGATGCACAAATGCTAGTGAATTTCGAGCTCTATTGATTGTTTTATCCCAAGGATAATTTAGGAACATGGAATAGAATTAAGGATTCCATAGTTGGATTAAGTATCCACAATGAGATTAATTGTGGTTTCATGTGCTTGACAGCTTTCATACACGTATTCCAGTAGTTAGGAACAAACTATGTGAGTATTAGAATGTGCATTTGGAAATTGGTCTAGCTAAACCTTCATTTAAAGCTTGAGGATCTTTATGTTCTTACAAGATTTCAATGAGCACTTAACTATCAATTTGAGTGTTTTAATATGATAAACACCTCCTAATCATGTGCGAGTAACTATAAAAATGTACAAAGTGAGTTGGAAAGGGCATTCAAGAACTATGGAAAGTAGAGTGCCTTAATGAGAAAAAATTGCACATTTAGGAGCACAATAGTGATATTTACATATTTATACACATATTTATCCATTATTTTAATAAATTTAAGCTATGTTTTGGTAAAATACAAAGATATTTGGTAGCTATTAAGTTAAATTGTACTTTGCAGCCAAAAAGGACATTTTTGAAGAAAAAAGACTGAAATCGATAAAAGCAAGATACTTGGAGGACTAGAGCTGAAACTAGGAGAAGAAGGAAGAGAAAATCGTACAAAAATAAGTTCTCACGATGCGGTGTTACAAATCTCATGGCATGGCATGAAGAAAATTCTCGAATCTCAGCAAAAATCATTCTCGCGACGTGAAGCAATATCTTTCACGACGTTACCATGTGTCCTTAGAAGATTCCTATACGTCGAAGTATAGTTTCCTTCGTTATATGGGATATAAACTAAGTTCATGTTGTGACACCCATATGGTCAGGACGTAAAGACCAAATTTATGGAAACTATAAATGGAAAACATTATATTGACTTTGGGAGATGTAGACAACTTTTGGGCAGAAACCTACAATTAAGAAGAGAAAATTAACCTTCTAAGAACCATTGGAAGGAAGGGGAAGATTAGAAATCATAAGATCAAAAGATTGGAGCAAGGATTTCACATCATTCATTTGGTTTGCCTAGATCTAATAATGTCTAGCTTAGTTATCTATGTGATTACGTGTTACTTTCTACAATTATGAGCTGAATCATTAGACTTTCATTTCGTAATGATGAATCCTAATAATATGTGTTAGTTTCTACTTTTCATGGATTTATGAAGTTGGTTTAGCTTGGGTTTGATATATCAAAGCCTAGAATGTTGGTAGTTTCAACCTTTATTTCTTACATCTTCAAGTTTTGTGTAGTTTAATGATCACTTTAATTGCATGAACTTTTTCACTTAGTTGTTTATAAATCTTAAATTTCTAGAGATAGTGATTGACCAAATCCTAAAATATTTAATAAAGATAGTTGCCTTAATTGTGCTAGAGAACATAATTGGATCATAATTGTGTTTTGGTTATTTTCTAGATCATAGATAATTAATTTTATATATGTATTACATTGCCAAATAACCTTAATAATAAATTTAGTGGCCACTTGTGTAAGACCATTGCATAGTAGTTCTTGAATTGGTGAAAATGTTAGAAGATTAGATCAAGACTTCTAATAATTTATATATTGGTAACCAACTGAAATTAATCAATGTCTTGAAACTAACCATAGAAAAAAGGGTGATTCAAACCTAAAAAGGAGTGTCTTTATTCTCTTGGTTACAATCATCTTTAGTTATTTATTTGCTTTAGTTTTTATTTATTTGAAGTAATTAAGTTAATCCAGTTTTTCAAAATCAGATAAAACCCCCACTTTTAGTTGTTTTTCTTATACTAATTTTTAGTAGTTATTTTATTAGATAAATATCGTTCCATGTAATTGACACTTGACTTGATTTTCTATACAATAATTTGATGAGGTACACTGCCTATAAATCCTTTAGTAAGGAGGTTGTTGGGTTGGTGATCCGTCCATTGTGAAATGGGTTTATCATTTGTTTTTCTTAGCGAGGTTGTTAGGGTATAAATGAATCCAAGTGGGGGAGAACCGTTTGGATTTTTGGGGATAGTCTCAAGTGTGGAGCAAGGAGTAGTTCCACATCCTATACAAAAGGAAAGCTAGTCCAAAGTGGTAGTCTGGATAAAGATTACTCAATGTTGGGGATTTAGAAACTTTTATCGACGGGGTGGCACGTTCGTAATGATGCATAGAAGATATGCATTTGGATCCAGGTTGAGGGTTGTGTTAGAGCCTCTCTTCTTGTTATTATCTGAAGAAGGATTGTGGGTTCGAAGCATGACCCAAAATCCTGATTGGGATTCAGTTGATATGGTATAGACTCGTGTTTGATTGTGGGTTGGTATTATAGAAGGAGAGCAAGACCGTGAGTTGGGCTCATGGCTAATATGGGAGTGTTATAAGACTACGAGGTAGTCATAACATACACAAGGATGATAAGTTTTCAGGGAAGTGTTGTAAGTTTGCAATGTAGTCATAACATTCACTAGGATGAGGTAAGTCATTATAGGAGTGGTTGTTAGGTTGAATGTAATGCCCGAGTTGCCAGGTATTCTCTTAATCTAATAATAATAATAATAATAATAATAATAACGACAACAACAACAACAACAATAATAATAATAATAATAATAATATTATGAGAAGAGGCCGTACGCAGGGCGTACATAGTGTACACGTAGCATACCTTGGTGAGGCGCGAATTGAGAAAGCCCGTACGTATGCTGGGCTTAAGCTGGCCAGATGCAAACCCTAAATTTTAGGGTTTGTACCTTATATAAACACCTCAAGTTCATCACAACCTTCATTTTCTTAACCTACACTGTCCCTAAAGTGCTAAACTCGAACCTTAAGCCTATTGAATGCATTTTTAGCTAATTTTGAGTATTTTTAGTGTTATTTGGTGATTTTGAAGAAGATGCAGTTTGACATAGGAGTAAGAACGAGAAGAGGTCTTGTAGATCTAGAAGTTTAGCATCATTTCTAACTCACTGGAGGTATAAATCTTTAACCTTCACCATTGCACACTTAGATCTCGTTTTAGGGTGATTTATGTTGCCTTTTTGGCTCCATAGTTTAGGTTTCTTGTGTTTTTTAAGTTCCAATCCACAAGAGTTGTCCTTTTAGGCTCTTGGAAGTGTTTGGAGCCATAAATATCGGGCATTGATGGTTTAGCCTCAACCATGCAAGTGTTAGATGGCCACAAAGTGTGTTTATGGACTTAAATCTTGTCTTAATCCCCATCCATGCATGCAAAAGCATAAAGTTTATAAGTTTATGGTTTAGGATGTCTTTAAGGGCTTGGATCTATGTTCTGGACATTAGAAATTAACCGATTAAGTCACAATGAAGCTTTTAAGGTGGCTGGCCAATACGTTGGGTGTACCTTTGGTACGCTACGTGTACTAGGTCAACTTCCCCGTAATTGGTCAAGGCCAATGTATGTTGGGCATACATGCCAAGTATGTTGCGCGTACGCATGCAGTTGACCAAATGTGGTTTTTGGGCGGGATTAGTTGGGCCTCAAGCCCACCTGTCGATTAAGGCCATTAAGCCTAGGCTTAGGAATTATGGTATTATGCCTTATTTGGCCTTAAATCTTAGTTGGATGGACTTGGACTTTTTAATTTCAAAATTTTGGCCTTGGAAGGAAGAGGCCCAATAGGGAAAAGATTAAGGAACCTTTTCCTTATGCCATGAATCAGTGTTTGGGCCTCAGGGACCAATTTAGATCCAATGTATAATTAGGAGATTTATTATGCTATAGGGAGAGGAGTTTCAAGCCGTCCGAGGAGTACGATTTGAAATTCGCAGTTGAGGTGAGTCTCCCTTCGTGAATGTTACGGGTCAAAGGCACCGAGGCCGACCCTTTGATTGTAATGTATGATGGTTATATGTGTGATAATTATCATGGTTCATGCATTGCTCAATGATTATGTGATTATGTATATTATTATGAGGTAGTGGGAGGATGTAAAATAGACCCCGTAATCAGGTGAAATAAACCGGAGGCTAGGTCGGGCACCCATATATTCCTAGCAGGGTAGGTTGGGCACCCAGATATGCTCGACAGGGTAGGTCGGGCACTTAGATATGTATGACAGTATGTTTATGTTATATGTGGTATGGTGGGGGAAACTCACTAAGATTTGTGCTTGCTATTTTATTTTGTGTTTCAGGTACTTCCAGCTAAAAGGGGAAGGGGTCGGCTTGATCGCGACGCATCACACTATGATTTTCCATTGTAGGGATTTTGGGACTTATGCTTTGATAATGTTTTTCCACAAATTGTCTTAATTATACACTATAACTATTTTATGTTTTAGTGAGCTTGGAATCAATGATGTTTTATGTTTGTGATTTGGTAAAATTAAAAATGAAAATTTTGAGTCGTGTTTTTGGGGATGTTACAAGTTGGTATCAGAGCCTTGGTTTGAGGGATTCGAACACACTCTTGGGTGAGTTTGAACTCAAATTGAGGGTTTGATATGTTTTCATAAAAAACATTTTTTTTTAATTTAGAACTTTAATAAAAGACAAGATGTGTGATGCGTGCAATCAGCCGGACTCAACTAAGTTTTCTCCAAGATACCCATATATGTTAGCTGCTATGAATTGATTATGAATATGTTAATTGCATGCTATCTAGGGCTAGGGACCTGCTCAATTTTTGCATGCTAGATTTCTAGGAGAGATGCCTTAAATGCCTGTTGTATGAGCTTGTAAGACTTGCATGCTAGCGTTTACCGTTCAGTGATAGGATGGCCTGATTAGGCTTTGTTTGCTTTGTTACCCAAAACTCGAATGATGTTTGCTTTGTGCTCCTAGGGTTTCTAACGAACCTCGTCTAAGTAGTGGGTGAATGCGCTAAGCTACATGTTATACGAACCAAATAGTTTCAGAAGGTTTGGTTTGCCTCTACTGCGCGACTCTTGTTTGAGTCTAAATATTGTAAAGTAAATACCTCTCATTTGAAGAATTATCTGGTTTTAGTAATATGTAACTATATTCGTACGATAGTTAGAGGAAGTTCGTGGGAAATCCTTTCGGCAGCTAAGGGCAATGCGTGGAAAGAGCTGTGCCTTAGAGGGTGTCTAGGAAGAGATTAGTGCCAGGAGTCTCATTTGGTTCTAATTGTATGTGGGATAGGAAGTGACCTGGAAGATCCAAAGAAATCCTTGAGGAAAGTAGAGTAGATGTGGAAGGTAGTATGGGTCCATACTACCGAAAGTAGAGGATCCATACTTAATTCGGGTTGTGCCACAGGAAAGCCATAGGAGCTTGTAAAATGTGAATTCTCGCAATTTGTATTCATGATCCTGATGGTTGTATGGTTTGTTTCAGAATGGTGATGACACATCAGGGAGTAGGAGGTTCTGGATTTGGGTCTGGTTAGGGTACAGGTTCCAAGCCGTTTAATGATGGCTTACGGGAGTTCATAGCATATAAGATTACTATAGGCATCCTTGACACGACCCCGATGATTTTTAGGTTGATCAAGAAGTGTATTATCGACTTGATGGAGCATCGCCTTAGGGCTTTCGGGAATGATATGGTGCATGTTCAATGATGCCAATTAGACACTCATCTTCAATGATGCCAAAGAGATCATGCTTTTGTTATTACACCAAAGACACTCATCTTCAATGATGCCAATTAGTGGCGTACATGAGGGTGTGTAGGTTGTGCGGTAACACAGGGTCTCCGAGTGGATAAATCTATAGTTATAGTGTTGATATTTTCATACAATATATTTTTATATGTTATCATAAAAGAAATTTTTGCCTTGTTACTTATATACACAATGTAAAATTAGCTATATAAGGATAAATCTACCGAGAGAATGGGTTCTAGAAAGCTTTGAATTGTATGAGAGATATAACTTTTGATTTAGGAATTGAACCAATATCTGTTGAGAAAATAATAATAGAAGAATTATAAAATATTTTGACAAGAGTGATATTGTGTAACATCCGGAATCCCAGGTATATTATTTAATATATTTTTTTTTGAATTATGAGAAGGAACTCGGCGAGTTGATGCGTAGACTCGCCGAGTAGGGTCGTGATGGTTCATCCGGATTCACTTTGGACTCGGTGAGTCCACGCTGTTTAATGAAACCCTAAATCCTCCGGGGTTGGAGCCTATTTAAGGGTACTCTTAGCCTCCCATTGCAGCTACCAGTCCCTTGAGAGCTCCCTTAGTGATCTATATCGTTTGGAAGGAAGGAGAAGCTTTTATTGATCTTTCTTTCCTTGGTTTGGCAAAAAGGAGGTGATCAAGAGCAAGAGGAGGTTGAAGGAGGTGTGGTTCAAGTGGTTTCAGAGTCCAGAATTTCCAACGTGAGGTATTCATTCGACTTTTCTTCAGTTTTGGTATTGAACCTAGGGATTAGGGTTTTCTAACCCTTTTGTGAGGAGGTTTGTGTGGAGCAATTGGTCCCTTATCGAGTCTATTCTTTGGATCTGGACTCAAAGAGGTTGAGAGGCTTCAATCCAGTATGCTTTATGGGTCCTTGAGGGGTGATTGAACTTAGGTTGCCATTTATGGGACTAAATCTCCATTTGATGCCATTATGTATGTTTATAAGCATCAAGTTTCGATCTTTACGTGATTATATTGATTGGAAAGGTCAGATCTATGGAATGCTGGAACAGATCTGACCTCATGAGATCAAATGAATCTGTGCATGGCATGTACTCGCCGAGTTGTTCTTGGGACTCAGCGAGTTGAGTTAAGGTAGCCTTGCGATTCATGCCTGGGGACTTGTCAAGTAAAGGGAAGGACTCGACGTGTTAATTGGACTTAGGAGTTGAGTGGAGACAGGTGGACTCGCCGAGTTGCCCAAGTGCACTCGCCGAGTCGGGTCAAAGTTGACCGTTGACTTTGGTTGACTTTTAGGGTTTGGTCAGCAACGCGGCCTTTGAGTCAAAAGAGGGGTAAAATGGTCTTTTACCCTTCTGAGGATGTTAAGAAAGGATAGAGTATTGTCATATTTATGGGAATATTTGCCTTATGTGTTTAGGCGGAGGCTAGATCGCATTTCCCACCGAGTCAGTGAGTTACCGAGATATTCGAGGTGAGTCTTCTCACTATACTGTACTCGGAAGAGTATTTATGTGTGACCGGAAGGTCGGATATGTTATGAGAAGTATGCTTTGTATGCGATTAAGTTAACTGTTTGTATGTGCTATGTATGCTATGCTTGAATGGGTCGGAAGGCGTTATGTTATGGGCCAGAAGGCATTGTGATGAGGACCGCAAGGTCAACGCTGGTAGGACCGGAAGGTTTACCGGGTTGGGATGGAAGTCCCCTGAGACACATGGACCGGAAGGTCAGAGCCTGGAAGGGCGTATGTGTGTAAGTACTATTTTGGGGAACTCACTAAGCAATTATGCTTACAGTTGTTGTGTTATGTATTTCAGGTACTAGCGAGGACCGTGGGAAGGCGCCAGCGTGATCTGTACACACTAGCGGAGAAATTATTTTATGATCTTGGAATTAATATGTTTTGTATGACGATATGATATATGGGGTTTTTATGACTAGATTTGGAAGAAAACATGTTTAAGAAATTAAAAATTTGTTTTGAAAATTTACGTCGTTACATATTGATCATTAGAAGCGATACATGAACTTTCACCTTAAGAATTATTCAAGATTTAATATTTTATGTATATAGTTGATCAAGTTATTGGTTCATTGGAACAAATGTTTGAACAATACATACAATTTGAAAACATTTTTGGTTTGTTATTTACAATAAAAAAGTTGAAGTCGCTAAATACTAGTAAGTTAAATGCAAGTTGTAAACATTTTGAAAAAAAGTTGCAAAATAGCCATATCTCAAACATCAATGCTGATGAACAAAGTGAAATTGTTACAAAAACATTTATCAGTTTAACATAATATAATTAACGAAATACTTAATTTCTTAAAGATGATAAACACTTGTCCAATATCTTGTCTAATATACAAAATATTGTTGAATGTTCTCATTACAATAACGTAAATAACATTTTGAAAACTTTTAAAATCATATTTGAGATCGATCATGTCTCAAAAGAGATTAAACATTTTGGTTTTGATTTTAATTGAAAACGAGTTTCATGAGAATATTAATTATGAAATTGCAATAGATGAATTTGCTTATAAAATGCAAAAATGCAGATGCTTAGCAAATAATAATGTGATGACCTTTTTTGTTTTTGTTTTTTAAAATGCTTGCAACAAATTTATTTTATCACTAATGAGTGAAGACATAATTGTGTGATAGAGAGTTTACGTCATATTTTGTTAGCAAAATTGAGTTTTGAATTTAACAGTAATAAATTTACTTAATAATATTTTCCAATTTTCGTATGAGTCCTCATTTTCATTTTCGTACAAGGCATCTCAAATGTGAGGATAGGGCCAGATATCAATTTGAAGTGTTCAATAGGAATCAATATATGCAAACAAATATTTTAGTAATGGTTTATTATCTAATCAAGACAAACTTTTTTTTTTTTTCAGATTAATAAGTATGTGGTGGTATGTTTAGGAATTCTTTGTTGTTTGATAGGAATCATCGTAAAATAACAACGTTATCTGAGTAGTGTTACTAAATCGTATTTTTGGGTTACAAATGACAACACGAGGAACATTAATTTGATAGATTGGTTGCAGGACCTTTAAGGCTTTAACTTGTTATTTCTTTAATATAATTTCTTTTTTCTGTCTAAATACTTGCTAGCTTAATAATATATGATGTTGTTTAAAAAACATTATGTCTTTTTACATGGACATGGTCCTTCGGCTAAGATGTCTATTAATAAATGGTTAAACACAAACAATACACGCATGATTGATAAATTTTCAACGTGTTATCTCGTTAGTCGTTGAAAATTACATTAAATATAAGTTGCATTCATTTTGTTATTAAATTGTATCATACTTTAGGAAAGTCTTTGAACGTGGCACAAAGTGAACATAATTATCCGGGTTTTTTTTTTTTTTTAACTGTTTATTTAAAATAATCAAAATTTAATACCACAATAATCATATTCAATATAAATAATAATTCCAAGTATAACGATTTTCATATAGACCCACAATATGATTGGGATTTGTAGGAATATATGGTGATAAAAGGGACGACGAAAAGGATGTCCACATCATCTCCAACTCCAAACCTAAACCTTCGAACTTATTTAGTTATTTTAACGTATCGACTATCGAGGGTCTACAAAATCAAGCTCAGTTCAGTGGGTCCATCTTTAAAGGCCCATTAATTTCAAAATCTTCCAATTAGATTTTGAGGTTCCAAAATAAACTCAAATGGACCAAATTTGAACCAAAAAGTAAATAAGAAATTATGATGCAGGATGATACACGTATGATATTTGATGGATCATCTATGTTTTATATAATGTTAGTCAAAAGCGTAGAAATGGATAAATAAAATAAAAGCAACAGGTTTGTTTAGTTTGGTTGATGTTATTTTTTAACGGAAAAACTAGCGATAAACTAGTTAAATAGTATAAAAAATACAATTAACTTAACTGAAAAAGGGTTCATGTGGCAAGCTAACCAATCAAGGTTATTATTATTATTTTTTTATAATACAATCAAAAGCAAAATGAATCAAACATTCATGAAAGATATTGGCTGTTTTCTGTTTTGTCATAATAGAATCTAAAAGAGTCTTGTTACGTTATCTCTATATTACGCAAAATAAAGTAAGGGTAAGTGCATTTAGGCAAAGCTTGACATACTTAGTATAGGAGTGTAAAATTGGAAATCCTTCTAAGTTTTTGTACGACAGAGCCCCATCACAAATTATTTTTTCTTAACATAAACACGACATAATATCATGTTTTTTTTTCTTCAATACTTAGGGATGTCAAAAAGTCCCGTTGTACTCCGATCCCGCGGGAGCCCCGTCCCGTATGGGGGCATTTGTTGAAAAAAATCGGGGATGAGGGCGGGGGCAAGGTTAACCCCTGTTTTAATTTCGGGAGCGGGGGCGGGGGTTGGTAGTCCCGTCTCGAAACCCCCGTGGGGCCCGTTAATAAATTATATAAATTGACATATGTTAATTATATAAGTATAATAAACAACAAAATGATTTTTACGTACAAAAATTCAACAAAAACATGTTTTTAAGTTGTTTGTAACATGTAAAGTTATGTTATAAATATCTATTTGTTATTCAAAAAATAGTTTCTTTTAGCCCAAATAAGAACTTATTTTAACCCAAATAAGTTAGTCCAAAATCAATCGGGGGGGGGGGGGGGGGGGGGGAGGTCGGAAGGGGAATTGGGGGCGGTGGCGGGGGTGGAAAGGATGGAGATTTCGGGGGCGGGGGAACGGGAAAATTTTAGGGGCGGGGGCGGGGGATGCAATCCCTGTCCCGTTTGTCCCCGTTGACATCCTTATCAATACGAATACAACTCGATAAAAACATGACAAACACGAAAAACACGATAGCACAACAAAAAATAATTGTGTGCATAATGTCACATGTAAGTTCTTGTAAACGACAAACATGAATAACCAAAAAAACCATATAATGCTATAAAATATACACGGCACAAACATGATTTTCATGTCGAAATTTGAACAAGAACACGACACGACATCGTGTTTTTTTATACACTACACGAAAAAGATACAAACGTAAGTTCAAAATTCAATTTTGTCTCGTAACATGTATTTTTATCTTGTCATGTTAACTTTCCATTCCTACCAACATACATGGGCAGTTCAACCAGTTTTGGGGCTTTAAGCGAAACAAAAATATGGAGCTCTTTGGTATTTACTATACTTAACATTATAGACATTCTTTCTTTATCTGGGGTTGAGATCTGCAATAATAAACTAAAAAGTTTATAAATGATGGAGTTTATTTTTTTTTATTATGTATATTGTTTTTTGTGAATCACCAAGACAACTACAAATGAACAAACATAATACTGAAAGTAATGAAATAATGGAAATATCTTATGCTTGAGAGTCTTGACTCGCTGAGTACTTCATTGAGTTCGTTCCAACCCAAATTCGAAAATTCCAAAAGCAAAATCCACACAAAAATATCTAAGACAAAGAATTAAAAATTTATATTCTGTAATCAATGGATAACTAAAAATAATTAACCCTAATCGGTTAACACTAATAGATAATGAAAAACTAAAAAAGAGGTGAAACACATACCGTTTGGTGTTGGGGATTTGAACAATTGAGAATCTAGATAGATGAATAGAAGATAAATGTGGTGTTTCAATTTTCAAGATGGTAGTAATGTGTGGCATGCATTTTGTATTCAATAATCAAGATTGTTCATTGTGATGTGACCTATTAGACAATTAGTAATGGACTAATTCGATTTTGAGATATATTAATATTGGATCAAGTTTGGAGAATATAAATCCCTTTAGAATTGAGAACCTAAGTCTTAGCTTAGCAAAATTTAATATTTAGCGTCTAAGGTGTTGTTTGTTTTTTTGAAATCAAAATATCTGCAGTCTGCGGACCACATCTGCAAGCCTCTACGGCAGAAGATGTGGACCAAATGTCTGCATTCTGCAATAAGAAGATTGTTTGTTTTTAACATCTGCAGGCTATTAAAATAAATTGAATTTTTAAACTTAATTTCATGTCATAAACATTAAAAATGTATTTTTGACAAAAAAAAAAAAAAAAGAAAGAATGGCCCATGTTTTTTGTTTTTGTTTAGATTAAAATGAGGTCTGAAGACCTTTGAAGACAGTGACCCATGTCTGTACCACGAAGATCTTGCGCAGACGTTTTCTGATATGCGCATTTCCAAAAAACAAACAATCTGCGAGAGCATATATCTGCGCATTATCTGTGCGGCGTAGAGAAAAATGGTTGCGCAGATTTCCACACAAAAAACAAAAAGCCCATAAATCTTCAATCACTCCATAACATAAGAATACCAAATATCCATAATATCATGACAATGAAGGATTCTATCACTTCGAAAGTCAATTTTAGTAGTGATTATATTCAAGTTGTTTTAATATGTATATGCATAATTTTCAATACAAGATTCTTTGTCATTTCATTATCATCAAATCAATTTGTTTTAATAGGACCACTTCTTTTGCAAATTACCAAATATATATTTAATTTATAAAATGTTTATCTTTTAAAAAAATCAAGTCAAATAAAACATCATATTTTTTTTGGTTACAAATCTTCCCCACTAAAACCATCCCATCCATGAAAGAATTTCTATCTATAGTTTTTCTCTATAGGAATGTATTGGTAACAAGCCTTCCTTGCAAATTTATTTAGGCCCCGTTTGATACGCGTCTTTCCAGGTTCAAACAGATCTTTCTGACTGAATGGACCAGAAAAACTGTTTGATTTGCACAAAAGAAGAGATCTTTCCCTGTAAGATATGTCTTTCCCAGAAAGCCCCAAATAATCTACTTCAACCCACGACGCGCATTAACAAATTGGCTTTTTGTACTAGACTTGATTGTGATGTCATTTGATCGTGTAAAACATATGTAAAATCTAAAATTAATTTTCTAAAAAAGTATCTAAAATTAATTTTCTAAAAAAGTCCTTAAAAATGTATGACTCCAACATATATAAAACTTTATATGAGTATATTTCACTGATGTATGATACAAATATCAAACTAATTTAAACTATTGGACTTGAACAAACTGCAATTTATTAGATAAAATAGGTTCTTGACCAAGCTTTTATGCTAATTATTTCGATCAAACTGCTTAGACTAGTTGGAAATTTTTGTTTAAAATTTTTTATTTTATCTTTTTCTAATTGTTTTGTTATAATGATTTTGAGTACTTATGTTTGTAATGTAAAATGTTTTTTTTAAATGTTTATAATGTTTATAATAATTATGTAATTTCTGCATTTATCGAATTTTAATGATAATTTATAAATAAGGACCAATGACACCATCCGTTCAATAAAGTTTTCCCTATCAAATTTGTATTTATATAATTATTCATTTGGCATTATATTAAGCTTTTATTGACGTACTTTTTTTTTTTTTGTATTTTATAAATAGCCAATACAATATATTCAATATGACTACAAAAACTTATACTATTACAAATAATTTATTTATTTTTCTAATAATACGATGTTATTCATTTAAATATATTGCGGAGAACCTTTACCTTAGTTTCTTTTTAACTAAAACCATTCTCAAGTTCAACTTAATAGTTGGAAGAAATGAAAAACTTAAACCAAATTGATGTTGTTCCATTAAAGGAAGAAACCGACAGAAATCTAAGGAAATAAGAGAAAAACTTTTTCTCTTAAAGGAAGAAATGTAAAGAAATAAGAGAAAAACTTTTTCTCTCAACTGTTCTTTTAATTTGGAAAGATGTAGAGATAGAGAAACAAAATGTTAATTCTTCTTTTACTTCTCTTAAACTCAAAAACTATAAATAAAAAAAATTATATTTTCTTTCCTTTTTTTTTTCCTCTCTACTTTCTTTCCATTGTTTTGCTTTTCTTTGCTAAAACTACTTGTAAAAGAATTAAGCTTACCAATTTACCCTTGTTAATTTAAGCTTACCAATTTACCCGTGTTAGAGTTCACATATAAAAGGAATCAATCGAAATTTTCAACTATACTTTTGACCAAACTATAACCGATTTTTTTTTTCGAAACTGGACGAGTACAAAACTAAATAAATTATCAATTTATTATTTGAAATTAAAATAATTAAATAAAAATGTAGGCAAATGTAGATTAGAACAAAAAGGAGTTGTCATTTTCGAAGGCTAAAAGTGGTCCAAACTAGAAATAAATATAAGGAGATAGCATTAAGGGTCTGGTCCTTCTCAAGAGACCCAATTTATTCTCATACAACTCCCCCTCTTGTCCATTCACAAGGTCCCCTACTGGGTATTTGACACGTGGCATATATATTTATACATGTTGCATGCTTATTGTCATTTCATCTCAAGAATTTTGTATAACTTTTTATTAGCCGGTTATATTTTAAGGCATACTGGTATAAGAAAATAAAGGTAAATTAGAAATAATAATAATATATTTTCATTAAGGCTTATGGATATCATATCATATCTATCATATATTTGTATTTTATTTTATTATTATTTTTTTTTCACCTTACAAAATTAATAGGTATCATATCATACTCATTACAATACATATTTTTATAAATAAAATAATATATTTGAAGGATGAGTTTTTTTCCCATTAAAATCATATACTTTATAAGTTTTACATGTCTTGCGGAACATTAAATATAATGTAAAGACGTGCCATCACCAAAGCATATTTGTCGTCTCAGCATAAAATGTGATATTACCAATGACCCCTCATGCGTAATGTTTTTAGCATTATTATCATTACACATTTAAAAGTAGTTACATATCCTTAAATAACGATAAATACTATATAAAATGTATTTGCATACGTTGAATAGACTCTTGAAAACAAGTTGAATTGTCTCACAAACAACCTCAATAATTGTCGTTATCGGTAAATCATGTGACCCACCGATAACCTTTTCACAACGACATGAATATTAATTGTTATTACATTGAAATCAAATCAATAGAAACAGATCATTACTCATTTCTCAAGAGCAATATTGCCATTTGCCAAGCCATATAAGTTCATTACATTAATCTGACTGTTGATTGCATGTTGAAGTCTATCCAAACAAAACCGAAAATCAGACATTTTATAACTTTTACATGTTTGGCAAAACAACTATTGAACTATTATGTTACAACCAATCTTGGTCCATAAATTCTTAGCAACATTCATATCCATTTCTTCCTAGTGCTCCTGTTTTCTCTTCTGGTATAACAAATGCTACAACCTGAACCTACAAAACATAAATCTCTGCATATCAGACACAGTGTGTCTCATGAGTTATTCTTTCTATCTTTTCTTATCTTTCATCATTTTTTCTCTTTCTCATAATCTATCATCTAACTCTTTCTCTTAATAGCATACACTGCTATCCTTCTTATTTACATATCTCTTTCATCTTTTTCTAATCTTTTTTTAATAGCATACATTGCAATCTATTCTTTTCTCATATATCTCTTTCTATGCTCTGTCCTTTCTTGCTGTTCTTTCTCTTAAGCCTTTTAGCAAGCTCTTCTCCTACTCTTCTCTTAGCCTCTTGACAAACTCTTCTCATACTCTTTACATGCTCTAACTATATATATATATATATATATATATATATATATATATATATATATATGTAACGCCCAAATTCTCAAGTATTGTTAATATGAGTTTTTAGTTTAGGCCCTACTTGACGAGTTGGTTTACCTACTCGTCGAGTAGCAACTAGAAGGATCGTGGGTTAAGTGACCTACTCGACGAGTCCATATTAGGACTCGGCGAGTAGGAGCTGGCAAGTGAAACCCTAATTCTCGGGGTTTGCACCTTTATTTAAAGGGACCTTAGCCTCCCTTGGACCTCCTTACAGTTCTAGAGAACCCTTGAGAGCCTTATTTGTGTGTGTGTGCCTTGTGTGTGTGTTTGAAGCTTGAAAGAGAGTCCTTGGAGGGAGAAGACTTGGAAGAGAAGGAGATTGAAGCAATTGGAGTGTGGGAATCAACACTCATCTCAGATATCAACTTCAAAAGGTACCCAAACCGTCATTCTCCTTATAAATCTCATTTATTGTGTGAGTTTTAAGGTTTTAATGGAATATCAAGTTTGTATGATGAGCTATGGGCTAGATTTGAAGTTGTAACTTCATATCTGGACTCTCTTTGGATTATAGAAGCATAAAGTTGCAGCTATAGTCGTGATTGAGGTCCCTTTGTGCATAAATACCCATCAATAGCTTAGATTTGCCATTTTGAGCCTTTAAAGCCATGCATGCACATCAAGTTTGCAACTTTACGTGATAAGCATGCCCTAGAAGCTTGGATCTATGATTTGGAGCTGTTGCATGGCTCAAAATGGATCTGTATGGAAAGAGGACTAAATGGACTCGGCGAGTTGCAAGGTTGACTCAGCGAGTCGCATGAAGATGGCCATTGAACTCGACGAGTTGGTTGAACAACTCGGTGAGTCAGATAAAGATTGTGATGAGACTCGACGAGTTGAAGAACAACTCGGCGAGTCGGATGAGTTTTAACCAAGAATATGTTCGCGAGTATACCCATCGAAGTCGCAGGGAGGGAACTCGGTGGGTGGCCTTAGGGTCTGATCGGGATTCGAAGGAACTCGACGAGTCACCTCGATGACTCGGTGAGTTGGATTGTGCTTCACGGGAATCGGCGAGTAGCTGGGTGTACTTGGCGAGTTGAGGTCAACATGGACTGTTGACCTTGACTGAGGACTTTGATCTTGATCATGGGTTGACTATTAGGTTATGGAGTACCTTATAAGGTTAAAGACTTATGCGTATATTGAACTATGGTTATTGGTGGTGGGGCCTGTGTCGAGTGATCCGAGAGTTGGAGTTTACCTTCCGAGTCGACATCTGCGAGGTGAGTTATCATCACTATATCGATAGGGTGTACGGCACCAAGGCCATCCCTTTAGTTTTTATTGTTATGGTATGTTGCATATGGTTATGATTTGTTAGTTCGAAATCGAGATAGACAGTATGTTATGCTTTTATGATCCGTAGGGATTGGTGTGTTAGTGACCTGCTAGGTCGGTACTCTAGTTACAGGAGAATTCTATGATTGTGATCAGTGAGATAGATATGTTTGATGATTGTATATGCCAGTATATGATAGCTATACGCACATGGTTATTTGCTTGTTAGTTGGGTTGAGGCAGTCCTACTTTGTGCTGAAGGCCAACATACCCTATGAGCAGTCCGGGGAGACTGTAGGCCCACGTGGCGGACCAGTCATGCCGAAGGCTTGTAGGCCCGATAGGGCGGTCCAGTCAGGCCGATGGCCCAATATGCATGTTGACTGATTATTACTGTTATGGTATTGTTAGTGTGGTGTTGGTATTTTGGGGGTAGCTCACTAAGCCCTCGGGCTTACAGTTTTCAGTTTACTGTTTCAGGTACTTCAGGAGATCGTGGAAAGGCGAAGGAGTGACCGTATCACTCCTCATCCTTATGTTATGATTTTTGGGACACTCTAATGGAAAATGATTTGAAAACAATGCTAACTGGTTTTTATTTATGATTGAAAAAGTTTAAATTTGGTGTGAATTTTATGGATGTTACAATATATATATATATATATATATATATATATATATATATATATATATCTTCTCTTGTTTATCTTTTTTCTATTCTTTCTTTACTCTACTCTTTTTCTTCTCGATTGCCTCAACACCTTGTTCTCATCTAGACCCAAAGGTCTCATCTCATACTCTACTATAAGGGAATCACATCCCACTTTCATTACTAGGCACGCTCACCCAGTCTTACTCCTCTCTCTTATGATCCCTCGTGGATCCTTAATCTTTCTTCTTACTCTTAAACCCCTCACGGATTCCTTACACTTAACCCCTCATGGTTTACATCGAAGTTTTTATAAAGAACTCTCTTATCTTGTTCCTCGCAAGGAACCATTCTCTATCTTTTCTTACCTTACATAATCCAGATTCTCGCAAGAATCATCGAACTACATTCCTAGAGGAAATCATCTATCTCTTTCCCCATAGGGACAATATCTCATTCATATAATTCTTTTCCCCGTAGGAACCTTTACTCTATTCATGAAGGAATTTTACTCTTTGTCCCTACAGGAACTTTACTATTGTCCCCAAAAGAAACTTCTATACTCTTATTCCCGAAGGAATCTTACTCTTGTCCTTGTAGGAACCATTCTCTTATTCCCATAGGAACCATTCTCGTATTCCCAAAGGAATCTTACTCTTGTTCCCGTAGGAACCATACTCTTATTCATAAAGGATTCTTACTCTTGTTCTATAGGAACCATACTCTTGTTCACAAAGGAACCTCTATCTTTTTTTCCTAAATGAACCTTATCCTTGTCCGCAAAGGAAATTTATTTCTCTATATCTCTACCTTTGTTATGTGACTCGTCACATAACACTTGTACCTTGGGCAATCTATCCCCTTATCTCATTAAGAGATATTCTATTACTCATCTAGTACTTAATACATTAAGTATTTAATCTTTATCTATGTCTAGTACCATATAACATTCTACGATACTAATGATAGCTAGACATACTTACATACTCTCATGATTATATTACATATAATCATCTTATATCTCTTGGGTATTAGCAATACCCTTCTCATCTAAAACCACATGTTATTTATATACATACATGCTCTACTACATGTATCTTGCGTATACTTCTTATATTCTCTTAACATGTGTACATTCTCTGATACACGCTCTTACACACATATTCTTATTTTTTCTACTTGGGGAAATTCACTTAGTGCCCCAAGTAGGGTTGTTCCGATAAGTGGGGCACCATGGGCGATGCTCCATTGCCTCCAATTTTCTAGGGCCTCATTTTTATACTAAAACATCCCAAAAATATGATCCAAAAATTTCGTTTTAAATTATTAATAAAACCATAATTATCAAATAATCACATAAAAATCATAAATCATTGTTTCTTAAAACATTATAAACATTTTTCAAACATATCAGAGTAAAAACATCACATGCTAAAATCATGGTATGTGCACTGGCAACACTGCAGTCATCCTGAGCTCTTCCCTTTGATACCGGAAGTACCTGAAACCAAAACTGAAAACTATAAGCACGAAGCTTAGTGAGTCTCCCCAAACTACCACATACTATAAACATAATCATGCTACTAAGAGATATGGGCACCTTCCACACTCAAGGAGATATGGGCCCCGCCCACACTCGACTAACTAGGAGATACGGGCCCCGTCCACACTCCATTGACTATGAGATACGGGCCCCGCCCACACTCAGCTAACTACGAGATACGGGCCCCGCCCACACTCGGCTAACTACGAGATATGGTCCCCACTTACAATCGGCTAACTATAAGATACAGGTCACGCCCATACTCGACTAACTATGAGATACGGGCCCCGCCCATACTCTGCTACTAAACATACATACAAGTATCACACCGACAACAAGTATAGCCAAATATATCAATCAATCCTAAATACATACTCAAATAATGCTATGAGATATGGGCCCCACCCACACTCACGTTCCTAACAACACATATAAGTATCACACAGACAACAAGTATATATCAATCTAACAATCTAACTGATATATATACTCATGTCATAATGAGATATGAGCCCCACCCATGTTCCATGTTCCTATCAAGAACATATAAACTACACGGGCTAACATTAGTGCCTTCGACCCTTTCAAACCAGGAGGAAACTCACCTCACACTGTTGAAGTCCCACGGATAATTCTTTGGCTGTTGGCTGACAAATCCCTGAACTATCAATCGTCAAAACAAAACCCAAGTAACCATTTGGGTTTAACCGCATAACCATAAATACAAACTTGGGGTAAAAGGACCATTTACCCCTATCATATCTTGGTCCAAGCCCAAAGCCCAACTCATACTCTAAAGGCCCAAAAGTCAATCAATCAACCAAGGCCCAACTATGGCCTAATTTTCCAAATTGGGCCCAAACCCCTTACATGGGCCTTACCCTAAAGCCTATCAAAATAATATAGTCCATACTCTTGTTCTCAGAAAGCCCATCAAGAGTCCAACAACTAAGCCCAACAGAAAAGCCTAACTTGAAGCCCATACATAATTAGGGTTTTCACATGAAATGACAATTAGGGTTAAGTGTTCTTACTTTACCCATTAAGGACTTAATCTATTAAGTCCATCATTCCACTAGACCAATCATACCATGTGGTCGGGCATAAGCCATAGATTCCATCCAATGGTCCAAAATGCTGGTTGCGGCAAGCCCAAACTAAAATTTCCAAGATTAGGGATTTCTAAACCCTGATTAGGGTTTCCAACCCAATCACAAGCCAACTAAGTCCAAGATTAAGCTATTGGTCCGATTAGGGTTTCACTATGTCGAGCACCACCCACTGCCACCTAGGCGGTAGTGGTCGATGGCGCTCACGGCGGCAGCCACCACCTCACGGTGGTGGTGGTTATTATTCATGGCTAAAAAATAAGGACAAAGGTATTCCAAATAACAATCCAAACGTACCCAAATGCACACAACCACCAGAGATGGTGGCTAGGAGTGAAAGTAGGTGGTAGTGGTGGGTTTTCCCTCCAAATGATGCGCATACTACACCACAAATACCAAAAACAAACAATATACTCAAACATACTCACATTCAACCACCTCTCAGGTGGCTGTCATCATCGGAAAAGACGAAAACGGTGGCGAAAAAGGCCATCCACGGAAACAACGATGCCCCATGACGTCCTACCAACAGAAACGAAGAAGAAGAGGGAAAGTGGGCGGCGAGCATTCTTACAGAGGGTTTCCAGTCGCTCACGATGCGTACAACGACGACACAGCTCGTCCTTCGGTCATCGGAGATCTTTCGACGGTTCTCGACGTCACTAGCGGCAACAAGGAATGTGACAGTGGCGCTCATCCACGAAGTGGCATGCGGACGGGAGGAGTTCGAGCCCAACTGGCAACAGCGACCTCGGAGCTTCTCATGCTGGCGGCTGAAGATATATGCCCTAGGTTAGGGCTGATAATTCTCGACATGACCCGTAACACGACACAAAGTAAATGAGTTTGGATTGAGTTTTTCAACCCGCCAACCCATCGACTTGCCAACCCGTTTATATTTTTAATAATATATATATATATATATATATATATATATATATATATATATAATTTTTAAATGTATTTATGTATCAAGTATTAATATCTAATAAATATTATATAATAAGTATTATCTATGTTTGTATTAATGTTTAGTTTGAACATGTTTCTATGAATGTTTTTAATTTTCATTTGGATGTTTAAGGCTTAAGTAGTTAAGTGTCTAAAATTCGGATATGTTTGCATCAACCAACAAAAATTTTAATTGTCAATTTTATTTATGGAATCTGACCCACGAACCCGCCAACCTGTGATAAATGGGTTGGTGGGTCATATATGAGTTTATGTTCCAGACTCGCCAACTCATGACCTGTATATTTAAATGGGTCATTTTTGGGTCGATATATTTTGACCCGCCAACGTGAACACGACACGATTGTCAGGCCTACCCTAGGGTTAGGGTTTAGGTGATCCAACGAGAAGGATGTAAATGACGGTTCTTAACTCTCGTCCCATATTAAAACTTATCTCAAATTGACACATTCGGCCCCTCCTCCTCAACTCATTGCAATGTAACTCCACATTTTACTCTTTAGCCCTTGTTTTCCAAAAATCCATTCACTACAAGTCTCTTTGATACAATATAAACTCCAAATTCCTGAAATTATAATATTTAAGTCCCATAACTAACACTAATATATTATTATGTAACTCGGGCTTCAATAAAATAATGTAAAAATATCATTTACATCTCGTGGTTTAGGGCTTACTATTTACTTATTTTATTTTATTTAAATGGAATGTTACATATACACCCTCTAATTATACATTATAGAGAAAGTTTTTTACCTTATGTGCTACTGTAATAGATTACATTAGAAGCAACATGTATCCAAAAATGGAATTAACTGGAGCCAAAATCATCGAGATTGCTAAAATTTTGATTTTCATTTTTATACCTTATCGGCTCTCGGTCTCTTACTCTCAAGTCTCACCTTTGTCCTCATTTTTCCTTATGGTACAAGCTTACTCAACTAGAAAGAAAAAAATCTCCAACATTGTTTCTTAAAATCGATACATATATAAAAGAGTGAATATTGGATTTTGAAAATCAATTTCTATTCGATTGATTGATTTTGGCTCTTGCAAACAAATAAACAATAAGTCTAATTTCTTGATTATGATTTATTATGACTAATTTCCATGATCTTGGTTTTTGAAAGTTTAAGTTATGAAAATCGATTTTTTTATTGTGAGTTCTGAAGTCTAATTTCTTGATTATGATTCTATTGGTTTCTGAAAATTGATTTATTGTATACAGGGTTTTAGAAATCGATTTCTGATTTTACTCATTCTAAAAACTGATACCTTATATTCATGATTCTGAAAATAGATTTCTTATTGTCCTAATTTCTGATTTTAGTCATCTTTTTTAAACTTACTTAATATATTCATGATTTTGATAATGCATTTTATGATTTTATTGATTTTTGATTTAGTGATTTTGAAAATTCAATTCTTGTTTCTCTTAATTTTTTTTTACTATATTTCGTTTTATTTCCTATTCATGCTTTTAAGTTAAATTTAAAAAGTAATAGAAGCAATCGTGTTGGTTGTTCCCTTGTTGCTAATTTCATATATCATAATTGACATCATAACTAGGTGTTTTGTTCATTTACTTCTTTTTTCTCATTCTTATTGTTTTATTTAAGTTTAAAATAACAAAATGTTGTCTATAAATTATTTATGTAGAAGTGAAATAATAATAAAAAACAAAAAAAACCCAAACAACTAATATTATTTCTAAAGGGATATGTTAAAAGGTTGATACCTCTAATGTTAATTGTAACAATAAGAATAAGAATGTCTCGGGAAAGAATTTATTTACGAATTTTTTCTTATTGTAAAGCGCCTCGTCTACTTATTTCGCCCCACGCGTCCAATCAGTTTGGACCAACCCTGGCCCCAAGCTCCAACACACACACACACATCTATATATATATATATATATATATATATATATATATATAACATAAATGTAGAGAGAGAGAGAGAGAGTGTGTGTGTGTGTGTGTGTGTGTGATAATTCACCTTGTCAGTTAGTGAAGAATAATTGTCCCATTTTGGCTCTTTTCCTCAAATGATGCATCTTGATCCATCTTCTTAGCTTTTAGGCCTATTCATGCACATACACAAGTATCTTAATTCTTGTCTTACCTATTAAGAGCTTAATGCCTCTTAAGGTCAAAATGACCACTTAATGGATCAACACTCTATCTTTTCATTTTATATCTATTAATCTCAGCTAATTGATGAATTAAGCATCCCACAATACCTAATTCATCACAATATAATCTAATACATTAATTAACATAATCATTAGTAAGGGTTTCTGTAACACCCCATTTCCAAGACAAACCCTAAAATCTAAAGATGTGTTTTAAGTATTATTTTATTCTGTAACACCCCTTTTTTTTGTACGTATCCTTTTGCGACAAGTCGGGCTTTGTGTTTAATGATCTTTACACCTGCATCTTTCTTTACTTTATAAACCCATTTTAATCCAATTGGTTTTTGTCCTTTGGGAAGATTCGTTAATATCCATGTATTATTGGCTTCAATTGACTCCAGTTCTCTCTTCATTGCAGCTTGCCATTCCTGTTCGTTCGCCGCCTCTACATACGTTTTGGATTCTTCCCCAGCGAACATGAGTTCCTCAATTTCATCATCAAATGGCTGACAATGACTGAGTACGTCTTCTAATGTGCAGAACCCTCAAACTGGTGTGTCATCATATGTCGATCGGTTTCGCAACGAGTCCGATGACAGTGTTGTGCTTTGTGGGGAGGAATTGCTTTCGTCGTTTGTTACTGAAGGTGGAGTTTGTGGTGAGTTTGTTGGGTTGGACGGACAAGAGCTAGGAGATGGGCTTTCTGGGCCTCCTTCTTCATGTTGGACTCCTTGGTCTTGGGCTGGATCGTTGTTTTTTGCTACATCTTCATAAGGGATTTCACTTGGAAATCTAGTCCAGTCTTGACCAAAAACTTGTGTTTCGTTTTGAGCTGTGGCCCACTTCCATTTTGTTCCTTCATCAAATATCACATCCCTAGCCACATATTTCCTTTTTTCACTTGGGTTGTACAAACGAAAAGCTTTACTTCCTGGTTTGTTGCCAAGATACACCAATTGAATGTTGCGATCACTTAACTTTGTGAGCTTGTTGGCTGGTCTTTTTGCATGAGCCACACAACCAAAAACCCTAAAATGCTCCAGTGTTGGTTTCTCCCTATACAGTGCTTCATAAGGAGTTTTATCTTTTACTCCTTTTGTTGGAACCCGATTGAAAATCTAAACAGCATGGCGTACTGCCTCTCCCCACAAGATTTCTGGAACCTCCATTGCTTTCAGTAACGATCTTGTGACTTCAAGGATTGTTCGATTTGGCCGCTCCACAACTCCGTTTTGCTGTGGAGAGTATGGAGCGGTCAGCTGTCGCTTTATTCCTTCCTTGCTACACTATTCATTGAATTCAACAGATGTGAATTCTCCTCCACGATCAGTATGTAAACCCTTTAGCTTGTACCCGGTTTCGTTTTCCACTTGTTTTCTAAACCTCTTAAAGGTTTCAAAAGCCTCAATTTTTTGCTTGAGCATGTATACCCACATGAATCTGCTGTGGTCATCAACGAGAAGGAGGAAGTAATGATTACCTGCTATTGTTTGTGGTGTTATGGGCCCACAGAGGTCAGCATGCACGAGTTCTAACGGGACATTTTCTTGCCATTGAGATTCTTGTGGGAACGATTGACGAGTCTGCTTGGCTACTAAACACCCTTCACAAACTTGTGTTAGGTGGCACACCTTTGGTACTCCACGCACCATTCATTTCTCCACCATGGATTCTAACAAGCGAAAATTGACATGCCCTAGACGAGCATGCCATAGCCAAGCGTTGTCGTCTATTTTCATGTGAAGACAAACCGGTTGGGTTGTGTGAAGCACTATCTTGTACAAACAATTCTTCGAACGCTATACCTTCATCACAAGCCTTTTGTACTTGTCGTGTACCTTCAAAAATTCTTGCTTCATTCCAATTTCATAGCCTTCTTCTGTCATCTGCCCGAGACTTAGAATGTTACTTCGAAGAGCCGGAATGTAACATACTTCTGCAATGACCAGTTATTCTTTATTCTTGCAATCTAGCAAGATGGTTCCCTTCCCTTTGATCTGAACTCTTAACCCGTCGCCAAACCGCACATGTCCCCTTATATTTTCATCCAATTCTGCAAAATAATCTCTTACTCCTGTCATATGATTACTAGCTCCATTGTCTAGATACCACGTGTCTTTTTCATTCCCGTTCAGACTCGGAAATACCTTGTCTTCATTTAACAAAATTAACTCTTCTGTCTTTTCTCCGTGTACTGTCAAGAGTAGAGTTGTTTCATCTTCTTGTGCTTGAGTGAGATTCACATTGCCTTATGTACATTTTGGGTTAGGACATTCTGATGCATAATGACCAAAAACATCACAGTTGAAACACTTGATGTGTTTCTTGTCTCGATTCTTCCCCCGGTCTTGGTTTTTATCTCGTGATGAGTTGCCACCCCGGCCACCTCTGCCTCGCCAACTGCCTCTTCCTCGACCTCCATTTCTACCCCCTCGGTCATTTTGCGACGAGCCTCGACCTCTTCCCCCTGAGTTCTTTCCGGAAGTTTTCTGACTATTTTGTCCCTCTGATCGGGTCAACATCAGACTTGCTTCTGTGGCTGCATTATCGGATCGAAGCTTCAAGCGGGATTCATAAGCTTTGAGCCTGCCAATCGCTTCCTCAAACGGCATGTTATCGATGTCCGAGTATTTCTCAATCGATGCTACCAGTTGCAAGAATTTATCTGGGACAAAATCAAGTAATTTCCTGACCATCGTGCCATTTCCCAGTGTTTCTCCCAGGCTGCTGTAGCTCGAACTTATACCACTTATCTTTCCTGCAAACTCATCGATTGTTTCTCCTTCCTTCATTCTCAAAGAGTCAAACTCACTCTTGAGTGTGTGCTTTCTTTCCTTTTGAACCTGATCGGCACCCAAGTAACGAGTCTTCAACGAATCCCATACTTCTTTTTCCATCTTCTTCTGCGCAACTTGAAGAATCACATCATCAGGTAACGCCTGGAATATGAATGCTCGAGCCTTCTTGCTTTTCTTTTCATCAACAGCCACTCCGACTCGGCGCTCGATGGATTCCCATACTCCCTGGGCATGCATTATCGCCTCCATCTTTATTGCCCAAGTTGTGTAGTTCGTAGGTGAGAACATCGGGTATTGGAGTGGTACACCCCCATTCCTGTGCTCTTTTCCCTGTAGTATCGACATGTCTTTTGGGCGTTGGTGTTTGGATAGGAATTGGGTAAGCAGGCTCTGATACCAATTGTAGGAGATCAGCCCCTGTTGGATCAAATAGTTCAAGCCACAAATTCTAAAGATGGAGTTTTAAGAACCAACTGTAAGTTCTCTATTGCATTGCCTTAAAGTGATTACAAAGGGAAATATAAATACTGAATACAAAAACAGAAACTAGCGATTTACATGCATCTGCATGTGCTTCTACGTGTGGCCAAATGCCACAGGACCAAATCTGCTTTATTCAAATGCCACAACGGCTAACTTAGAATTAAATCTAACAATTTCAGCCGCCACCACATCCAGATTCATCAGCCGTCACCTTCACTTCTTCGATTTTCGGCACCACACGACCACCACTGTTGAGGTTGCCAACCACCGAAGCCACCACGACGAACATGCTGCCGGTGAAGAAATAAGACTGACGGGAACTAGAATGAAGTGGAAGCGGTTGGAGATCGGAGAAGCTGTGACGTCGTGGTAGCCTCCATCTCAGGCCACTGCCATCGCTATTGGAGTCGTAAAACCATCAAGAAGCTGCTTCCGCCATCTCACTGCCGACAAAGAGTGTTGTGTTCATTGTGGCTGTTGCTTACCTGTGGCTATGCCGCAACTCACGACCGTCAGGGCCGTCCCAAACGTTCGTCGCGAAAATGTTGCCTCCGACCATCTCTTACCGTCACAAAAAGGGTGGTTGTAGTCGTGCTTTTATTTTAGTGTGTTCTGTTGACCTGAGCAGAAATCATGAAGAACCACCATGGCGGCTGCCACCGGTGGTGCCATTGTTGTTGCTGCCAATCGTGTTACTGTCGCCGTTGTACGCCACTAGGTGGGTGGCTGTGTTCCTGTTTCGGGCAAAGCATGTATGTGTGTGTTTATTTCAGTGAAGTGGTGTTTGGGTGTTGCTTGACCGAATTTCAAGAGAAAAGCCACCACCACCACCATGACGTGGTGGCCGCCACCGCGTGCCGCCACAAGGGTGTGTGTGTGTATGTGTTATTTTTGTGTGTGCGTTCATTTTTATATTGCATTGTAATATTGTATTTTGATCGATATAATTAAGGAAATCCATCACCACCACCGCGAGGTGATGGCCGACGCTGTGAGCTGCCATTGACCACCACTACCCGAGGTGGTAGTGGGTGGTGCCCATCTTAATTAACAGTTAATTAACCTAAAAACTTAACAAATGGACTAATTAGGATGTGATTGGATTGGAAACCCTAATTAGGGTTTAGAAAATCCAAATTTTGTATATGTTAATTTGGTATTGTCGGGACCCGCAAGTTTGGACCATTGGATTGGAATCATGAATTAATCCTGACCACATTGTAAGTTGACCTAGTAGAGTGATGCACTTAATGGACTAAGTCCTTAGTGGGTTAAGTAAGAAACACTTACTCCTAATCGTCATTTTATGTGAAAACCCTAATTTTGCTTGGTGATGTGTGTAAAACGAACTAGTTGTATTCCTACTTTTTAAATATAAATTAGACACAAAAAAGGCAGTGTACCTTTCAATTGGTGGTATAGTTTAAGCAAGTAGGGTATTGAACACAGGGAACGACAAATATAAAATGAACTACTAGGATTATCTAAATAAAAACAAGTAATAAAAGAAGCGTTTTCTCTGGTTTTGCAAGATTAGAAACTTAAATACTCAACTAACACTTAAACAAAACAATTAACTACTAAGCAAATAAAATTCAACTAAATTCAATGATAAATGAGACTTTTGTTCAGGTTCAACTAACTTATTCCTATGGTTGATTTTATGGCTAGTGCAATGGATTAATTTTTCGTTGGCTACCAATTAATGTGATTAGGTTCATGTTCGCTATTACTAATCCTTAGAAAACAAATCAATTTAAGCAGTGGGTAGTTGTCTAAACTAATGAATTTTCGAATTTATTGATTCGGGTTAAATAAGACTTGTAGTTGGCTTATTAAATTGGTTGTTCAATTAACCTCTTATCGATGGTTCGTCACACAAGCTCACACATTAACTTACCTATTTTCTAGTTAACCCTAGTTTCACGTTCGCTATTCTTAGGCATATAACAATGTTTTCATATAAATTATATGAGATAAGCAATTAAGAGATGTTCATGCGGCTTAATATACTTGTTAATTAACAGAAAATAGTTGTTGTTAACACATAAGGTTCTTTAACAAGCTTAACAAAACTAAATCACCAAATCAAATCATCCATTCCATAAAAATCAAACCATATTAATGAATTAGTCTACCCTAAACAGAAGCTAAAAGTTTTTAGCTCATAATTACAACAGAAACTAACTCAAAAACAAAATCAATTGGTTCACACATAGTTCAAACAAGAGACTAAGTAAAGAGTAAATTTGATTTGCCTTGATTCTCCTCAAAATCGCATGTAGAGTTGATTCTTCAGTTTCCCATGCTCCAGCAGCACCTTCAATCGCAACTTAGCCTCCAAGGGTTCATCAGCCAAACCAAGTGTCGATCTCAAAGTCCCTATTTATAGATTTTTGGAAACAGGGTCGACTCGTCGAGTCCAGGGACAAAATCGCCAAGTCCTTCATTAAAAATCCGTGTAAGGCAAGGACTTCTATTGCTTCGTGAATGTTCGACGTGATTCGTCGAGTCAGGCATTGACTCTCCGACTTCTTCAACATTTTTGACTCTATTCTTCTTTATTTACTTCCTAAGCTTCCGATTGCTATTCCCGCTTCCTTTTGCTTCCGAGCACTTCTTTTAGGCTGAAAATACAATTTAGACATAATTAAGTACCTTTTGTTCATTAATTGCAATAAAATAGTCAAAAAGTATTAATATTCTATACAAAATATATGACTAAATATGCACATATCAAAATACCCCACACTTGACTTTTGCTTGCCTCAAGCAAAACTGAATTTTAACATATTAGCATCACATAAAATAATTCCAATCAAACCCAACCATTATGCCAGGACCGCAAGGCGTGCATTTGTGTCTAAAATTTTTCCTAAGGACCCCCCTAATTCTAAATACTCACAATCCTCATAAACACTCGTCCACTTCTTTTGAATAACGCTCATTTTATGCATCCCTCCGAATCCATCCGCAAAAAACTTCCTAACCTCAAGGTATTTTTGGTTGAGCAACCCAAGCATAAATAATCTAGACAATTACAACTTTTCTAAACAACAATGGAGCTCTTTGGAATTCTTCACTTCTTTGATGAATTGATCTCTTTAATTTCTTTGAATTTAACCACCTTCTTGTTTGATTTTTGGTATCTTCAAAATCTTGAATTTCTTCAGAACTTTGATCTTTTGATCTTCATACTATGACTTCTCCAAAATGCTTACAACTTTTCTTGTAATTATCTCTCATTTTTTAACATGTATCTCATTTTTTTTCTTTTTCTTTTTTCACTCAAAACCTACATGCTTAAGCAGGGGCGCTCAACTTCAACCTTTATTGGTTAAAGATATTAGTTTTCTTGGATACATTTCGAGTACACAATGCTAAATGTATTGTGATCCTCAAACTAAGTGAGGTTGTGTTTTTGTCCCATGATTTAACTAGAATAAAGGAAGCCACGAATGTACTATAACGTATATAGGCTCAACTAAACATTTGGGTCTTCATAAAATCATCAAACATAATATTAGCATGATTCCTAATTTCTTTACCAAAATTGTCTAAATTAATCCCTAACAATTGTATGCAATTTTTTTTATATTTAACTAATATAACCAAACCCTACCTTACACTTAATTCATTCAATGTCCCCATTGCATGCTATGCATGAAAAAAAAACATAAAAGTAAAGAGGGAATTGGAACAAACTCCCCTGGGATAGTAGTCACGAGGTTGATCATCTTCATAAAAAGCTCCATCTTCAATTGAATTTAGACATGGGAACATTGTAAACTTGAATATGGAATATTGTGTGACTCGTCGAGTCAATATGATAACTCGCCGAGTAGTAGCGTATCTAGCATAAAATTCGTAAAATTGCACAGGGACTTGTCGAGTCTAGGGTGTACAACCAGCGAGTACAACGCTGAGTGGAAAAAAAATTATTCTGCTTCGAATCCGTTTCTAAGGTGTTTGGAAATGACAAATTATTATTCCTCCTTCATTTTTCTTCAATAAATAACACTCTTTAACCCTTTTCACTACCGGACTCGATCTTAAACTCAAAACTCCACGTTCTTGTCCAGACTCGACTCTTCGCATTATTCTCTCTCTCTCTCTCTCTCTCTCTCTCTCTCTCTAATCCCTTGCATGCCTACCCTTACTCTAATTTTGAAAAGAACCACCAGCAACTACATGTAATAAAAAAAAACAATTAAAATCCTAATTAATCCTACTCACTAATAGTTCAAACAAACCAACCAACCAAACAAATTAAAAATTGTTTTAAACACAAAACCAACAAATAAAAAGGATAGATCTCAATCTTCATCTTCTTCCTATTCATCATCTTCTCTCACTCCACTCCCCTCAGCTTCACTCCTTCGCGTGTTTATCCGCTCTTCCCAAGTAGGCACATAAGGAAATTCGCTACCATCTACATGTTGGATGTTAAAATGATTAAACATTTGAATAAATGACCAGTTGTTGAGATTTAAGTTGCTCCCCAAATCGTCTTGGTATTTTCTCCCCTCTATGTTTACCATTTCGAGGGTACCTCATCATCAACCGGAATCACCGGTGGGTCTTCATGTGCTTGAGCATGCCTTGGCCTAACTCTCCTACCCGGTTGCTCGGGTTTCACCACCTCATCCTCATTCGGTATAGCATAATGGCCCTCTCCATAATCTTCAACTATCCTCGCTCTCCTATAAAGAATGACATTAAAAGGAGGGGTAGGAACCATCATCAAATCATTTATGGCACCTCTTTCCATCACACTGTACGATCTTTCCAAGCAAGTCACAAACATCCCGTCATTGATTTTTAAAGTTTTCTGATCCTTGACTGTTTCCTCACTTAAGTATTGAGCCATACAATATGGGAGGTTGCAGAAGGTGTTTGGTGTAATGATGCTCCACAAGTAAAATACATCAAGGTTTGGAACCTTGTCATCGTACTTGCGCATGTTGATTGTGCAAGAAATAAGGCGGTGTATAAGTCGGTGGATTGGTGATCTAATGCTTCCCTCCTGAGCCGATTTGGAAATGTAAATCTTGTTTGCAATTGTGTTCCACCATGTGGAACCCACGACTCCCTCAGGAAATTCTTTGCGACAATGCTGCAAGAAAGCACCAAAAGCTTGAGTGTTGACCACATGTTGGTCATAGATGCCCAATCTCCAAGCAAGCTCTGTCATACTACACTAGCGGTACTCCCCACCAAGGCAAAAAGTAATGACCCTCGGATCATAATAATTTTTACCCCCACGGAAATTGATGGTTGAGAAAAACTCCCAACACAACTCTTGGTACACCGGATCTTGAATATGGAACGACCGGTTCCACCCATCGCATGTGATAGTTACCCCATTATGCACAAACATCTTGACCAAATATACGGTCACTTCCACTTCTAGTCTAAATTGGCCCAACCATTCCCAACTGATTTCGTTAGGCACGTAATTTATTTCTTTCTTATGTCTTCCAACTTCTTTCTCCACTGGTTCATAATGGACTTCGATTCGATTCTTGGAAAAGTTAACCAAGTATGGTCCCCTTGGTTACCCCTTGAGCTTTGGCCTCTTTTGAAAACATTTTCTGCAAAATAACACAAACCATACAAACAAATAAAACACAGAAACATCAAAACCAAAAATCTAGGTAAATGCGATCGGACTCATCGAGTCGAGTCCATGAACAGACTCGGCGAGTCTGATGAACTACTCGAGTCCTGCTGTGATTCGAATTATATTTGGTCATGTAGTCTCTAAATTTAGTCCATGGGTTTTGTCTAGGAAGGTATTCTAAGTACTAATTAACAACCATTTTCAACAAAAACACTTTAAATATGTCAAAATTTAGAACCCTAAAAATTATGTCTTTTTTCAAAACCAGGTTTTTCCACAAATCAAGACCATGAAACCTCTAAAGGTTGAACCTTTAACATAATTAAAAGCAAAAGATGTTACCTTGTATGAAAAATTTGGAAGAAATTGAAGATGAAGATGAATGCTTGAGAGATGCTTCGACCCGTCGAGTGAGGCTGGTGTCGATTGTGTGAAGTGAATGAAAGTGTTTTACTAATTAGGGTTAAAACCTTAATTTACAGATTGTAAAAATATATTATTTTCGGTAAATATAACCGACATGTTGAGTCAGTGTAGCAACGCGACGAGTTGCTTCGCGAATTTAACTTCAACATTTACGCATGGACTCGTCGAGTCTTTTAATCTGTTTGAAAAAAAATTCTAAAACTTTTCTCTCTTTAAAATAAAAACATCACACCCCACACTCAGGCCCTGCTTGTCCTCAAGCAATCATTCGTAGATAAATAAGAAGATTTAGATAGAGCAATCCTAATAAAACCACAAAAAAAATGAAAAAGAAAAGTAAAAAGAAAGCAAACTCTATTGATGACTTGCCTCCCGTTAAGCGCTTCTTTTTTAGGATTCTTTAGTTGGACTCCTTCCCGCTCTACGTCTCTGCAGCTTCCTCCAATGGGATCTCCTTCTTCAGTTTTTGCACTTTATACTTCGTTTTTGAATGTATGGATTCCCCTCTTACACGCCTTTTTCAATTCTTCCATTCTCTTCCTTGTGGCATTTTCTTCAGCTTTACACTTTATCCCTCTACCACGATTCTTCTTTTTCACTCCTTCTTCTTTACTCCCCATCGTTTCCCTTCCTCCTTTATCTACCTCGATTTCCTTTCATTATTTCATCACCACTCGAGGTCGCGAATTCTTCCTCACTTTCATCACCTAATAAAGAATCCGGTGGTTTAAAAGTGAAAACTTCAAATGTAGTAGAGACTAGGGTTTGAGGCTTGGTTCTTTTGATTGTGGTTGACATTACTTCTTTATCAGGCATATGTGATTCAATGGAAGAGTTATGCTCATCATTATTCCAAGCCTTAGTATTTTGTTTATCTTCTAAGCTTTCCTTCTTGTCATCTTGAACTGCTTCATCATATTGCAGAATTGTGTCAAGACGAGCCAAGTGTGCATTTTCAAACTCGCTCAAATTTGTAATAACTTCGCTTTCCTCAAGTAGATTCTCCAATTGATCATGTAAAATGTGCACATCGGGTCCAGAGAGGGTACTCGTGGTTTGTAGGCCAAAATCTCCATCAGATCACGACTCTTCGTATGTACTCGTCAAGTCAATAGGTGCTACTCGGTGAGTCAGTGAGGTTTCAACACTTTTGATGGTCTCTTGGAAATCAACTTCCTCAATCAGCCTCTCTATCTCCTTCAGGTCTCCTTCAGCATCAAAATTCTTTTCCAAAGATAATATGAATTGATTTGGATTGCTTTCTTGCAAAAGCGCAAGCTCTCTTTCTAATAATTCATCATCCAAATCCATTAAGGAAACTTTATCTTCTCTTGACTCTATGTTCCCATCCTTTTGCTTAGCTTTAAAAATCACCGAATCATCCCCCACCCTTAGTGTTAGTGTAGATTCGCACATATCTACTAAGGCACAAGCGGTATTCAAGAACGGTCGCCCAAGAATGATTGGGACTTTAAGATCCTCTTCCATGACTAGTACTATGAAGTCAGCAGGGAACACTAGTTTATCTACCTTGATGAGAAGATCTTTGCACACTTCCATTGGATGTATTATTGTTTTATCGGCTAGATGAGTTTTTATTTGAATAGGATTTGGTTCCGGAAGGTTGAGATTTTTGAAGAAAGAATATGGCATAATATTTATACTTGCCCCTGAATAAGTTAATGCTCATATGGTCATTAAGTTCTTAAATTGACAAGGTACTGTGATGCTTCCCGGACCAGCCCTCTTCTCTGGCAGCTCATTCAACACTATCTCAGTCACTTCTTCCATATTTCTTCTAGTTGTAAAGATGCTCTTAAGCAAGCTTGCATATTTTGGCGTTTGAACTATCGTTTCAATAAGAAGAATATTCACTTGGAGTGCCTTTATATGCTCCATAAACTTCCTATACTCTTGAATTTGTTCACCAGGTATGGCTCGACTCAGAAACAACATAGGGGGCCGGTAAAGTTTTAAAGGAAAGTTGTTTTTGTCATCAGACGTTAGACTCGTCGGGTCCTTGTCTGGGACTCGACGAGACGAGTCGGGTTTACTCAATTCCCGATTTTTTGCCTCTTCTTTTTTCACCTGTATGGGATATTTCTGGATAGGGTCAGAGGAGTGAAAATTTGCTCAAAATCTGTTGTTATTGCATTCATATGTTCCATTCCTGGATTCTCTTCGGTATTGCTAGGAAGTTCACCCGGTGCTCTTTAGTTGATTTGTTGTGCAAGCTGGCCTAGCTATTTTTCAATGTTATGAATGGATGCTTGCTGATTCCTAAGCATAGCTTGTTGATCTATCATCATAGTTTGGTGCTCTTTAATCATATTTTGTTGTCCCTTTATTGCAGCGTTGGCATCCTTGAATCTCTTCTCGGATGCAAATGCAAATCTTGTGAGCATGTCTTCAAAGCCTGGTTTCCTTTCTTGCACCTGTTCCTTCTTTTGATAAAAACCCCTTTCCTTTTGCTTATACTTTTCCTCCTTTGCCTTTTTGTACTCATCGTATGGGAACCATTCCTTCTTGGGTTTTCGCCAATCATCATCATATTTATCGCCACTTTAATAGCACACTTGTGCTTTCCGGTTCCCGTTCTCATCCAAATCACAAACTCTAGTAAGGTGAGGCCTGTTACAATTCTCACATCCCACCGGATAGCATGGATGGATTGGTCCATCTTAGTCATTCTACGATCCAAACTCTCCAAATTTGCCATCATTTTTGCCATGCTATTAGTAACGGAGTTCACCACCCCTCTAGTTGAGTAATTTCTTAGGTTATGATATTCTCTAGAGTGTTTAGAGAATTCTTCAATTAGCTCTTTTATCACTGGGGGTGGCTTCTTTGTGAGCGGTCCTTGCGAATCAAGGAGCTGCCTAGTTGTTACACTCACTCCATCATAGAAAATGCAGACTTCTTGTTGACTGTTTAGATCATGGTGTGGGCAGTTCCTTAGTGAGCCTTTGTATCTCTCCCATGCCTCATAAAGTGACTCTCCAGCTTCTTATTCAAAATTGGCTATGGCTTTCTTCAACTTGGCTATCTTTGAGGGAGGGCAAAATTGATCGATAAATTCCTCTTTCATTTTAGCCCAAGTAGTGATGGATATTAGAGGGAGTGATTTCAGCTAATCTTTCGTGGCCCCCTTAAATGTGACTGGTAGCATACGAAGCAAAACAATGTCACGAGGTACATTAGGAACATTGAAGTAGTCGGCTACGTCGTTGACCTTGTCTAAATGCTTGTATGGGTCTTCGTGATCTTTCCTGAAGAATGGGATTTTCCTAAGTTGATAAAGTATGTGACCCTTAAGTTCAAAGGTTGTAGTTACAGGAATCACGGATTGCACGAGTCCTGGGTCGGTGTCGTCACACATCCTTTTCTTCCATTCACTCATGGGGACTTCATCGATGTTAGCCATGGGGTTAGCGAGTTCACTTTCAAAATCGATTTCTTCTTCGGATTCAAAGTAGTAATCAGTTACTTTTAGAATTGGATTTTCTTCAAAATGTTCAAACTTGCTTTCCTCGCTCTTTTAACTGCTAGACTCACCCACTTTCTTGCTTTTCTTCTTCCCAAAGACTGATTTAAGATCTTTGAAAGGCGATTTCTTTGGTGGGTTAGTGCCTTCAATGGCTTTATCCTTGTTCTTTATAAGAGTGGATTTTGGGTCTTCAAATGGAGTAACCAGAGGTATGTTAGATCCTCAGGTCATGTAACACCTGCAATCAAAATAAGAAACACGTGTAAAAAGAACAAAAAATGAAGTAAAAAACGAAACTGAAAATCAGCTATGGACTCGTCGAGTCAGCTCGAGGGGACTCGACGAGTTCGCTGCTAAAACAAAGAAAATTAAGACGAAAGTTCTAAAAATCAAGAAAACTAAGACTCAACCCTAATAACTAAACTACTAAAAATAGTAACTTTGTGCAAGAAAAATCTTACACAAAGGATCGATAACACTAGCAATTGAATTTAAATTTTAGAACCGTTCCCCGGCAACGACACCAAAAACTTGATGTGTGTAAAACGAAATAGTTTTATTCCTACTTTTTAAATATAAATTAGACACACAAAAGGCAGTGTACCTGTCAATTGGTGGTATAGTTTAAGCAAGTAGGGTATCAAACACAGGGAATGGCAAATATAAAAGTAACATCCCAAAATATAGGCCAAAATTTTCATTCTTAAATATGTTATTATAAAATCAACAGTATAATAAAACATCCATAATATCATTTCATGTGAAAAACAAGGTGGAAATAATCAAAACATGTTATTATAAAACAATATCATAGTATAATCTCAAAGATCTCATGTGCGGAAAACCATAGTGTGATGCGCTGCGATCGAGCTGACTCCTTTCCTTTGAAAACGAAGTACCCGAAACCAATACTGAAAACCGTAAGCATGAAGCTTAGTGAGTTCCCCCATCATACCACATACCATACAGTCGCATAGCATACATACTGTCGGGCAATTTTGGGTGCCCGACTTACCCGGTCCGGCCATTCTGGAGTGTGACCTACTCGTGTCAAGCCATTCTGGGGTGTTAACCTACCCGTGTCAAGCCATTTTGGGGTGCTGACCTACCCTTCGATCCTAACAACCGAACTCCTTGGACTATTTCACCCCTACTACTACTACCGCACATATCATAACATAATCATATTGTCAGACATATCTGGGGTGCCTAACCTACCCTTCGGTCCAAACAACCGAACTTGGGGACTATTCCCCTCCTACTACCACTATCACATATAACATATCATGCTAACACATAAACATACCAGGCATTAGCAAAACCAAGAAATTATCACAAAGACAAGCATCTCAACTATAATCAACTACTAGTGGTCCGGCCTTGGTGCCTTAGACCCACTTCTACTGGAAGGTAACTTACCTCACATTGGTGAAGTCCCGCAGACCTAACCCCAGCTGCTCGATCACAGGTTCCTAAACTATCAACATCGAAACAACACTCAATTAATAATTGGGTTCCAATACATAACCATAAGTCCATGCTTGGGGTAAAAGACTGGTTTACCTCAATCTTAGCTTGATCCAAGCCTAAGACCCAATCCAAAGGCCCAAAAGTCAACTATGGGTCAAAGGCCAACACATGGAAAATTGGGCCCAAACCTTTATAAGGTCTTACCATATGGCCCAACCATTTAGTAAACTCCAACATTCAACATTCTAATGGCCCAATATCATATAATCATAAAGGCTCAAACTATGGCCCATCTACCACCTAATTTTCCAAATTAGGCCCAACTCCTCATATGGGCCTTACCTCAAAGCCCATTAATTATTCAAGTCCATTTCCTTGATCTTGGATGGCCTATTAATAACCCAATCATCAAGGGCCAATAGAAAGTCCCAACAATAAACCCAAGTGATATTATGGTTTCACATAAAATGATGATTAAGGTTAAGTGTTTCTCACTTAACCCATTAAGGACTTAATCCATTAAGTCCATCACTCTTCTAAATAAATCATATGGTGTGATTGGGGTTAATACACAATTCCATTCCAATAGCCCAAATATGGGCCCTAATAAGTCGAAGCCCATAAATCCAATATTAGGGTTTTCTAAACCCTAATTAGGGTTTCCAACCCCATCTTAGCCCAATAGGCCCAATAGCTAGGTCTTTTGATTAATTAGGGTTCATTAGGCCTCTTATTTACATGTTTGGGCTTTTAGGTCCATTAGGGCTTTGTTGGGCCCATTAGGGTTTATTAGGCCCATTAGGGTTTTAGTCCCTTTGTCCAAACATTCCAAACGAGTCACAATCCTAAAAAGGCACACCACCACCCGACATGGTGGCCGGTGGCGGCAGGAGGCGGCAGCCACCACCTCACGGTGGTGGTTTTGACTTTCTTTCTATTATTCCATTTTTATTACAATTTACAATGCCAATTTCCAAAATAACACACACTAATGCTAAATACACACACATAACCACCTTGTGGTGGTCGGCGGTGGCAGATGGTGGCGGTAGCTTTTCCGTGAACTCCAGCTAAACAAAATGCCCCAACACACACTTCAAAAGTAGTACGTACTTTAGCCACCCACCTGGTGGCTCACGGCGGCGACAACAACTGATTCATGATGGCAGCCACCACCTCACAGTGGTGGCGGTGGTTCCTTTTGGTTCCCAATCACGCAGCAACACACGACAGCAAATAGAAAACCCATAAATCAGTGACACTCGTCGTCAAGGGAATAAACCCCCATAATTACCATTTAAACCCTCCCTCTACAATTATTGTCAAATGAGGTCCACAATTTACTCTTTAGCCCTCGCTTTCATAAATCCTTTCATATTAGGTCTAGTACTTACAAAATATCCCTTTTTCTTCTAAAATATTTACAAAATAAATCCCAAACTTATACTTTAACCCCCAAAATATCCAACTTAAGGCATTTGGCTTCCCAAAACAAACACCTTGGTATATAATTATTAATTTTAGGGCTACGATTCATTCATTAATTTCGTCTATTTACTTATTTATTAAATAAACGGGGTGTTCAATAAAACTAACTAATAGGATTATCTAAATAAAAACAAGTAATAAAAGAAGGGTTTTCTCTAGTTTTGCAAGACTAGAAACTTAAATACTCAAGTAACTCTTAAACAAAACAATTAACAACTAAGCAAATAAAATTCAATCAAATTCAATGATAAAGGAGACTTCTGTTCATGTTCAATTAACTTATTCCTATGGTTGATTTTATGGCTAGTGCAATGGATTACTTTTTTATTGGCTACCGATTAATGTGATTAGGTTCATGTTCATTATTACTAATCCTTAGAAAATAGATCAATTCAAGTAGTGGCCAGTTGTCTAAACTAATGAGTTTCTTAGTTTATTGATTCGGGTTAAGTATGACTTGTAGTTGGCTAATTAAATTGGTCGTTCAATTAACCTCTTGTTGATGGTTTGTCACACAAGCTCACACGTTAACTTATCTATTTTCTAGTTAACCCTAGTTTCATGTTCGCTATTCCTATGCATATAACAATGTTTTCACATAGATCATATGAGATAAGCAATTAAGAGATGTTCATGCAGCTTAATATACTTATTATTTAACACAAATAAGTTGCTATTAACACATAAGGTTTTTAACAAGCTTAACAAAAGTAAATCACCAAATCAAATCATCCATTCCATAAAAATTAAACAATATTAACAAATTAGTCTACCCTCATAATTACAATAGAAACTAACTCAAAAACGAAATCAATTGGTTCACACATAGTTCAAACATGAGATTAAGTAAAGAGTAAATTTGATTTGCCTTGATTCTCCTCAAAATCGAATGTAGAGTTGATTCTTCAGTTTCCCACGCTCCAGTAGCACCTTCAATCGCAGCTTAGCCTCCAAGGGTTCATCAGCCAAACCAAGTGTCGATCTCAAAGACCCTATTTATAGATTTATGGAAATAGGGTCGACTCGTCGAGTCCAGGGACAGACTCGCTGAGTCCTTCAATAAAAATCCGTTTACGGCAAGGACTTCTATTGCTTCGTGAATGTTTGACGTGACTCGTCGAGTCAGGCATTGACTCGCCGACTTCTTCAAGATTTTTTACTCTCTTCTTCTTTATTTACTTCCTGAGCTTCCGATTGCTATTCCCGCTTCCTTTTGCTTCCGAGCTCTTCTTTTAGGCTGAAAATACAATTTAGATATAACGAAGTACCTTTTGTTCATAAATTGCAATAAAATAGTCAAAAGTATTAATATTCTATACAAAATATATGACTAAATATGCACATATCACTTGAGCTTTAAGTTGGGCCTTTCTATTGGGCTTTGGTGATTGGGATATCGATGGGTTGTCCAAGAACAAGCATATGGACTAGAATATTTGGATGGGCTTTAGGGTAAGGCCCATGTGAGGGGCTTGGGCCCAATTTGGAAAATTGGGCCATAGATGGGCACAATTGGGCCTTAATGATTATGAGATGTTTGACCCTTGGAATGCCAAATGTTTGGACTGGAATAAGTGGTTGGGGCTTAGGATAAGTTCATGTAGTGGTTTGGGACCAATTTGGGAAATTGGGCCACATATTAGGCATTGGGTCATTATTTGACTTTTGGGCCTTTGGATTGGGCCTTGGGATTGAATTAAGCTAAGTTGGGGGTAAAGTAGTATTTTACCCCAAGCATGGACTTATGGTTATGTGTTGGAACCCAATTTAATTGGGTGGTATTTGATGTTGACAGTTCGGGAATCTCTCATCCAACAACTAGAGTTTTGTCTGCAGGACTTCAACAGTGTGAGGTGAGTTACCTTCTAGTAGAAGTGGGTCGAAGGCATCAATGCTGACCCACTAGTAAGAGCTATAAAATCAAGAGAGCTACACTAATATCGAGAACGAGCTGCTAGCAGTGGTGTACACTTTTGATAAGTTCTACCCTTATTTGGTATTATCCAAGACCATAGTTTTTACCGACCATTCTGCCCTAAAGTATGTTTTTGCGAAACAAGATGCTAAGCCCCGATTGATAATTTGGGTCTTACTTTTACAAGAATTTTATATTGAAATAAAAGATAAGAAGGGAATGGAAAACGTAGCTTCCGACCATTTGTCCAGATTAGAAAACCCACATTTGAAGGAGTTAGAAGAAGACAAGATTGGAGACGATTTTCTCGATGAGTATCTTTTAGTAATATCAGGAGAGATGCCATGGTTTGCAGATATAGCTAACTACTTAGCAACTGAATACACTCCAAAAGACTTAACCGCCAACAAAAGAATAAATTCTTTTTAGAGATCAAGTACTACTTTTGGTATGAGCCATATCTTTTCTGAAGTTGTGCAGATGGAATGATACGAAGATGTGTATTTGGGAAGGAAAGTCGGGAAATCTTGGAACACTGCCATAACAGGCCTGCTAGGGGACATCATGGAGCACATTACACGGCTAAGAAGATTTTTGATATTGGGTTTTATTGGCCCACAATTTTCAAAGATGATGTTCAATATGTCAATGAATGTGATTCATGCCAACGAGCGGGGAACATATCATCCCGAAATAAGATGCTCCAACATAATATCCAAGTTTGTGAAATATTTGATCTTTGGGGAATTGATTTTATGGGACATTTCCCAATGTCAAAAGGGAATAAATATATCTTGGTGGCGGTCGACTACATATCTAAGTGAGAAGAGGCACAAGCATTACCCATAAATGATGCTCGGGTGGTGGTGCGATTTCTGAAAAAGCTATTCTCAAGATTTGGCCCTCCAAAAGCTCTTATTAGTAAACGGGGAACTCACTTTACAAATGATCAATTAGACAAAGTATTGAAAAAGTATGGGATACACCATAGATTCTCCACATCCTATCATCCACAAACTAGTGGGAAAACTGAAGTGACGAATAGGGTGTTAAAAAGGATTTTGGAGAGATTGATTGGTAGCAATTGAAAGGAATGGTCGGATAAACTAGATGATACACTTTGGGCCTTTCGAACAGCTTTTAAAACACCTATATGTACTACACCATATATGCTAGTCTATGGAAAAAATTGTCACTTACCAGTTGAAATAGAGCACAAAGCTTATTGGGCTTTAAAGATGTGTAATTTTGATTTGGCTGAACTTCGAACCAACCGGTTGATGCAAATGAATGCCCTAGAAGAGCTGAGGAATGAGGCCTACATTAGTTCCTTGATATACAAGAAAAGACCAAGAATTGGCATGACAAAAGACTGAAGGGTAATAAGGACTTTAAAGAAGGAAAAAAGGTGTTACTCTTCAATTTGAGGTTAAAACTTTTCCCGGGTAAGCTGAAGTCACGGTGGGATGGTCCTTTTGTGGTGAAACAAGTTTCTCCACATGGAGCAATTGAACTTATATCAAAGGATGGGACTCTTTTCAAAGTTAATGGTCATAGAGTAAAGAAATATGAAGAGGGAATTCCAAAACATGAAGGACTTGAAGAAGGGCTACACTTCGAAGAAATTATAGAAACATAAGGTGGGAAGGAGTCTAGATAATGCATCCTTAAAAAGAAGCACTTCCGGGAGGCAACCCGAGTTTAGAGTTTGCTTTCTTTTCCTTTTCTTTTTCATTTTACTTTAGTTTTTTTTTTTTTTTTTTTTTTTTTTTTTTTTTTTTTTTTTTTTTTTTTTTTAGAATATGCTTTTATCAATCTTCTTCAATCCTTAAAATGATTGCTTGAGGGTAAGCAATGCTAAACTGTGGGGTTGGTGGCATAAGATTTAAAAACCAAATTTTTTTTGTTAAACGGAACATAAAACTCGACGAGTCCATACACCTACTAGGCAAGTCCATTTTGGAAATCATGAAAAAACGCAAATTCGCGTATCTACTCGACGAGTAGGCACTTCTAATCAGCTCGGGTGATGAGCACTCATGGAGGAGGTTCATGCTCTAGTTCAGGCTCGAGTGGGGGAGGGGCATACATGGGACTTCATCTCGGCGGAGATCACCCACAACATTTTGGCGCATACTCATGGGATCTTTGGTTTGGTCAAGGAATGGATTATGGAGATTTTAGATGAGCGTTTGGGCACGTGTTGCACATAGATTTTGGCTATTGTGGGGGCTCGCACTCTTTCCTTTTTCACGTTTCATGCTTGTGGAGTTCCTGAGTTCTTTAGGGAGAAGGACCCCATTGCTAGTAGGAAGTGGTTAGTGGAAATGGTGAACGCTTTTCGGACAAGCTTCTACCCGAGAGGTCGAAGGTCAGATTGTTTCTTGTCTTCTGAAAGACATAGCCTGAGATTGGTGGTAGGTGGTGGAATTAACTTTAAGAGGAGATGCCATTGAAACGATGTCTCAGGAGGAGATTGTGGCCTATTTTAGGTCAGAGTGTGCACCAGCTATTGAGGTGCAACAGTTGGCGAGGGAGTTTCATGAACATCGCCAGACGACTGAGACTGTGATAGAAATCACTGCCAAGTTTAGGGAGAGGGCTCTTTTGGTTTTGCATTATGCTGCAGACAAGGAGATGAATAAGACAAAGTACCATGATATGTTGCTAGATCGTATGAGGGAGTTTGTCAGCTTTTTAGTTTGTCGGATTTTGGAGGACATGATAGCTAGAGCCCAGGAGTAGGAGATTGATTGGGAGCACCTCGAAAAGAGGAAACCAAAGTATGTGCAAACATTTGGGGATCCTATGAAGAGACCCAAGACTTTTGATCAACGAGTGAGAGGCCAGAAAGTCTGAGGTCAGTACAGCATGTGTGGGAAGAATCACGATGGAGTTTGTCAATTTAGGGGTTCGGGTTACTATAAGTGTGGTAGGCTTGGTCAGGTCAACAGAGATTGTGCCCGGGGGACGAGTCTGTTATGTTTCCATTGTAACACCAGATTTTTCAAAACAAAATTTTCATTTTTAAAACATAATTTCATTCATACATTAATATCAAATATAATGTATCCACTATCATCATAGTAAAAACATGTCCCAGAATCACATAAACAAAACTCCACGAGTGTGTACAGATCATGCCGACGCCTTCCCGCGATCATCACTGGTACCTGAAACACATACACAAAACACTGTGAGCATAAATGCTTAGTGAGATCCCCAAAATACCACACATAACACATATTAGCCACTCGAGGCTATAACTCTGTAGACCCTCTAGTCATAGCTCTATGGACCCTCTGGTCCTAACTCTGTGAACCTTCCGGTTCTAACTCTGTGAACTCTGAATCATACATAACATAAATCACATAGAATCACATCACATAATTAGCATACAAAATACTTCATCACATAACTCTGATTACCACTCTAGGTAAGGTATAGTGAGAAGACTCACCTCGGGAATCTCAGTAAAATCTCGAACTCAGAAATCTTGGCCTTGCCTCCGCCTAGTCACAAAAATAAATTACACTAAATAAATGTCTCTCCACCAACTTGGATATTATCTCATAAAAATCCCTAGAAGGGTAAAAGATCATTCTACCCTTCGACAGGCCCAAAGGCGCATTTGTTGACAAACCCTAAAAGTCAACTGTCTATTTTGACCAGACTCGCCAAGTGCACACGATGACTCGGTGAGTCCCATCGTCCCACAGACTCTTACCTTTCTAAGCCTCACTCGACTCATTGAGTCACCCCCTCCCCCAACTCATCGGGTCACCACTGAAGTCAGACCCCGGGGCAACCCGGTCTGACTCGTCGAGTTCACATATGGACTCGGCAAGTTTCCTCCATGGACTCGCTCAAACAACCTCCTGAGGTCAGATCTGCTTAACCAAATCATAGATCTAACCCTTAAACACTCAAAAGCCACGTAAAGGTGCAACCTTTACATGCATGCAACCCATAAACAAGCCTCAAATGGAGAAATAACACTAGAAATGGCAACCTAGTCTCAAAATCCTTATTTGCTCGCAAAAAGCTGAAAGATAATGGCTCTATGGACCTTTCATGGTCCAGATCCGATGTGATTCATACCAATGGGACCTCATACTCACTAGATCTCATAAAATTATGAGGGAAACCCCCTAAAACTATGAAATCCACCATATGAACCTGAAATGGAAAGAATTATACCTCCAAAAACAATATCTCAAGATTATTAGCTCCAATCCAAGCTCCCTTCGCATTCTAGATGGATCCTCTCTTCTTCCTTTAGAAAAATCACCCCAGAAATGAAGATTATAAGCCCTCCTTTGCACTCAAGCCTTCCTCACTCTCTCTAGGGTTTCTCTGGAACAAGGTGGCCGCAAATGAAGGCCATAAAGGTCTTTAAATAAGCTTTTAACCTGCGGATTAAGGTTTTCCTAGTCAGCACTGACTCGGCGAGTCCGGTTGCAAAACCGCGTCAACAGATAAGACTCTACTCGACGAGTTGAGGCACCAACTCGTCGAGTTCCCACAAAAATAATAATTCAAAATAATTACATACCCAAACTCCGGATGTTACAACATAGATCAAAAATACGAATGATGGTCAGCGGGATAATTTAGGGTCGTAAGGATTTTGTTCAGATTAGATTGTGAAGTGGAGCCATATTGGCTATGATTTAAAATGGTTTTGTATATCAGGATGTCAGATAAGGCACTGGGTTTCTGGTTTTGATCTGAGTAGTGATGGTTGTCTTTTATCGGTTAACGTAACGGGAGAAAGGATTCGTTTGTCGCCAATATGTGAGTTTTTCTTAGGATGGGTTCGATTATTGGAAGGCCATTGTATGTTAGGGTCCACTTTTATCAGGGATCTGGTAGATGGTTAGGGTGTATATCTTTTCGGGTATCTGTAAATTTGTTCAGGCTGGATAGGTTTATTCGGTTCGGGTTGTGAAGTTGAGTTTTTGTGGGAGCAATTTTGATTGGTTATGTCTATCTGGGAGTCCAACATTGTACAGGGTTTTCAATTTCAGGCATAGCGGTTACATAGTCGTTGGCTTAGGGAAAATTTTGAGGTTCATTCTTCATTAGGGCTTGTGATATCTTCTATTTTGGGTTCAACAACAGTAAGGGTTGGCGGTCATCAGAGTGAGGTGACCTCCCCAATCATTTTTGGGATTCATGGAGTTCAGTCGGGATCGTTTCGTTCAGTAAAGGAGATAGTAAGGAATGATTTCGAGGACATAATCTAATTTAAGTGGGGGAGTGTTATAATACCCTATTCGGTATCATTTTGTGATTCAGTGCCAAAAGTCAATTGTGTGAGGCTTTGGGCATTAAGGAGGCAAATTTTAGTCCTTGTGGAAGGAGGTAATGTTAGTTAAAAGATTTTTACCCTTGAATTGTGTTGTGAGGTGAAGGGTAGAAAGAGAAAAGTCATAGGCCGGGTTCTTGCATGAAATATGGATTTTTATTCGAGAAGTTTTTAGTCCAACATATTTAGACAATATTGAAGAGCTCTTCAATACGATTGTCATGTTGTGGCCATAGACTGCCATGTCGTGGCGGTCATTTAAAACCCGCGATACATCGACCATCACCACGTCGTGGGATGCCTTCACCACGACGTGGTACTACCTAAAATCCAAAATACATTAAATTTAAATACCTCCAAGAATTCGGATGTTACAATTCGTCCTCTGAGAATTCTCTATGTCAACGATCTAGAGTCAGCTATCATTACTTTCCTTAGCCCCAAAGAACTCAGGAGCTCCATAGGCCTTGAACTCCAGGAATGAGGGGATTCGAGCTCCTATCTAACCTGCAACAATCTCGGCTCGAAAGATCTAAGCCTCTCATCCATCAGCTCAATAATCCCCTCCTTGATGGTACCAAATATCACAAGAGTAGCATCCAAGATACCGCGAGTAACCTCAGCCGAAATGAACTCTCGTAAACTCTCATCAATCGGTTATGTACCTGAGCCAGAATCTGAACCAGAACCAGAGCCAGAACCTCCTCGAGTAGTCATCACCATACTCAAACCGAAACACAAACATAATAACAATTAGCATAAGACTCGAGGAAAAGTCTCACTATACAGGTCTCCTTAGAGTCTCCATGTCTGCCATTATCTTAGGTACAAATTATGTGTTTCAAGTAGTAGGGGCCCAATACTAGCTTTCACACCTATCTATACCATTCCTCAAGAGCCGTCCTGAATCCTCTAAGTCACCATACTATATCTATATACCAAGCCTATGCTAAATAGCATACATGTCTTAGGCTTTCCTAGGAATTCTCAACTCCCACCGATCGCAATACCGAGAACCTCAATCAACACCGCTGGTCTCCTTATGCATCCAAGTTATCCACAAATGGAATCACAAAGACTGTCAAATGATGGTTCTACCCTAAGTCTACAACCAAACAAGGTGAGGCTAAATCAATCATTCTAGGACTATATGATCCTAGTCGTATATAACTTTGAAAGCATACACTTAGCAATTAACTGAGCTAATATCAGTTCCAAGTAATACTGTAACACTCTGTTCGGGATCATTCTATAATTCATGGTTGTGGGCCAGAAGTTAATTGTATAAGGCTTTGGGCCTTAAGGAGACAAAGTTTAGTCCTTGTGGAAGGAGTTAATGTTAGTTAAGATATTTTTACCTTTGAATTGTGTTTTGGGCCGAAGGGTAGAAAGGGAAAAGTCATAGGCCGAGTTTTTGCATGAAATATAGTTTTTTATTCGAGAAGTTTTTATTCCAAGATATATAGACAATATTGTAGAGATCTTCAATATCTTTCCGTGGATAAAAAGAACGTCGAAAACATAGTTGGAACAAAGAAGTTACGACCGTTTGAAGTTAGGTGATTTTTGGGTCAGCCGCATACGCAGGATGTACTAGGGCATCCCTGGTACGTTTTGCATACTTAACATGTATGTTGGGCATACTAGGGCATACCTAGTACGTTGTGTGTAAATTGAGTACGCAGGGCATACATGATTAGTTCCCAAACCCTATTTTCGTGGTTTGAGCCCTATTTCAGCTCCTTAACTTCCCCAAAGCCACTCCATTCTTATCCTCCACCTCTCCAACACCCTATCTTGAAACCCTAACCCTATATTGAGCCTTGTGAGCAAAAAGTGTTGGATTTTTCATAAAATCATGTAATTATCATAAAATTTGACAAACTTCATGCTTTTTTTTCCATCAACTTGAAAAAAAAAATACATTTGCATCAAATATAGTAGAAAACAACCCATGGCTCTTATACCACTATTGGGTTTTGGTATCATACAATATCCTATGGTGCACATACAATCCTAAATACCTTGGATCTATGTTTTCACTAATTATACATGCAAATGGTTTCCAAGGCATTAAACCTTTAACTAGCATGCATTTGACATAAACCATATAATATACTAGTTAGGGAATATACCTTTTATGTGGCTTGAAGTCTTGATGTATTTGGCCTTAAGAGCTTAGCACCAATAGTATGAAATGCCTCAAATGGAATCACAACACACCTAGGACAAAGGTGGCTCTTGAGAGAGAATTCCATGCACCAAAACACCTCCATATTTCTCTAAGAAAAGAAGTGGTGATTTTGGCTATGGAGTAACCTATTTATATGTAGGATTCCAAGGGTCATGGATATAACCCATAATCCATACCCATGGGTTTTATGATCCATGGTTCATGTGGCCCAACTCTTTATGTATCCATACATAAACTTGGTCCAACATGGATCATAAGCCCAACACATATAAATATAACTAATTTTCATAATTAGTCCCCATAGATTTAATTAGTCTCTTTTGATCACTAAATTAATTCCAAATTAATTCTTGATTGATACTAATTAAAACATATGATTTCATATTAATATATTATAACTAATAATATATTAATAAACCATAGATAACCTTCTCTCAAAAGTCCATCCTAACAAATTGTCCTGATGATATATGAAAAACTAATAATTTGTAAAATTTGAGTCACTTTACTACAAGAGTTGAATTAGATCAATTTATTAAAAGATAGAATGATATGATTATTTTATTTGTTTTAAAAGTTTGATCTAAGTGGTTTTAAGGAGTTACAAATTTTGTCATAAAATTTTGGAACTCAAAAGTTTTTTTTAAAGTTATGATCTTAAGAGTTTTGAAACTTCCATAAGTTATGGATGTGAAATGTCTCATTTATTAACTTTTTAGGTTATGAAGTCCAAGAGTCTTCAAAGGATAATTATCAAAGTTTCAAGATTTGTATTAGTTTATATGATTATCTAATTTCTTGAAAATTGTTGATATGAATTATCTTTACTTATGAGTTTAATCTAGATCATAGAAAAATTATTTAATTATTGTGTTAAGTGGAATATGTGATCTTAATGGTTTTTATGAACTCCATAACTTGTCCTAAAGTTATGGAAAGTGAAGAGTTTTTCTTTTTAAAGTGTCATTAAGACTCATAGGTTATGAAAATAGAAGAGTCTCTATTTTTAATGTCATCATGAAATTATTTAATGTCTTCCATAACTTGTCCTCAAGTTATGGAACTTGATTTTTTTTCATTAAACCTTAATTAAACTCATAAGTTATGAAAAATCCAAGAGTTTTGAAAGGTTTCAAAACTTGTCCTCAAGTTTTGGAATTTGTAAAGTTACCCCCCATGTATACTTTAATTCCAAACTAGACCTTAGAATTTTAAAAGTTAAAATTCAACCCTTATACTTTATAATATTATAAGTTAATAATATATATATGTATAAGAGTAAAGTCGGTCTTACCGCTAGTATGCCTCATTCACGAAGCCGGTCTATAAGGTGGGTATAAGGTTGTTGCCTATAAAATGGCAACTTAATGGGTGTCCACTCTCACCCACCGCTTGCTTGACTGGTGGAGGGTCGTTAGCCGAACGGGTTTGACAGGACTATAATTCTCCCTTCATTAAAAGTATTAATGATAAATACTAAGTAACTAAACTCTTAATAATACCCAATCTTAGTTACTTAGGAAAATGTGAATAAGGTGCTAATCCATGAAATTACACTTTGCACTTTGTTTAAGTCGGTTAGTGGAGCGTGTGTGGTTAACCGGCACACTAACTCGTATTTAACAAGGTAGGCAAAGGGTAACTTAATGTTTATCATAGTATCGATGGAGCGTGTGTGGTTAACCGGCACATCGATTGAGGGGTAAACAATTAAGGGTACCTAGTAATTTGCATGGTTACTTCACACCTTGTTTTGTGATCCTCGGCATCCCAGTCACAAAACCTGAAGGGCACACTCGAGATTGAAACATGCCATTGAACAGTTCAATGAATCTCAAAGACCTAGGAGTTTCAAAAACCAATTAAAACCTAATAATATATTTCGTTTATCTTGGTGGAAATTGGTGAATCGTCATTCACCTACCTTCAAATATTTTATAGCTTGGATTACGGCATCCCTCTTCTAAGTTATAAAATAGTTTGTTGGGTCCTAGCCTTAATATTTCATATTGGGTGTCATATTAAGGACTTTAAAATCAACTATCTTGAATATCTCCCAAAAGATGTCTGGTTTAGACATTTATGATCTTCCCAAATCTCTTGAAACAAGCTTTCCTAAATGAAGATGATGTCCCATGGAAATCATACTTCTTTTCACCTCCTCAAATTATTCTCTCTAACCCACAAGTTCAAAGTCACTCAAGCCCTATTGGCAAGGCAAGGTCTAGGTGTGATCACATCTTGGAGATGTAGTCACATATTGACAAGCTGGGAGAGAAGGGTGTCAAAGTCTTGAGAAAGTTGGTGGTTCAACTACTTTCTAAGTCACATAGTGAGTTCTTTTGGAACACCTATGAAACAGACTATGACAAGACCCTTAATGATCTTATCTATTTGCTAAGATCAACTTCTTAAAACTTTATGGACATTGAAAATGATGACATTGGATATCTAGTAAAGCTGTCTCTTCCCAGTGGAAAGGGATCGGCCATAGTCAACTCGGTTGACCAAATGGTAAAGAGAAAAGCTAAGTCTGTGATAGTCTCGTGTACCATTATCAAAGGGTCCATATTTTTATATTGCCAAAGGAAGGGTCATTAGTTGCGAAGCTGCAAAATTTACCTAAGGAGGTCAAAGTCAATAAGTTTGACTCTACTTCAGGTAAAGTCCACTATCTAACTCTGTTAAGTTTCTATTCTGAGATTCATGATACATGATGTGACTGGGTCACATGGTAATGTTTTAAGAATCAAAGAAAAGTGAAGAAACTTAAAGAAAGAATATGTTGAATCTGATCGCATATATGGATTTCTATCGCGTAGTTTGAAGATCGGATGCTTGAGCTACTTCTTAGGAGTTATGAGATACTGCTTAGGAATAGATAACAACAAGTTTTCATATGGATTGTAAGGATAAGTTTTTCCACATAGTTTTAAAATAAAAGAAATTTTTTTATTTTATTTATTTTAAAATATCTTTATAATGGCATTTGAGGAAAAATTGTTGCTTATATGATTCCATTAATAGCAGAGTGGAAATATGAAATTGATTCCTTCATTTGTCGTAATGTCTAAATTTACCAAATAAGGAAAGATTCTCATCACCCAAGTCTCAATTGGACCGGAACTTGGAATCATGCAAGTTGTATAGCATGATGAATGAGAACTTTCAAGTATTGGAAAATTAAGACTAATTACTTGTTCACATGGATGTGTGAGTCAAGTAAAGGACTAAGGGATCGAGTACACATTCTTGTGCACTGGTCAAGTCCACCACAAAAGATCAATAAGATTTTCGTCATAATTTACTAAAGTTCAGTAAATATGGTTATACTTACAAGCTTAAGTGTAATTCTAAGACATTGGAAAAAGGTTCCAATGTAAGGCAGAGCAAATAAGAAGAATCAAATTAGGCAGAAGGATAGAAGTTTCTAAAATCTGAAAAGATGGAAGAGTACGTTCGTATCAGTTTTTATGATCATCTTAATGATTTAAAGACCTTATCACAATTCATCCTCTAAGTGCTTTCTTATAGCGAAGAAGAGGAACTATGAATTGTTGAAGTGGTTAAATCAAGAAGATGATTCATACTTCGTTCCAAAAACAATTCTTAGAGTCATACTCCAAGATTGTAACTTGAGTGACATGTCTCAAAGAAGGTTTAAAACACTTGTCAAATGTAAGAGTAAAAGTTTTCTAGGCTTGTACATTTGAAATTGGTAAGTTGTGATGTTTTGGATAAAACAAAGACCAACTAAGGCCAACTGTGTGAAGTGTTTGTCTTGATTAGAATCCGCACTATCTCTTGGATGTTTGACAAGGGAGTCTTATAGGTCAAGAGGATAGTGGGAGTCTTAAAGGTCTTGAAAGTCTCAAGAACTAATCAAGAATAAAACCTAAAGTTCTTCACTAGCACACGAATTAAGGTTTATAAACTATCGTGTTGACATATTCTGTGCCCATTCCAGTTAAAGTTGGTTTTGCATATGAGTTCTTAGAGTTCTCAATTGGTTACATAACAACTTGGAAGCAATGGCAGGCCCTTGAGCTGCCAGGTGGCAAGAAATTAAGATTGAGTTCAGTCCATATGAGTTTGGATTTGTCATTATCCTTGTCTTGTGACTGTGGTTTTGATAATTCACATGGATAAGAACACATACACCATTAAATCTAAGTGTCATAAGGTTTCTCTCCGATTCATGAAAATGATGGTGAGGAAACACTTTCACTAAGTAGATTTTAGCTAGATAGCAATTGTGATATTTGCATTCTCAAAGTCGTTAGTGGAGCGTGTGTGGTTAACCGGCACACTAACCTGGACTTGTGAGAAGTGGCAAAAAGGTCTAACCATTATGATTACGGCATCCCTCTTCATAATTGTTTAGACACACATGTGAGCTATCTAAGAGAGGTGTATGATATTGATAAAGTCTTATCAAGGAAATCTAGTATCAGAAATCTGAACTTTGGTAAGAAAGTCAATAAATTATTGAATTCTAGAAGTTCAGTTGATTTCTGGGTACATGTCAAAGCTAGTGGTAGCATAAGTGTTATGCTAATAATCATCATGTTAGTGGGAGCATGATAATTATGATAAGTATTGCAAGTTAGCAATGTTAATTATAGAAAACAAAAGGTTTCAATTGGGAAAAGTTGTTTTTCTATAATTAAGGGAGAGGAAATTATACTTCATCTCAAATCTATAAGCTTAGATCATGAGGTTTTAATCATTTAGTCAAGGAAATATCTATGAATTTCATGTTGGAATGGGTCAACATAAGGAAATTATGTATATGGGTCCATTATTTGCGTTCTTAAATTCGATTATGATTACGACATTCCTTTTCATAATCTGAACTTGGCAAATAGAAATGGAAATGTTATAGCAAAAGACTGGTTTAGTCTTTATGTGAGACATCATGAATCGTGTCCCATATGCTTTGGATATAGGATCGATTACATGTGCTATATTCATCCTTTCTAAAATTTTCCAAATGCCTGGGGCATTAAGAAGGGAAAAGGTTTAGAACTGGATATGACTAAAAGGATTAAACAATTATCGAGGACAATCTAAGGTTTACCAAAGATTGGTTACTCAAGGACAGTTGGAAGTATAGTGATAATTCTGGAAGGACTATATTGACATAATCTGTAAGGAGGCAACTCTTGTTCAAAAGTGATAGTCAAAATGGAATCTGGAAATGTTTCAAAGTTAGAATTTTCAATCTGTTTAAGATTAGGAAACTTAATGCAATAAGGATGTTTCTAAGGAGCTGATCTCTTTTGGAATTCTCTGTAATGGTTGTTGTCAAGTCTGTCTGACTTTGTGCATAATCATTACGAGAGGATCAATGCATATAAGTTTAGAATCTAACAGATTTCAGTAAATGACATGAATTTGGAATTCTTGTATTTGCAGTAAGGATTTGGGAGTGTGAAAAGAGAATCATTGAAGTTATGTTCAATTGATCTAGTTCACAAAGTAAAGATCATAGACAAACATAGTATGCATACTTGATGTATGACATGACTAGTGTTTAGAAAACATAGTGTACATGCTTGGAGCATGGGATAACTATTGTTTTAAATTCAAGAATATAGTTGATAGCTGAAACAGTATACAATGAATAATGTGTAATCATATGGTGATAAATAAAAGGTGTTTTATTTATGTTCATAGGTTTTGATACCATATTGGATTCAATTACTCTTGTGTTTCATTTTGCATGTTTTGACTTCCAGAATAAACTAGGTTATTCTTCCGGAATGACTAAGTTATTCAAACCATCCACAGTCGGTCATATGTTGGAAGTAGATATGAATCAAGACTGTCATGGGTTGGCTTGTAGAGGTCTAAGATGTTGGACAAAGGGCTACAACACTCATGAGTGCTCATAAGTTCTGAGTATTGGATTCAACCCGCGCTCATTGGAATCACTTCATGGATTTTATCACGAGTGATCATGAGACGATAATATCTTATATTCTTCAAACCTAGAGATATGAGTTGTTACTATGAGTTGGTTGTACATTGATTGCATGAAAACGCATTTGGTAACTCGGTGCTATAAAACGTGCCTTTGTGTATGATTCAACAAGTAGTAGAACAAGCCATATGAGTCGAAGTTTATCCATTCCTTTTACCTTCGGGATAAAAGCGATATCTGTGGGGCCCTCGATGATTTGATGATGACAAATGGAAGTGCTCGGCCGGGCCAGGACTGATTTGATTTGTTCAATTAGTCAGTCGTCATAAATCGGAAATCGGGAAACAACAAATGGACAGAGAGAATGATTATAATCCATGTCTCAGTCCATATGATATTTAGAATGGAGGAATATATGATCCATTATCTAATGGATGCGTCATTGATTTGTTCAGAGTTCGACAGCAGCTTTAAGAGCTACGATTGCTAGTCGGGTTATGAAGTCGTACTTGCAATAATAGTTTTAGACTTATCCAAGTGGGAGACTGTTGGATTAGATGTCTAAGCCCATAACTATTATTGGTATGTACTTGACCCGAGAAGAGCATGGTCCATTTGGGTTGCATATCATCAGGAAAATTTGTTAGGATAGACTTTTGAGAGAAGGTTATTTATGGTTTATTAATATATTATAAGTTATAATATATTAATATGAAATCATATGTTTTAATTGTTGGGTTTTGAGCAATCTAACACTTCCTAAGTGTGCATGCAACCCTAATAAACCTTGGATCTATGTTTGTCTAAATACATGCAAAATAATAATTTTCCAAGGTTTATAACCTATCTAACATGGCATGGGGAACATTTCAACATAAAAGAGTTAGAAGAGATTACATACCTTTTGGTGAGTTTGGTTCTAAGGAGTTTGAGGGCCAAGCACCAATAGTGTGAATGCCTCAAATGGAATCACAAAACACCACAAACTCTTGGAAAACTTTGAGAGAGTATACACACTTGTATAAAATCGGCCACACACAAGCACACACACACACACTAGTTCACTAGTTTCCTCTTAGGCTCAATTTCATGCTCCATAAGCATGCTTATATAGTGTGCATGGTTAGGGTGAAACCCTAATAACCCATGTCTTTTCCTTTCCAAGGATCCATGGGTTAAAAGCTCCATGGATCATCCATGGACTTCCACATAAGCCTATCCCATTAACAAATGAGTATTGGCCCACACTATATAAAACCAATAGCCCATAATCTAATTTGTCTTCCTTTTAATCTCTAAATTAATTCATAATTAATTTAAGACTAAAACTAATTAAATAACGTAACTTCATATTAATATACTATAATTCATAATATATTAATAAACATATGTGTATAACTCTCATAAAATTATCCATAATAGTTTGGATGAGATGCAACCCAAATGGACCATGTCGTTCGGGTCAAGTATATATCAAATAAGTTATGGACTTAGACACCTTATCCAACATTAATTAGTATCGATCAAGAATTAATTTGGAATTAATTTAGTGATCAAAAGAGACTAATTAAATCTATGGGGACTAATTATGAAAATTAGTTATATTTATATGTGTTGGGCTTATGATCCATGTTGGACCAAGTTTATGTATGGATACATAAAGAGTTGGGCCACATGAACCATGGATCATATAACCCATGGGTATGGATTATGGGTTATATCCATGACCCTTGGAATCCTACATATAAATAGGTTACTCCATAGCCAAAATCACCACTTCTTTTCTTAGAGAAATATGGAGGTGTTTTGGTGCATGGAATTCTCTCTCAAGAGCCACCTTTGTCCTAGGTGTGTTGTGATTCCATTTGAGGCATTTCATACTATTGGTGCTAAGCTCTTAAGGCCAAATACATCAAGACTTCAAGCCACATATAAGGTATGTTCCCTAACTAGTATATTATATGGTTTATGTCAAATGCATGATAGTTAAAGGTTTAATGCCTTGGAAACCATTTGAATGTATAATTAGTGAAAACATAGATCCAAGGTATTTAGGGTTGTATGTGCACCATAGGATATTGTATGATACCAAAACCCAACAAAAAGAAGGTGTTTTTAAGTGCTTTAGTGTGTTCTTGGTGCACCTAGGAGAAGAAGGAACTCATGGAAAAGTGGTAGTTGCACTGGAGCTTGTAGAACTAGACTTTGTTCAACTTGATCTTTCTTCTAAAGGTATAAAGTTTAAATCTTGATGATTATATTGTTAGATCTAACTAGTTTTGAGTGTTACAAGCTTTTGGTCACGTTAAGTACATAAAGTTAGATATTGAAAGTTTGTAACCTTGTTATGGATAAAGTTGGAAACTTTATCCATCTAAACATCATTTTGATTTAGATATGAAGATTAGAGACTTGGACTTAATGTATTAAGTTGAAAAGATGCACTTTTTAGGTCCTTTTGAGACTTAAAGACTAGATCTTATTTGCTGGGACCATTCTAATGGATAAATTTCGAAACTTTATCCATTATGGAGTTACTATGAACCATAAAAATATGATTTTGAGTGTTGTATGTAACCCATGCATGTGTTAGATGTTCTTAATGGGATAAGAACATAGGGTTTTGGACATTTAGCACTTAATGGCCATGTTAGACCATAAAGTTGGAAACTTTATGGTCAAAGACATCATTTTAGGCTTGGAACTGGAAAATGGGCATAAGAGCTTAAGGATTAAGCTCTTATTGAGTTGGGTTGGTGTAACATTCGGATTCCCATGTATATTATTTTATTTATTTATTTTGGAGTTTGTAAAGGGACTCGGCGAGTTGGTGCTTAGACTCGTTGAGTAGGGTCGCGGATTCTCATGCGGGTTCATGACCGGACTCGGCGAGTCCATGAGTGGACTCGATGAGTCCGCTCTGTTTAATGAAACCCTAATTTCCCGGGTTTGGCACCTATTTAAAGGCCCTTAGGGCCGTCATTTGTAGCTACCAAACCCCAGATAGAGACCCTAAGAGATCTAGAGTGTTTGTGAGGGAGGAGAGGCCAATTTTGATCATTTTGTTGGTGTGATTGCAAAAGGGAGGTAACCAAGGCAAGAGGAGGTTGAAGGAGGAACGGATCTTGTGCTTTCAGAGTTCAGAGACTTCATCTTGAGGCATTTATTCAGTCCTTCTTCGGTTTTGATGTTGATTCTTAGAGTTAGGGTTTTCTAACCCCTTTAGAGAATAAATATGTGGAGCAATTGGTCCCTTCTCGAGTTTATGCTTTGGATCTGGACTCAAAGAGGTCCAGAGACCTTAACCCTTGGAGCTTTATGGGTTATTTTGGGAGCCATGAACTTAGGAGTTGATTTTTGGGGCTAAATCACCAAGTAGGATCATCTAGATGTTATATGGGTGTCAAGGTCTAAACTTTATGTGATTATCATGCTTGGGAAGGACAGATCTATGGGTTTAAGGAACAGATTTGACCTCAAGAGGTCAATGGAGTGTTTGCATGGCATGAACTCGCCGAGTCCCAAGATCAGACTTGGCGAGTAGGGTTAGGGTTTCCCCTAAATCACTCAGCGAGTAAACTCACCGAGTTGGGGGAATAACTCAGTGAGTTAGAGAGGGATTAAAGGACTGGAGTTCGAGACAGAACTCACCGAGTTGATCTTGAGACTCGGCGAGTTGAGTCGGGGTAGCCCCGCGATTCATGCCAGGTGTGACTCGTCGAGCAAGAGGAGGGACTCGACATACCAAGTGAGATTAGGAGTTAGTGGACACGTGTGGACTTGCCGAGTTCCCCAAGTGCACTCGACGAGTCGGGTCAAAGTTTAACCATTGTCTTTGGTTGACTTTTAGGGTTTGGTCAACAATGAGGGCCTTTGAGCCAAAGGAGGGGTAAAATGGTCTTATACCCTTCTGAGGGTACCTATAGAGGGTTGAGTCTAGTTCTGAGAGTTATATTTATGAGAGTATTACTTTATGTGATTAGGTAGAGGCTAGATCGTATTTCTACTGAGTCAGAGATTTACCGAGACATATGAGGTGAGTCTTCTCACTATACTTTACCTTGAGTGGTAATTAGAGGTATGTGACAGAGTTATTGTATGCTATTATGTGATGTGTTGCACTGCATTATTTCTATGTGGTTTATGTCATGTGTATATCAGAGTATATCAGAGTTAGAAGCGGAAGGTTCGCAGAGTTAGGACCAGAGGGTCTACAGAGTTAGGGACCACGGGCCCACAGAGTTATAGCCTTGAGTGGCTAGTATGTTTTATGTATGGTATTTTGGGGAACTCACAAAGCTTTATGCTTACAATGTTATGTGTTATGTGTTTTAGGTACTAGTGATGATCGCGGGAAGGCACCAACATGATTCGTACACACGCATGGGTTTTTATGTATTTGATCTTGGGAAATATTTTGTGAAACAAAGTTATGATACAAAGGGATTTTATTGATAAATGTGTTGGAAAAATATGTTTAAAAATGTGAAAATATTGTTTTAAATTTTACGGTGTTACAGTTGGCAGCTAGCTGTGTACGCTGGGCGTACTCAACTGGGTTGACTTGGTTGACTTTTTGGAATTTTGACTTTTACCTGATTTTGACCAATTTTGACCTAAGGGCATTTTGGGTAATTTGATTTATAGTTTGAGTTTTGGGTTCTTGTTAATTGTATAGGTACCGGTAAAGATAGCTTTTAGAATAATGATCGGTGCAGCAATTCTTTCAAACTATGAGGTGAGTCTCTTCACTGTACTTGTGGGTCAAGGCACCAATGCCGACCCACTGGATTATGTTTGTAGGATGATGGTTTCCTTTGTGATACTTTCATGAAAGACCATGGGGTAGCCCATGTCAATTGTATGAAAGACCATGGAGGTAGCCCATGACACTTGTATGTAAGACTGGGATTTAGCACTCCGCATTGCAAGAAAAGACCATGGTGGTAGCCCATGAAACTTGTATGTAAGATCAAGTTTTGGCCCTTGAAATTGAAAGGAAGGACCATGGGGTAGCCCATGGAACTTGGATGTTTGGTATGTGGTATTTTTGAGGAATCAATAAGTTTTGTGCTTACGGTTTCATATTTATGGTTTCAGGTACTTTTTGTTCGAAAGGGAAGGGCCCAACGTGACTACATAACATCCCCTGGAGTTTTATGCATTGGAAATTAATGATATTACTTTGATGTTTAAATTATATATTCACTTGATCTGTTTTGGAACAAATCGTTTGTATGATTTATTGTTTTAAAAATGGAAAAAAAAAATACCTTGGATTTTCGGGTCATTACAGATACATAGCATCAAATTCCCCTATGCTATAAGGCATCACCCAAATCAGGTAATTCTATCATATGATTCCTAAAAGTATCCTTAACCCCATACTAGCATACAACTCTCACATTAAGCATACCAGTCATAACACATAGGTATGGGTAATTTTGGGAACTACTTATTTGAGCTCGACTGATTGCACTCATCGCACCCCTTTTACTTAGTAAAAGTCTTTTTAGAAATTCAATTTCGTTTTTCCTTAAAAACATTATCATTTCCTCAGTTGGAATTCTGAGACACCCGAAGGTGTGCTTGAATCCCTCAAACCAAGGCTCTGATACCAACCTGTAAGAACCCAAAAACAATGATAAAATTTTTCATTGAAAGACTATCAATTTCATTCATTAATTGTTCGAAACACCATCATCAAATATAATATCCAAAATATCAGAGTATAATTTTTCAAATGCAGAAATCATGAGGGGAGGATGTTGTGCCATCACGTCGGGCCCTTCCCTTTCGAATTGGAAGTACCTAAAACCATAAACATAAACTATAAGCATAAAGTTTAGTGAGTTCCCCAAAGTACCACATACCAAAACATATAACTAGGCTTAACCCTGGGTATATTCCAACCTGATATACATACATGGGCCGAGCCCTGGGGTGTATATCAACTCAATCAGCACATATGGCCCCGCCTTGGGGTATCTTTCAACCTAATCATAAAATAGTGGGCCATGCCCTAGGGTCTATTTCAACTCGAACATATGATAGGGGGCCCCACGTTGGGGTTTATTTCAATCCATCATACAACCACATATAAACCACATAATAATTATCATCCTAAATAACACAATAATGAGTCAGCATTGGTGCCTTCGACCCATGGATACAGTAAGAATACTTACCTCACAGACATATGAAAAACTGAAACAACACGTTGCTCCGAAATCAACTCTACCAGTCACCTTTATAAATACAGTGACCAAAACTCATAATACATATCAAAATACCCTTAGATCAAACTTTATTCAAAGTCAACCGGGTAGACTCGGTGAGTACGATGGGCGTACTCAACGCGTATGCGGGGAGTACTACAAGCTTAACCAAAATCGAGGGGTTGACCACGTATACATAACATACGCGGCTGGTACCCACTCATCCTATTGAGAGCTTAATCCTTAAGCGCTTTCGTCCAAAATCCAGATCTAGCCCTTAAAAGGTGTTCTTAACCATAAAGTTTCCAACTTTATGGTTTACATGGCTATGAAGACCTCAACATTACAAAAACTCTAGCCTCTTGACCCATTAAGACAGCCTAGAACATGCATGGAAAGAAACTAATGTCCAAGATCACATTTTTAAGACTTATCACACCCTAAAGCATCTGAAAGGACAACTCAAAGGTCCTGGAGTATGCCATACTCACAATGATCAAAATTTAGGACAAAAATGTACCAACTTTAAGCTAAAACTATATCTTAATGAAATATTCATCAAGGTTGGAGATCTATACCTCTAGAAGATGCACAAGAGAGAGAAGTTGTTGGATCCAAAGTCTTGAGTGAAGCACCACAATTTCAAGGTCCATCCTTCACCACATCTCATACGGCTCCTCCCTTATGTGCATAATGAAAAGCAAACCACCAAGAACACCAAAATGGCTCTCCAAGCTTCAAAATACACTCACACATTTCAAGATTTTGAAACGAGGACAGAGAGGGATGGAGGCTGGAGTTAAGGAAGGGTATGTGGCTATAATGATGCTTAAATAAGATCCAAACCCTAAAATTTAAGGTTTGCACCTTGGCCACGTACGCAAGCCCATACCAAAATTACGAAAATGCCCTTTGGGACTGAATTTGCAAACCAAACTCAAATCAATGGTCAAAATGGAATACCTGGAAATTCAGATGTTACATATTTTATTATTTGAATTGTTTTTATTAATTTATTATTCATTAATTAATATTTTAATTATTTAATTAAAATATTTTTTTCTAGCCCTAAAAGTAGGATGTTACAATTATCTTTCTCTTAGGACGATTACATCCTCAAAATTACAAGATCCAAAGATAGTTGCAATTTTTTTTTCTTCGTTTCCATTTCAGTCTCCCATGTAAGTTTTGGTCCTGTTGAGTGCTTCCATTTCACCAATACCAACTCAGTCATCATCTTATTTGGCGTTTTTTTCATGAATTCAATTTTCCTCTAAAAGTAATAAATCCACCGTATCACCCAACCATTTTCTCAAATAACACGCATGAAATACATTATGAATCTCATGTAGTTCTTGAGGCAACTCCAAACGATAAGTTTTATTCCTAATTCTCTTCAACACATTCAATGACATGATATATCTTGGATTTAACTACCCTTTCTTTTCGAAACAGATCAATCCTCTCCCCCAAGACACTTTCAACAAAACTTGATCACCTACTTCAAATGTAATCAGGCGATTCTTAAGGTTCTTATAATTCTTTTTTCGACTCTAAGCTACCAACATCTTTGCTATAATAATTTCCACCTTCTCAGTTATTTCATGAATCAAACTTAGCCTCGTAAACACTATTTCACCAACTTATAACCAACAAGATTGTGATATACACTCCCATCCATATTATACTTCATATAGCGTTATCTTAATTGTTGAGTGATAGATGTTGTAAGAGAAATTAATAGTAGGAGTTGTTAGGCCCAACTTCCCAAAAACCCTAACACACACATTGGTGTAAAAATGGGCTGGTTGAGGAGTGGGGTGAAGACTAGTAGCAATCGAGGAAGTGGTGTGAGGGGAACGGTTTGGGGTTGAACCGACGAGGGTTGTATTTGTGTTTGTAGAACCAGAATTTTGAGAGGATTGTTGGTAATGACTAATGAGTGAGATAAGGAGATGGTAATGAGTGAGACAAAGAGATGGTACGGTGGGTTCAAGAAACACATATGAGAAAGCTTTATATACCCTTAAAAGGCATTTTCTTTATAAACCACATAGCTATATATATACACATAGCTATATATATATATATATATATATATATATATATATATATATATATATATATATATATATATATATATGGGGTTTGCATTTATGAGTAGTTTAACCCTCGTCTACGTGGATTCGGAGACATCGAATCGTGGTTGGAGTTATTTGTAGCAAGAATTCGTCTTTCAAGAGGAATTTATCGTTCCTTCATAAGTGTTGTTGGTGGTGGTGGTTAGGGTGATAGAAGAAGAAGAATATGAGAGAGGAGGAGAGGGAGCATGGTGACCGAGGAGGAGGAGGCTACGTTGGCAGACATAATGGGTGGGGAAGAACCACCGGGACTGAGGAGAGGGAGCACGATGATGGAGGCGGAGGCTATGTCGGCAGACATAATGGGTGGAGGAGAGGGAGCACGGTGATGGAGGCAGAGGCTATGTCGGCGGATATAATGAGTGGGGGAGAACCACCATCTATGGAAGAATGGCGACATATGAGTCGGTTCCGGTGGCTAGAGCAAAAGATGAAGGGGGTGTTGGCACATGGACTAAAAGGGGAATGAGCCAAAAGGACTATCTTTGAAAAGTTTTTAAACCGTAAGGACTAGATCGAAAAAAATTAAGCACTACATTGATATTTTAAGAAACCACATGGACTATTTATGAAGATTTATCTCAATATTAAAAACAAACTAACAAACCAAAACCCAATGCTTTTTCAAAAAAGAAAGGCCCAACAAAATTAAAAACTTCCAAAAATTTCACAATCATGAGTTTATTCGCAAAATTAAAAACTCACTAGTTTTTTTGTTTTTTTGGTTTTTTTTTTTTTTTTTTTTTTTTTTTTTTTTTTTTTTTTTGAAATAAAGTGTTTTTGTGTCCAAAAAATTAAATTGCGATGCGCTTTTTTTTAGATGATACACGGCCATCTAAAAAAATGGTTACATGAATATACCCCCCGAACATGGTCATTTTAGCAAATAGGTTATAAGATGCATCTAATCATCTTCACAAATCGTTAAAACAGTCCGAATGTAAATCACAAAATTTGGAGAATAAAAAAAAAAATGAACCTAATGAATGAATTATTAAGTTATTACATCCAAGTAGAAGATTGTAGAATAATTCATAGTACCACTTCCTTCCTGACAATAAAGGGAGAAAGTGACTATTGGAAAAGAAGAAAGATTGCAGTGTAATGCTGCACAATCTGTGATCACTTTTCAAGATTCCCTACCTACCTTTTCCCCAGATTCAATTTAAGTCTCTAAATAGGCCTCTCTACTGACCATGTGTATTTAACTAAAAGCACTACACATTGGCCATTTCATTCATTGTCACCTTTATACATAATTCACCCACTCCTCCACATGTTCTTAAAAGCTACTACCATATCATATTTCCCATACACATTATTTCCGCAACTACCTTTTCTCCAACACACAAAATCATATCTTGGCTTACAAAAATATCTTCCTTCTTATATTTTCTTCCTATCCGATTACCCATTTAAAATTGTAATAACTATCCTAAAATATTATTAGGAAAATAAAACTCTAACATTTATCATAATTTTAAATGTGTAGAAATATGGGTAAAGAAGGAAAAGTAAGAGAATATTTGATCTCTTTGTTTTATCTTCCCACCTTCCTTATTAGAAATAAAATTTTCATTTATCTTCTATTTTTATTAATCTTCCTACTCACTAGATCAAAGTAAATGTCAAAATTAAGAGAAAAAGATTTAAAGTGAGGTGACCGGAAGGCAATTTAGTTTACTGTTCTGTTAGAAAGCAAGAGTAGTTGTCATTGGGGTGCTAGTTCCCTTTTCTAACAAGCTGAATGGAATAGTGTTTCTCGCTTCTAGTCCCACTTGTAGCCTGATCAGCCTGATTAGCCTGATCGAGACTTTTTTCTCTCTTGCTTGAATGCCAACCAACTTTTTTGATAGTCAGAATGCTTGCCTAGAAGCAGCCATCCTTGAAAGAGTGCATAATAACTCACTGATCGAGCGTTATTGCGTCGAATTTCGGTTGATTAATTAAATCGAATTGATGGATAGATGGTGGCATTGATGCCATAGAAGAAGCTCCTGGTGGTTCAGTAGGGTTCTCTGTGCGCAGTGTAAGATTCCCCTGGATGGGTCTTGTAGACAGCAGCATTCGTACTTACCTTTGCCGTGATTGTCCGTTGTTCCTTTGGTGTACTGTCATTGATGGGGTAAATACATTCGTTCAAGAAAACATATTGATCTATTTCCATATGACCATATCCTATACCCTAGGCCTGACAATCGTGTCGTGTTCGGGTTGGCGGGTCAAAATATGTCAACCCAAACACGACCCATTTAAATATACAGGTTACGGGTTGGCGGGTTTGGAACCTAAACTCATATATGACCCGCCAACCCATTTATTTATACGGGTTCACAGGTTGGCGGGTTCGTGGGTTAGATTTGGGTTCGTGGGTCCGAACTTTAGACATTTAAATCTTAAACATCCAAATGAAATTTAAAAACATTCATAGAAACATATTACAGACTTGACATTATAAATTACAACTTACGACCTTAGACCATCCACTAGGAGTCAAAATATCAAAATTGTCAAATGGTCTATGAATCAATGGTATATATTATATAATACTTATTAAATATTAATACTTGATACATAAATACATTTAAAAATAAAATGATTTTTTTTATTAAGAATATAAACGGGTTGACGGATCAACCCGTTTATTGTTTGAGAAACCCATATATAACCCGTTTAATAAACGGGTTGGCAGGTTGGCGGGTTAGCAGGTTGATGGGTTGAAAAACTCAACTCAAACTCATTTATTTTGTGTCGTGTCGCGGGTCGTATCGAGAATTGTCAGCCCTACTATACCCGATTGTTGCCCTATCAAGATGTTTCCCTTTGACCCCTTTTCTGATTTCTTAGTGTTGTCCCCCCGGTGGATTTATCTTAGTAGGAGGATATTTATTTTCTCCTTCCATATAATGAAAATGAATCGTAGGGTGGCAATATAGGAGGATTTTTTTTTTTTTAATATATCAAGTAATTTTTTATTATATATAATTATAGAGAAAGCTTAACATAATGTATGTAAAGAAGCTAAAATTGTATTCCACTAATTAATGTACAATTAATATGTTTAACATACTTGGTAATTAAGTAGCTTAAACCAAGAGTATTGAATTGATTATGACCATGAGGCATGTGCTTATGTTGCATGTTGCAAGGTGTTGCTATTCGCAAAGAGCAACTCTATCAAATATATACAAAGGATGACATGGCAAAAAAAAACCATGAAATCATGATTTTGCATCCACGTCAGCAAAGTTATAACGGGGTAACCTGTCTACCCTTAAAACGGTTAATAACCAGGAATAGTTTTCAAAGTACAATACTAATAAAAGAACAAAATAAAAAAGCCAAACAGAAGTACATTACTAATTCTTGGATTTGGATGTGAATATATATGTTATTCAATATCTACATTCTGGGATAAATTATGCTATAGATCTTTTATCACTTATACATCAGCCATAAATAAAAGCATATGCAAATTACAAGATTACCAAATGGAAACAAACTACAACACGATTTATACAAATATTATATCAATCACAAATCATTTGTATTGTAATAATACAAATGACATGTAAACTATGAAACATATGACAAGAATGAAAAGACCACTTACCACAATGACATAAAGTCGCCCTTTGCAAGCATAGAATTGGCTTCCTAACAACACCTTCAGTTTGTACATTTCGTTTCTTTTTGCAATTTCTGTTTACATCATAGGAGATTATACAGATTTGATCATTTCATTTGTTGTTCATCATCTTATCAAGAACTGTATTAAGATCCACAGATGAACCATTTTCTGTGAGTTTTCTCACAGAAGCTATTACAAGGTCCCTCCTGAAACCCATTGCTGTGACCTTATCAACTATGTCATCTACTGGAATTGTATTCCCATTCCCTTCTGTACTTAACCTGTCTTCTATATCAACAGCAGTTGGTAATGCATGAGGCAGTGGTTGGGCTACAGGGGTATGAATGTAATTACTTGGAAATGGTGGTTCATTGTTGGGAAAGGTAGCAGATTCTGGCATATACTTAGCATGAAACTCAGACTTGTAGTTTCTTGAAGATTGGATAAAGTGGGACAAACCCTCTTCATGTTCTTGACTGGAGCCCCATCTATCTGGTTTAGAATGGCTAAAAGATGACATTTTAGATGTTTCTTGAGAATGATGGGTTAAAAAAGGATGATTTTGAGGACTAAGAATGCCTTGAGATGAATTCGGAAGGTATGATTGTGTAAAATGTGGAACCTGAGAGTCTTGTGAGAAAGTTACACCATTTGATGGTGGATGGTTGAGAAGTGGAGTTAATGGTGTATGAAAAGATGACTGTGGAGAAGGCAATGGTTGCTTGTGGTGTGGATTTGTTTGAGCAGTAAGTACTTTGTCTCTCTTTGAACCTTGAAGTTTAGCAAGCTGAAGCTTTGTTTCTGCTATTTCATGTTTGTCTTTCAAAAAGAAGACATCATCTTGTACCTGAGACAAAGTATTTGGTCATTAGAATCATTTGAAATGAAAAGTGTTGGAGATAAGTAAAGATGGAAACCTCTTGTAAAACATTATGCATTTTCCTTAGCTTCATGTGGGTTGTCCCGTGATACTTTTCTGTGCTGTTCTTCAAATCCTGTACATGGTTATCAATTTTGCAAGTTTCATCTTCAAGGCTAGAGATTTGTGTGCCAATACCTTCAATTGTGTGATGAAGTTTATCAGAAAGGTTCTTCATTGTATTGTCTAAGTGAAAAAACAAGGCTCCATAGTCAAAGGTCCCGAGTTTCTCCATGGATGTAGTCACAGTATCATTCTCGTTCATCACACCACTTATCTGTAGAGCAAACCAACATATCCTTTTTGAGTTTACGAATCTAATAGGAAAAAGCTTCAATTTAGGGTTCACGAATCACAAACATCATGAACAACAATAATCAGAAAACAGTTACGTGCTAAGTTCAACTTAGGGTTCATGAGCTAAATCATAATTTGATTCTTTTCCCACCTTCTTTCTAATGGCCATTCAGAATTTGTTATCAAAGAACAATCAAGAGACAATACTGACACCCGAAAAAAAAACCCTAATACTAACAACCAGCAACCTGAGGAAATTGTACCTGGGAATTAGGAGGCGGATATGGAGTACTCCCGATCCCGATGGGACGAAATTTATAGAAATTAAAATCACAGCTACGATCATCATCGACATCGTCGTATTGCAGTTCATCGTAATCGTCATCATCATCTAGCTCACTTGCGTCATCGTGGGGGTTTGTGAAGTGGAAGAAATCCTTGTTTCGGGACTTGTAATGTTCCATTTTACAATCAAATCGAACCTCCTTGAGCTTTCCTTGCGCTGATGACTACTAACTTCGTTTAAACACTTCCATTATGATGTTCCTGTTCTGGAATCCCGTCCGTTGACGCTCAGCAGCATCAAGTTATTGTCTTGCTTGTCCCTTTTTTTTCTTTATGATGCAACCGTTTTACGCAGATTTGGAGTTTGTTAATGTAATATTTGGAAAATGGCTCAAAAAACCCCCCTTAAATTTACATATCAGCTTTTCTTTCTGTATATTTTCTTATCGTTTCAATTGATGAAAAGTATATTAAAAAAAGTATGTTAAAGTATTATTAATTTTATCCAAATATAAATAAGTTATAATGTAGAATGAATAGAAAGAAAAGGTAAAATAATATTTAATTTCTCTTTATTTAATGTTAAAACTCTAAAATAGAAAGACAAAAATGGCATTTAGCTTGGTACCATTCTATCAACCGATAACCATGCATATGTGGCTATAAATTGATGACGGGATGCCAAGTAAGTGAAGGAAATAAGGGTGAGCTCGATTTCGGAATCAGATTGAATCGATTTGGAATTGAAAAAGCGAAAACTGAATTTATGGATATGGAAGAACCGGAAATTAAAACGAATTACATATTTGGTTCCAATCGGTTCTATTTACGGTTCAGTTTGATCCCAACAAGTTTCGTGCCCACTTTTAGTTGTTAGGGTCCAGAACTGGACCAAACCGAGAGCCAAATTTATGGATATCGAGAAACTGAGAACTAAACCGCATTACATATTTGATTCCAATCGATTCCGACTCAATTCGGTTTCAATGGTTATTTTGCTCACCCAACGAGAATTTTGCTATTTGTGTTTGTACTCGAAGGAAGGAAGTTAATCAAGAGCTGCAATGCTTTTTAGAGTTTTGATTTTTCAATGTGTCGTCTTCTTTAGCGAAACCCAGTGGCGGAGGGAGAACCGAGGCCACCCGCTGCTCAACCCCACAATCCCCATCTATTTTAATAAGTCTACCATAGTTGACTAAGCTCTTTAATTAGATTAATTTTAATTGTTTGTCTAAAAAATCAAATTTACATAATTACTCATTTTATATTGTCTCTATTACCATAGTTCGCTATTTAAACATTTTATGTTTTCTTTCAATAACTCGTAAACATGAGCACATACATTTCCATTACAACTATATATATATATATATATATATATATATATATATATATATATATATATATATATATATATATATATATATAGAGAGAGAGAGAGAGGGGTTAATTTACGTTTTTTATATTTTTATTACTAAATTATTATAAATATAGCTGAATATCTATGTTATAATTTTTTTAGATTCACTCCTTATTTTAAGAATGTATGAGTGAAATCCGGAAAAATAAATAAATAAATAAAATAACATTGGGATTTTTATTTAGAGGATCCTTTTATTTGTCAATTTTCTCTTTTCAAATTTAAAGACTTTTTTTTTATTATTTGAAGATAAAATTTATTTTAATATGTTATTACTATCTAAGCCCTCCTTATTAAAAAATATTGGTTCCTCCTTGGCAAAACCGAGCTTTAACATCTCTATTCTAGAGGTAATAAATATTAATGTAATCAATGCGAGTGTGAAGATGTATGTCCAATTTCTATTTTACGTACATATGAGAGCTTGACGTAGGTTTTGGGGTTGCCCAATGTACATTACTGTGAAATTGTATGTTTTTCTTGGCAGGTAACACAACATTGCAAGTTTTTCAAGTGACTTGATAAGGATGAAGATTGCAAAAGTAAATAAAGATTAATGTAATTCCCTGCCTTTACATTAAATAATGAACCGTATAAATACAGAAGGATTTCTCAAAGAAAGGAAAGGATATACACCATCAATTACATAAATACATATATAAAATATCTCTCGCTAAGAGTCCCCCTCAGTCTTAGTGGGAGGAAGACGGACGCTGAGACTGTCTCTAAAATCGAGAAATAGCTGTCGTGGAAGACCTTTAGTAAAGATGTCAGCATATTGATAAGTAGATGGAATATGAAGAACTCGAATCTGACCAATAGCGACCTTTTCACGAACAAAGTGTATATCCATTTCAATGTGCTTGGTACGTTGGTGTTGCACAGGATTACCGGATAAATAGACAGCAGAGACATTGTCACAATAGACGATCGTAGCACGTTTCAGAGGGGCATGTAGTTCGAGAAGAAGGTTGCGAAGCCAACAGGCTTCAGCAACGACATTAGCAACACCATGGTATTCGGCTTCAGCACTTAACCTTGAAAGAGTGGCTTGACGTTTGGCAGACCATGAGATGAGATTGTCACCGAGAAAAATGCAATATCTGGATGTGGAGCGGCGGGTATCCGGGCAACGCCCCAATCAGCATCAGTATAGGACACTAGCTGAGTGGAAAGTGAGGAAAATAACGTGAGACCATGATCTGGGGTGCCTTTGATGTACCGTATAATTCGTTTTAAGGCATTAAAGTGGCTGATTTTCGGAGCGTGCATAAAGAGGCAGATCTGTTGCACGGCGTATGCAATGTCCTGACGTGTGAATGTAAGATATTGGAGAGCTCCCGCAAGACTCCGATATAGAGATGGATCAGCCACAGGATCACCAGCATGAAGACTTAGTTTGGAATTAGTGTCAACGGGAGTGGTGACTGGTTTGCATGTTTCCATGTTGGCACGTTTGAGGATTTCGTCAACATATTTGCGTTGAGATAAGAACATGGTGTTCTTGGTGCGCGTGACAGCAATTCCAAGGAAGTAAGAAAGCGGGCCAAGATCAGTCATGTCGAATTCCCGTTTTAGAGCACCGAGGAGCCAAGTCTTGAGTGTTGTAGATGAGGTAGCTAACACTACGTCATCGACATACAACAGTAGATAAGTGGTCTCATGTTGTTTTTGGTAGATAAATAAGGAATTGTCACTCTTGCTGCACACAAATCCAATAGTTAGTAAATAAGATGCGAATCGTTGATACCATGCACGCGGTGCCTGTTTCAACCCATACAAGGATTTCTTTAATTTGCAAACATGGTCCGGATAACGGGTGTTAAAAAAACCAGGTGGCTGGTGCATATATACGGTTTCCTTCAATTGACCATGTAAGAAAGCGTTTTTCACATCCAATTGATGTACATCCCAATCTCGTGCCATGGGAAGACTAAGAACAGTACGAATAGTGGCAGGTTTTACAACCGGGCTGAAGGTTTCATCGCAATCAATACCAACTTCTTGTGTTTTTCCATTCACTACAAGTCGTGCCTTGTAGCGCTCCAAAGTGCCATCTGCCTTAAACTTGTGCCGAAATAACTAGTCACATCGAATAACATTGTGATCGGATGGTCTAGGCACAAGATCCCATGTTCCCTGTTTCAATAAAGCATTATATTCAGTAGTCATAGCATCGAGCCAGTTTTGATCTTGCAAAGCGACCTATGGGTTGGATGGGATTGGGGATATTTGTTGAGTGTGGAGTGTGTATTTGGGGTTTGGTTTGATAATTCCACTTTTAGATCGTGTATGCATGTGAGAGGATGGTGGAGGGTTAGGGATAATCGGCGGTGATGGTGGTGAGGGAGGTGGGGAAGGTGGAGGTGAGAGTTATGGAGAAGTTTGAGGTAAGGGTGGGGGTGAAGGTGGTGGAGAGGGTTGTGTTGTATTCGTTGGGATAAGTTGAGGGTGAATTAAGTATGGTGATGGGTCGTTTGCATCTAGAAACTTATAGGATTCAGCTCGATATTTTGCAATATTAGAATAAGGGAAAATGTGTTCATGAAAAGTGACATGGCGAGAGATTAGTGGTTTGGAGTTATCGAGTGGTAGGCATAGATAACCACGATGATTGTCGGGATACCCAAGGAATATACAAGGGAGGGATCGTGGGGCTAGTTTGTGGGGGATGGTGGATGTGGTGTTAGGGTAACATAGACACCCAAATGTTCGTAAATGTTTATATGTGGGGGTACGAAGGTAAAGAATTTGAGTTGGTGTTTTGTTACCAATGACACGTGATGGGAGGATGTTGGTAAGATATGTGGCTGTATGGATCGCATAGTTCCAAAAAGAGGGTGGTAGGGATGCATGAATTAAAGATGTTCGGACCATGTTATTTAGGGTGCGAATTATACGTTCTGCTTTGCCATTCTGGGAGGAGGTGTATGGGCATGTGAATCGAAGTTGAACACCATTGGTGTTGCAAAACCGTGTGAAGGCTGCATTGTGAAATTCACGTCCATTATCGCACTGAAAGGATTTAATGTTGGTGGAAAAGTGAGTTTGGACATATTTATAGAATTGCGCGAGGAGCAGAAAAGTTTCAGATTTGGCTTTAATGGGAAACGTCCAAATATAGTGTGAAAAATCATCAAGTAACACAAGGTAGTAGTTATGGTTGAGTTTACTTTTAACAGGTGATGTCCATATATCAGCATGAATGATATCAAAGGGTAAATAGGTAACAGAAACAAAATCATTAAAGGGTAATCGACAATGTTTTCCCAACGAGCAAGCATTACATGAAAACAAAGTATTTTTAGAGCTAGAAAAAGAAAGACATGAATTTAAATATTGTAAAGTAGAGACAACATGATGACCAAGACGATTGTGCCATATATTTGGAGACTCCGTATAAAAAGCGACAGGTGGGTGCTCGTTGGTAAGTGAGGGTGTGAGAGGATAGAGATCGCCAGGGCTGTCACACCGGGTGATATGTTTCTTCGTGATTAGATCCTTCACAGTAAAACCGAATGGGTCAAATTCAACAGATGTATTATTATCACGAGTAAGTTGTTTCACAGCAACAAGGTTTTTGATGATGTTAGGGACAAGGAAAACATTGTTTAGGCGATAAGGGTGATTGAGGTATGAGGTGATTGCATTCCCATAGCCAAAAACTGGAACTCGATGGCCATTACCAACCAAAATATAATTATCTTTATTAAAACGAGAGAGATTAGAGAGCTTACCAGCATCGCTAGTGAGGTGGGAGGTTGATCCTGTATCCATATACCATGAGCTATCAGGTGGTTGCATGTACATGGTTTGGAATGCTTGTGCAAGTTCGGTTGGTGTCATCTGGCTGGAGTGGTCCGATTGTGATTCTGAGGCAAAGTTGGCTTGTGGATCCGTGTGAACTTGTTGTTGCTGCTGTGCGAGTGAGAATCGAATGTTTGGACAAGGCCCCATAATTCCAACCTGAGGAGCTGTGGGGTACGGGCAAGGTGGGGCGGACCAGGGGTATGGGGGAAACCAACCGGGCCATTGCCATGGGGTCTGCTGCGATGAGAATCTGTCGTTACCACGTCTGCATCCTCTGCCGCCTCGTTGTCTGCCGCGAGACCAACGTCCTCCGCCACGCTGATTACCCCGGTGTTGACCACGGCCATTGTAGCCTGAGGTGTGGTTATTAGTGTTGTTGTTGGAGTGTTCAGAAGTACCGGAGTCAGCCCGTTGAGGGACAAGAGCTTGGGGAATGGTGGGGTTAGGTTTGTTACGGGGGGCTTCTTCAAGGAGAAGGGAGGATTGCGCTTTTGTAAAGCTGGGAAGGGGGTTGGTTTGTTGTATAATGGTAGCGACAGTATCGTAGTCCCCCTTTTTGAGACCGGAGATGAGTTGGAGGACCATCTTCGTTTCTGACACCGGGTTTCCAACGTTTTCTAGTTGATCGGCTAGGTTCTTGAGGCGTGCACAATATTCAGTGATGTTAGAGAAGGCAGAGAGATGGGTGTTGTTAAATTGTTCCTCGAGGTAAACTGCACGAGTGGTTTTATTCTCAAGAAATATCTCCTGAAGACGCTTCCAAAGGTCAAGGGCCGATGCACCAGGTTTCATGATGGTGTGAGCGAGATCAGGTGTTATGGTGGTGTAGATCCATGATTTTACAAGGGCATCAAGACGATCCCATGTGTCCTTATCAACATCGGTGGGTTTGGGGGCTTTGTCATCGATATGATCCTTCACGTTGTAAGCACAAACGTGAATGTTGAAGAATTCCACCCATGAAGGATAGTGATCGTCAGACCGGTTGAGAATGAGAGGTATGGCATTCCTGATGTTGCTCACTGTGAATGCCAGGTGGAATGTGGATTTGGTGGTTGCTGCATCGCCTGGCATGTCAAGGAGAAAAGAAGGAGATGTGGGGAAAAGAACAGAGGTCGACTGCTGTGAAGGGTGCGATGGCTTAGGGTTAAGCCAAAAGAGGCTCTGATACCATAAATATTAATGTAATTCCCTGCCTTTACATTAAACAATGAACCGTATAAATACAAAATGATTTCTCAAAGAAAGGAAAGGATATACACCATCAATTACATAAATACATATACAAAATATCTCTTGCTAAGAGTAAAAAATCAGAGCAAATTGATCCACAACACATGTATATGGTTGTTTTGTTACAAGTTATATTAGTTTTGTTATTTGTTATCTAAATGATCCCGATAAAACTTGTTGTGAAGTTATCTTAGGAAATGCTATGTAATTAGTGTCTAGTTTTGTTACGAGCTAGTATTGTTTTGTAATTGTCAACAATTAAAAAAAAAAATGTGTGTAAACATCATCAAAAGAATCATTTCATTACACAGGTAGCCATTACATTAAACTTAAAGTAACTTACATGAAATATACATCAAATTGTACCAAAAGTTTATACTAATTTCCAAAAAAAAGAAACAACCATATTACACGTGTGATCTTTATAGATAAGATACTTTATAGATAAGATTCTAAAATAAATATAAAAAATCAAGTCTATTAATTCCACGTGTGGTATGTACCTCTAGTACCTTTAATTCTATTTCTTCAAGAAGACGAAAAGAAACCTATAAGCATTAATTCATCTTTAGTTAAAGAAATGTTAGATATGATAGAACTCTAATATGTGATCATGTAAGAGAATGCCAAAATGCAACTTATAAGAATGTCATCTTGCACGATCATGACTTTCCTTCAACCTCATCTATAGAATCATATATAATTTACTTTTAAGGCATAAATAGTTTAGCAGGTGCATGGTTCATTCGTTCTCTAGCAAATAACAATCCGCTTGCAATGAGTTCGTTTTTTTCTCGTTTGTTGATGTAGCAATTCATTCTTCAATAATTTTATAACAAAATATTCAGAAATTCACCTCTCATAAATATTCCTAACCTTGCTAATTTCTTATTTGAGAAAAAAAAAATGTCTATTGTAGACACTCATAAATATGTCTATTGTATACACTAAAATACACATATTTATGGCATATTTAAGGCTATCTTACCATATCTATGTCAAAATTATTTTTTAGTTTTTATTGAACGCGGAAGAACAATGATATATATTATCTTTCACGGACTATATTGAGCATACATAAACAAAACAATGTCTGTTGATTTTGCTGATACGATTACCATATCATACAAGTTTATAAATTGCATTTAAATTAAAAAAAAAAAAAAAAAAAACAATTTACGTTTTTATTGATTAAAAACGACATGCTACATCACTTATTGCTCATGAAAATACTTTTAAGTTTAACGTATTTTTTCCAAACAAAATAATCGTTATTGGAAAATTATTAATTGATAAATAATAGAAATATGGATGATTTTGTAGTTAATTTACATTTTTTTAAATTAATGCAATTCTTTCTATTAATTAGTTGCTTTGAGTTAATATTTAGAATATTCACAAAAAAAATAAGTTATCCTAAAAAGTTAACAACACAGTCCGTTACTCGTTAATCTGTTATGTCTGCAAGTGATGTTCAGTCTAGCTAGGTTGATACACCAGGTTTTATACTTATATGGGGCGTGAGGTTAAAAGTTTGATTCCCTTAAACTACCTCTTGTGATACCGCATATGGGGAATTATTTCTAGAAATATCTATGGGGGTCGGATTTACCCTATAAAGGAGTTCGAGCTCATTGAAATATTGTGAATAGGATTTCACTTAATTTGTTTGTTGTTTCTAAAAAAATCCGCTACTTTTATCTATATAAAACTTTTAATTTTAATATTAATATTGAGTTCGTCCAATAAAGAAGGTAAATATCTAAACATGCATCCATAAATTAACTTGTGTGATAATGCAAACACAAACTCATTAATGCACACCATATAAAGATAGATTACTTGAGCTATTTATTGTGTGTTACAATAAACCAATAAGAATTTAGTAAAAATTAAATTATTATTTTGAGTTCGTCCAATAAAGAAGGTAAATATTTAAACATGCATCCATAAATTAACTTGTGTGATAATGCAAACACAAACTCATTAATGCACACCATATAAATATAGATTACTTGAGCTATTTATTGTGTGTTACAATAAACCAATAAGAATTTAGTAAAAATTAAATTATTATTTAATCAAATAAATATATATATTAAATGATTTCCATAACTATATGTATATTAAATGATATCCATAATGATAATTTTTATGGATACTAATTAAATTCATCATTAATATTCGCAATAATATTATTTCAGAATAATTTGCATCTAATTTTTCATTTATAGATTTGTATTTTGTTTAATGGCTCACTCACTCAAAATACATTAAAGTTGCGTAAAACATGGAAAGCAGAAGTGTATTCTAATAGAATGAGAGTTTATTTTAAAAGAATGAGATTATATTCTAACAGAATGAAAGTGTATTCCAGTATAATACACTCTCATTCTTCATATTCTATGCAATTTTGTTCTATTTTTAGTGAGTGGATCCATAAACAAAACACAAACTCATACATGAAAACCTAGATGTGAATTCATTTTAAAAGAATGTTATTACTGACATTAATGACAAATTTAATTAATTTTTACAAAAAAAAAAAAGAATTATAATTATGGATATCATTTAATATACATATAATTATGGAAATAATTAAATATCTATCTTTATTTAATTAAATAATTATTTAATTTTACTAAATTCATATTGGTGTATTTTAGCACATAATAAATGTAAGAAACACATTAACCTAACCTTAGATTACTTTATAAATGCTAGTGAGTGTGGTATCACACTTATCACGGTCCACGTAGGCGTCACGTCAACTTTGTTACATTCCTTCAAATTTGTGTCATCTTCATGGCAGGGGTTGCCACACTTGCTATGGTTTTTTTAATAATTAATTTTAAAAAAAATAAACATTTCAAACATACAATTTTTTTACAACTAAAATTTCATTTAGCTAGAATAATAATTAGGATTTATAAGTCAAGGGTTGATTCTGTAATTTCAAAAACTATTTATGTAGAGAGAATTTAGAATGGGGTATTTTTTGTTAGTAGACCAAACCCTAGGGAGCTTTTATGTCAAACCTGGAGAATTTTGTTTATCTTCTCCTTCATTTGAATGAATTCACAAGAAGTTTCTTTCATTTTTGTTAATTACAACTTTAAAAAAAATCCTCGCTTTCTCTCCATGTTCCCCAAACTATACACTCTCTCATTGGTACAAATCTACCGAGTTGGCGACTCAAGCTTGGCATGCCAAGAGCTCAGCCCGATGTTCGCCGAGGTACTTACCGAGACCACACTGACTAGCCTAAAAGTCTCTAACACTTCTCGTGATTGAAATATATATATATATATATATATATATATATATATATATATATATATATATATATATATATATATATATATATATATATATAGAGAGAGAGAGAGAGAGAGGATCGGCCCATTGATTTTGAAGACCCTATACGAAAAGTGAAAATGGAACCCTAAATACAATTTTTTATATATAGAATAAAAATAAATCTTAGAAAGAAAAACTATAAACTAAATTAAATTAGCTAAAAATGGAATTATGCAAATTTATAAAATTTAAGGGGTGCAATATGTAAATTTTGAAAACTAACTTACTAAAAGTATTTAACTTCTAAATATCAATAATCAAATATAACTTTAGAAATGAATTACTTATAAAAATTCACACCAAATTTAAGGCGTGGAGTTGAACTCAGGATGTATGGGAAAGAGCTACACCTCCCTACCAATTGAAATACTATTATTTTTTAAGGGGAAAATTACAAAAATTGTCTCTATGGTTTGCCAAAAATCATAAAATCAGTCGGTGCTAATTTTTTTATGCAAATGATCCTTGTAGTTTGCAAAATTTGCAAAGATGACCCTTTTTACTAACATCGTTAGTATTTAACCGTTAGGGACTGAATCTGTAAGGGCATTTTCATCTTTTCAAATATAAAAAGGCTGAATTTGTAACATTTGATAAACCACAAGGAATTCTTCAATCTGTAAGGGCATTTTCCCTTAAACAACCAAAGCCTTAACCAATTAGGCTAAATTCAGACTTGTTTTATATTTTCAAAAATGATAGATTATTTTATTTTCTTATTTTTATTAGTTCATTTTAGTATTTTTAGCTCTTTTTGTTAGTATTGCATTGTATATTATTTATTTTCTTTATCATGGATCGTATCGGGTACTTTCTATTTTTCATGAGATATTTTGTAGGGTTTTAAAGCTCATTGTGCTTGTAGTTTGACTGGAGTTGGGCTTAGTGGGCTTTCGATGCATTATTGGGTTTTGCAGATCCATCAAATGAGATTTGGGCTTAAAAAGTTAAAGATTTGGATGAAGTGGGCTTTTAAAGATGGATCATGGATTCTTATTTTGGGTATGGACTATCTATATTTAAAGCTTGAAGGTGATTGGTCAATTTCAAATCATATGAGTCTTGGAGGGAACCAAGGGAATCCTGGGTAGTGGAATGGTTAGTAGAGAAGAATAGAGCAATAGCATTCCAACAACACTTGCGATGGTGGAATCTCAGGCGCGTGGGTACCCGCGCAACTGCACACTTTTGGGTATTTTGGTCATTTTGTTTACCATTTACCTTGGGGGTTGGATCTTTCAGCAACAACTTCGATTTTCCACCATTGAAGAGCATTAGAGGCGATTTTGGAGCTTAGATACTCATTCTTCTCATCTTTCTAATTAATTGGTAGATTCTTGATGCAAAAACACTTTTGTGATTGTTATTTTGTTGTCATGAGTGGTTAATTTCTCTATTTTGGTTAACTTTGGCTAAATTATCTACAAATTGTAAATAAACTAATAATAAAATAATAATAAAAAATATATTTTTACAAAAAACATTTTTAATAAAACAAAATATATTTCTAGCATATTGTAAAAAAATTACATAAAATTTATATGCTGTTTTACGTATTTATTTTACGTAAAATATATGTTTTTATGTAATTAAAAAAATACGCTTTTGTATAATATGTTATTATATTGTTATAATCCGAAAATATACTTTTAAACACCTAAAAAAACATAATAACATATTATACAAAAGAGAAATTAAATATTCTCCTACATTTTATTTTTACGTATTTAAATATCATCGTATATATGTTTTTCTACGTATTTATTTTACGTAAAATATAGGTTTTTGCGTATTTTAAAAAATACATTTTTTTATAGTATGTTATTACATTGCTATGATCCTAAAACATAACGTAAAAATATGTATTAGAATCAAAGCAAAACGGCATATATTTTTTTACATAAAACAAACTAAAGACGTTAACATAACGTAAAAATGCGTTATCGTACAATATGTTACCACGTTAATGTTTGTACGTAGAAAAAATAATTGCATATTCGCTTTAAAATCAACTAAAGACGGTAAGATAACGTAAAAGTATATTTTAGGATTATAACTCAATAACATATTATACGAAAATATATTTTTAAATATATAATAAACATACTTCACATAAAATAAATATATACAAAAAAAAACTTTTTTATGTTTTTTTAGGATTATGTTTTCGTATAATATATTATTATGTTTTTTTATGTATTTAAAAGTATATTTTCGGATTATAACAATGTAATAACATTTTATACGAAAACATGTTTTCTAAATATATAAAAAAAAACATATTTTACATGAATTTAATACGAATTATTTTTCTAGGTGAGAGAAAAAAAAAACTTATTTTTATATGAAAATGTAAAAATACGTTTTAGGATCATAGCAATGTAATCTTTAAATATTACTAAAATAAAACCTTAAATTCTTCAATGAAGAAACAAGGACCCTTGATTGCATTTTCCTCCTTTAGTCTCCACCTTAGCATCATTTTGCTGACATCATCCTTACCCAAAAAAAAATACACGCACCTCCCGAATAAAACTTCCTTCTTACGATTCATTCCTAATTTCATTCTTATGTTTTCTCTCTACACAATCAACACAATCAGCTCCCCATGAAACTCAATAGATATGAACCCTAACCCCTTCCTTCTGCTGATATGCGTAACCCCATTGATTTCATATATACATGGAATCGATCCTATGCGTTCTACTTCTGTTGATATGGAATCGATCCTATGCGTAACCCCAGGAAGCCCTGAGGGGCACCGCGTCTACCATCAACGATTTTCGATCATGTGTGTTCTACTTCAGATGCAGATGAAATATGTTAAAGCTCGATTAGGAGATCGAGTTCTTTATGCAGGTAAGATTTTGAAAACCCTAATTTCTTTATCAATTACAATTTCAGGTCATAAGTATAGTTAAAGATTTGTGGGAAAATGAAGCTGATCTTTGTGCATATCTATGCAATATTCAGCAAGAAAGGCTGACTGGATCTTTTAAAACTACTGGTTACACCATGTTCTTTTTAGAGGCCTTACGTGTCCCCCCTACAAAATTTATCCCTGCTGCCAAAGCAGGTGATGTTGTAAGTATTGAGTTTTATTATAAAGACATTATATTTTAATGCTATTCTTTTTTGAGTTTTTTTTCATTAAAACTACTAGTTACACCATCTAAAAAATGCAAATACTGGGATATGCCAGTTGCTTGAGAAGAAAGAGGGAATCTTTCGCCAAAAAATGATGGGCAAAAGAGTCAATTATGCATGTCGATCTGTCATTTCACCTAATCCTTATTTAGCTGTTAATGAAATCGGTGTTCCTCCTTATTTTTCCCTAAGGTTGACCTACCCCGAGGTAATTTTATTTTTACTCATGCACATAATATATTTATTACATCTTCATTAAAGATAACTTTTTTTGATTAAATTGTTTTCAGAGAGTGACTCCTTGGAATGTTGTGAAACTAAGAGATTCCATAATTAATGATTCTGATATTCATCCTGGAGCTACTCATTATGCTGATAAGGTGTGTTGATAGGATTCAATGATGACTAATTTTGTAATATATTCAATTAACGAATTTCAATCTAATCTAGGTTCAACAGGTGTCAACTGCGAGACTACCTCAAAGCAAAAAGATGCGTATTTCTATATCTAGAAAGTTACCTTCTTCTAGAGGCACAACTATACAATCCAAAAGCAGCACTGACTATGAATTCGAGGGTAAAATAATTTATCGCCATTTACAAGATGGAGATATTGTCTTTGTGAATCGTCAGCCTACACTTCACAAGCCCGGTATTATGGCTCATGTAGTTCGAGTATTAAAAGGGGAGAAAACTCTTCGTATGCATTATGCAAATTGCAGGTTAGAATAGTTCTGTTTGTCATATTGTATTATTTTATTGTTTTTAGGTTTCATGGTGTTAAATATTAATTTTAGTTCCTACAATGTTGATTTTGATGGAGATGAAATGAATGTTCATTTACCACAAGATGAGGGTCATGACTATGCAATGGTAATTAAGTATATTGTTTTCATTTTATATCTATTTTTTTATTATGACTTTCAGGAATAATATTTTGTTTCTATATGTTGTCAATGAGTAGGTATTGGTGTTTCAAGGTGGAGCAGGTTGGAATCTCTAACCACAAAAGGGAGATGAACTTTGTAATTGGTGTTTCAAAAATAGGTTAGTCAACTTTTTTCCTTCTTATATCGAGCTGACATTTTATTAAATTTCCAATTCAAATATGTATTGATAGATATGTCAATTGATCAAAGATGGCTTTTGTCACATTATTAAAATTTATATGTGGGTACATATGTATGATCTATAATCTTGTGGATATCAATCGATCTCTGATAGATTTTGTTCTATGCATCAGGGAATACTTTTTCTTTATCTTTTATGCAGTGGGAACCATGTCATGCAGTTGTTGCCACACCTTTTCTTATTGCATTTGAACTGCTTCTTTGCATCTATCTTCAAAATAGCCATGGTATGACAACATATGATATTATTATATTAACTGTTTAGAAAATAATACCATGTATATCAGTTCTGATTCCATACTAATTTTGTTTTATGTAGTTACTAAGCCTCTACCTTTAAGCCTGCAGATTGTCTTCCTTCCTCTGTTGGCATTTGAAGTAACCATTCTGACAGATTTTTTCCATCTTTCCTTTACTACAGGTGTACCATGAGTCAGACAAGAGGAGAACCAATCAATAGTAGTCCTACATTTGTGAATATAAGTGCGGGTATTTCAAGGAGTTGATCAATAATATTCCTACATTTAATTTCTAAATTGTCTCATGTAATGTTTTTGGTTCATGTTCCAAGTAAAATGACTCTTTTAGTCCCTGAGCATAGCTGATTTTAAAACATATCGTGGAGCTCCTTGTTGTTTGGTTTTCTTATCTGTTCCAGAATGTGGGGCAGATGTTCTTCGACTATCATGTGAGACTAATTTTTATTTTCAGATCATAGTCAAAGATGTCAATTTCCAGATAATGTTACTCGACCTTCAATTGGTATGATTACTTGCTCTCTTTCTCCATTTCATTAGGGATTCCATTGATTTCTTGAGATTGCTTTTATGACAATAGATCAAACTGATGGACCACCTGTGAATATCCATTGACTCCTCAAGAACCTATTTTCATTCATGGTAAATAAAAACCTAAGAAGCACTTTTAGGTATATAGTTGGGGACATTGCATAATTTACATATTTGATGAATAACATTTTTTTGTCTTATCTAAGGCCAATCTCAAATGGTTCAACTTCCTAATGATCCTAGAGGACAAGCTGCAACTACTTCTATTGAATCCTTCTATACCTTACACATCAAATTTTAGACCTCGCTTTCCTGTGATAGTTGCTCATACTCCTATAGTCTCATATTACATGGAAAGGTACACTATCGTTTCTTACTCTCCTTTAATTGGATATATGTAATTTTGTAGTTTTTTGCTAATTAGCACTAATGCTAATGGGGACCATCGATCAAGAAGGACTTTGATTAAATTTATTTCTACATGTCATTTTGTAGTTTTTTTGTAAGGGATTTTCTAATATGTGCCCTTAGAGCACATATAAGAAGTATTAATTAATCATAACTATTATCATAATTAAATGTTAAACATATTAATTATAAGAAATATTACCATAATTAAATATAAAATTCATTAATAATCAACATAATTAATGCATTTCACATTTAAATATGGTAATATTTTTCATAATTAATACTTCTAATATGTGCTCTTAGAGCACATATTAGAAGTATTAATTATGAAAAATATTACCATATTTAAATGTGAAATGCATTAATTATGTTGATTATTAATGAATTTTATATTTAATTATGGTAATATTTCTTATAATTAATATTAGAGCACATATTAGAAAATCCATTTTTGTAATTAAATAATTTATTTAATGTTTTAATTCCATCATTACTTCGTAAATCCGTAAATTAAAGAATATATATATATATATATATATATATATATATATATATATATATATATATATATATATATATATATATATATATATTGCAGTTTTCCAGTTACTGTTGCTGATATCAAGCATTGTCGTTAAACTTTCTTTCTGTCAACCCCAAATCACAGGTAATCATATATCCTTTCCTAATTACATGAATGTTTTTTGTATGGTATTTCAATTTACCATATATTTACTTAAGCCCATTGTTACAATCATACTTATGTATGTATGTGTCTTTAACTTGATTCTAATTGACTAATAATTTGATTGAATGATAAATTGGTCAGGAACAATGTTCCACATTTAGGTTAAAAATTTTGATTGATTACGTTTCTGTCATAAATCTACTATTTTGAAAGGGTTTAATGAGAACATATGACAATAAGGTCAGTTGGTAAAGAATAATTTTCGTATTTAGACCAATCTTATGAATTTGAAAAATATGATACTATCCGAGTATTTACACATACACAAATAATATGTAGAAAAATATAGAATAAATAAACATTACGCATACACAAATAATATGTAGAAAAATATAGAATAAATAAACATTACGCATACACAAATAATATGTAGAAAAATATAGAATAAATAAACATTACTTAAATAAAGATGAGAATAAACTCTAGCACTAAGTAGCATTGATAAGTTAAACATAACTTAAAACAATATAATAGAACATTGGCAAAGTCATATACAATATGAACCAATTTTGTTTGGTCACCCTTTTTTTGTTGCCCAGTACTTCGAGATACAAAAGAAAAAGGAAAAGACAAATCTGCCCTTTTTTTGTCTCTTTTCCAAAATTACACCAGGGCCCTTCCTTTTTGACATATGCGTTTTCATCCCTTCTCCAAAAGGGTACCCTAGAGCTGCCTTTATTTCATCTGCTATGTTTTTATTTATTTATTTATATTTTTCAAACAAATTTGACCTTGGTTGCAGTCTAAAAGATCAATCACATACATTCCCTTTGATCGAAAGTTGCAAAGCAAAACTCCATACTTTTTTTTTTTTTTTTTTTTTTTTTGTTCTAATTGTATGTTTGTATGTAATTGTGTATGTCATTTGTATTTGTATGTGTCTTCTATTTTTTTTATGCTGCTACCGAAACAACTATTATTGATGTGAAATTCTAATTTATCGTGTAATTGAGCCGTTTATGTTGTACTCAATGATCATAAACTGTGTTTTGAATTGAAGTCTTCACTAGCAGATCTATCTGAAAAAATTGTTAATTTCTCACGGAGAATAGTTCAAATGGGAATGCAATAACGGGGGATGATATTAGAATTTATATTGGTATTGTTGTTGATGATAACTTATTCAAATTGAGGAAGCGTTTGGTTGATTTTGTGGTTGATAAACAACAAAAAATGGTAATAAGAACTAAATTGTGAGTTCTGAAATTGACCTACACCTTTTTTTTTACAAAGATTCCTATTTACCATGTGGTTTTGAGTGATCATTTTTATTGTGCAAGTGTTATTTCAGCTTCACAGTGAGCAAGGGTGTAACAATTTAATCGTTTATATTTTTTTTGCTTTGATTCTTCTTTGCAGCGTGTAGAAATTAAGCAAACACTAGCCGATGTACCAAGAGATGAATATGACGATATGCTTCATGCCCCAAGTCCTTGATATTAGAAAGAATTCAGATTTAGGAATTCATGGGTTTTGCATTAGATAACACGGAGAATTCAGATGTAAATATTCCATTTTTTTTTTGGCATCTGATAGGGGTAAAATGATCATTTACATAAAACCAATGTTTTAGTGTATTAGTGTTCCTTTGTTTCTTAATCAGCTTTATTGGTTAATTATGTATTTTCCAAACAAGTATCAATAAACTAGATTTCCTCTAAATGCTTAAATTTTTTTCTAACACCTCAAACCATAAATTTTTTTTGATGGGACAACATAAACACATGGTAACTTTTTACCTAATAGAAATATAATAATATTATAAAAAATAGTAAATATTCATTAAAAAAGGGCAATATATGCATTATACTAAGTAGGAAGCCAAATTTCTATAAATCCCTCGAACAAGGACCAAAGTTGCAACTTTTGGAGCCTTTTGATGCTATTTAACCTCTCCCTGAATAATATACCAAGAACCAAAATTAAAAGTGGTAAAAACAGAAAATAAATTTACATCTTGCTTGAAGCTACTTATATCATTAATCCCATATAGTTGTTTTACCCCTGGTATAAGTTTTTGCTCGGTATGCTAGATAAGTAATTATTATTATTATTATTTTTTTAAAATTCCATGGTGCAGTTTTTTGCCTCATTTTGAAGATGTTTTAGCCCCTGGTGCATTTTGTTCATTGCCTTATTTTCCGTCTGTGTTGTATAAGATTGTTACTTTCAACTGCAAGATATAACAATGTATATTCATTTGTTATTTTTAATGTTGCATCCTACTTTTATTTCTTCATATTGTAGCATTGTACTTTGAAATGATCTACCTCATTATAACAATCTCTTTTATGTAACAAACAAATACCATAGATATAAATGTGTAGATTTTTCAAAATTCAGCGTACAAAAAGAAAGTTGAAAAGTAGAATGTTAAAGTAGGGTAAAAAATTTCAAATTGCAATTCCTTAAAAACAAGTTGAAAGTAAAATGATGTAATGAATTTTGAACATTATAATTTTGGTTTTTAGCTTTTTTAGTTTTATATTTTTGCTCTGATTTAATTTATAAGTTTCAAATTCTTAAAAAAAAGTGGACATTAAAATTATTACCGGAGAACGTCCTTACCTTTTGATGAATGTTATGGGATTTTTTATACTTAAATGCATCCTTTATTGCCACTTATGCTGTAATAAACTTTAAAATTTCCAACAAAAGTATTACATTAAAAATTTCTTAATACTTACAACTTGATATATATATATATATATATATATATATATATATATATATATATATATATATATATATATATATATATATATATATATATATATATATATATATATATATATATATATATATATATATATAAAGTGAATATACCTAACAACCTTATATAAGCTTAGGTACCTAACCTCATCAAACTACGTCATTTTGCATTAAATTTTCATTGCAATCATCTAAGGTTCTTAAACTTCATCCCTAAACTTGATTTATTTAAAAAAAAATTGGAAATTCATCATTATATTTCTTCTACATCCTTTTATTTGTAGCGGTAGGATATGAAGCCCAAACGTGATGTAAAGGAAAGATATTGGTGAAAGTCTAAAGATTTTGGAAGTAATCAAGTTATGGAGTTGAAGTTTAAGAACCTTAGGCAATTACAATGTAAATATGATACAAACAGATATAGCATTATGGAGTTAGGTACCTAAGCTTATATAAGGTTGTTAGGTATATTCACTTTACCCATATATATAATATATATATATATATTATAAACTGGTGGAGATATAATATGGTTTTTGGGGTTATTGTTCAACAAGAAAAACCATAGAGAACTGTAGAGCGTCATTTTGTTCCGTCATGTGGTGAGAACGACATCAGTTGTGTACCAAATTCGTGTACAATTGTAGCATCTTTCTTGTGCGGACTGATTGTTGGTGAATGTGATAATGGAGATGAATATCCAAAAAAAAAAATTATTTGTTTGTAAAGCAACGATTTTAGATTGCAAATCGTTACCGTTTCCAATCTTTAAATACGCTACGATAAATTTTGCTATGGTGGTTATGAGTTGGAAGCAGTTGCATTTCAAGATCATTCAATTATCATATGCACTGTCATCGTAAGACTTTATCTGGATTCTATTTTAGGTATATTATTTTATATTATTTTATTCCTTATATGTTATTTTCTTTGTAGTGATCTGCTTAAGGATCAGGCGGACTATGATAACTTCCACCTAGAATTGTTTGCCTTTAATACATGGGAAACGGAGGGAGCTTCTATTTAACCTGTTTCGGATGAAGCAATTATAAGCGGAGGTGTAGTTTACTTCTTATTCTCTAACTATGACATTTTAAGATTCGATGTATTTTCGGAAGAATATTTAGTGATATCTGCACCTTCTATTACTAATGATATCAACTCTTATACATCGAGGCTTATCAAGTTTGATGAAAAATTGTCATATTTTTATATAAGTGGAGATCTTTCGTGGACTATTTGGGTTTTCAATCAGAATCGGTGGGTTAAATTAGATGTTACTAATTACAATGTTGGTGAAAATGAATGATGGTGTTATCAAAACAAATCTCTTTTATTTCTTTAAAGGAAATACGATTCAACATGTCGTTCCGGCACATCATTCGCATGGAGTATTTTTTTTTTGTTCAGATTTTAAGATGGTTACTATGCCAAGTAAAATATGTGATTGTATTTATTTCAAATTGCATTTGAAAACCATGTTTTCTTCTCATGCACATATTTTAATATTTTATATTATTTAATGATTGAATATTTTGTTTTTTTTTATTTATAGTTTTAATCTTCAAGTCATGTTTTATTTTGTTTTATGATATTAATTTTTTTAATATGTGTATTCAAGAATTTAATAAATTCATTTTAAGAGTTTTGTAGATATTTATATGTTTTTTTATGCGTTCCCCGCGTTAAACACGGGTTATAATCTAGTAACATATTATACGAAAACTTATTTTTTTAAATACATAAAAAAAATATTTTACGTAAAACAAATACGTAAAAAAAACAAATAAATTGTTTGTAAATATTTTTTGCAATACGATAAAAATATATTTTGTTTTATTATATTTTTTTGTAAAAATATATTTTTTTAATATTTTATTATTAATCTATTTACGATTCGTAGATAATACTAATTAGTTTTCAAAAACATAAATGGTTCTAGCCTAGTTGGTTAAGGCTTTTGTTGGTTAAAGGAGAAGGGAGGAGGTCCCAAGTTCAAATTCTATTCCGCTCATTTTCTATAATTTATATTATTTTAACACAAATTATAAAAATAGTTCATGTGGTTTATCAAATGTCACAAATTCATTCCCTTTTATACTTGAAAAGATGAAAATATTCTTACACATTTAATCTCTAACGGCCGAATACTAACGACAATAATAAAAAGAATCGTCTTTGCAAGTTTTGCAAACCACAACGACCATTTGCATCAAAAAAATTAGTAGGGATTAAAATTATGACTTTTAGCAAAACATAGGGACCATTTTTGTAATTTTGTCTTTTTTAAATTACTTACACCCAATCTCTACTTTTTAATTGCAAATAATAATAATAATAATAATAAAAGTTTGAGGGTGGATGTAGACATATCGTTATATATCATTTAAAAAATATAATATTATTAAGAGTAAATTACACGAATGGTCCCTATGGTTTGGGGTAATTTGTATGTTTGGTCCCTAATTTACTTTTTTAATTCGGAAGGTCCCTACTGTTTGTTATTGTTACACGATTGGTCTTTATTTTTTGTTTTTGTTATGCGTTTGGTCCCTATCTTACGTAAAAAGACAGTCATTTAAAAAGGGAAAAATTTGTAGGATGGGTAAAGTAAGGTGAGGGGTGGGGTTGGGGGTATGTTTATTTAAATAAATTAAAAAATCAAGGGAAAAATAGACTTTTTATGTAAGATAAGGACCAAACGTGTAACAAAAACAAACAGTTAGGACCTTCCGAATTAGAAAAATAAGTTAGGGACTAAACACGCAAATTATTCTAAACCATAGGAGCCATTCGTGTAATTTACCCTATTATTAAGCATAACAATATCATTTTTGCAATCATATTTAAGTCTTCCAAGTTCAAAGTAGTCAAATTGAAAAACTAAACAGAACAAAAGCTATTTCAGTTACATCCAAATATACTTTTTTTAATGTAACATCCAAATGTTTTTATTAGAGCTAGCCTTTTTATTTGTCATGTCATTTTCGTTAACTTTATAAAACATAAACTTAAAGCATTTAATTATTGATCCTTTTTTTACATTAACTACTTTACAATTATTTTATAAATGTTTTTATTAGAACTAGCTTTTTTTATTTGTCATATCATTTTTACTAATTTTATCAAATAAAAACTTATTTACTTAAAACACATAATTATTGATATTTTCTAAAATTAATTAATTTACCATTATATTTGAGAAAAAATTAATATCTGATTTAGTTTGTTATTATCTAAGCACTTATAATATTCATAAAAAGAAAAAGTCTGTAACAATAACATTAAATAAAATAAAGATATCACAACACACAAAATTAAAATATGTAGTACTAAGGCTATATTTAGCGTACTAGCTGAAAAGCTAGCTGATAGCTGAAAATCTAGTTGTTTAATCAAAAGCTAGCTGATAAAAAATAACGTTTGATAAAACTAACTGAAAAGTTGGCTGAAAAATATGAAATAACATAAAAGGATATTTAAAAGAATGTGTTCTTATAATTAATTAAGGGGTATATTTAAAAAAAAATTAAAAAGCTCCTAAAAAGCTAGTCTAAGGCTATGTTTGGCGTGCTAGCTAAAAAGCTGGATGTTAGCTGAAAAGCTAGTTGATAACTGAAAAGTTAGTTGTTAAATAAAAAGTTAGCTAATAGCTGAAAAGTTAGCTGATAAAAAATAACGTTTGGTAAAACTAGCTGAAATATATAAAAGTACATAAAATGACATGTAAGAATATGTGTTTTTATAATTAATTAAGGGGTGTATTTGGAAAATTTTAAAAAGGCTCCTAAAAAACTAGTCTACGTAGCTTTTCAAAAAGCTAGTTTATAAGCTATTTTTTGACTTACCAAACACGACAACATAAGAAACTCAAAATATAAGCTAGCTTATCAGCTAGTTGTGGCGCACCAAACATAGCCTAAATAGCTTTTCAAAAAGCTAGCTTATAAGTTATTTTTTAGCTTGCCAAACATAACTTCTTAAAAAAGTTTGAAAAATAAGCTAACTGAACCGCACCAAATACAGCCTAAATATACACAATCGGTTTTTTTTACATATAATAACAGTCAAAATCAAAAGACACTTAAAAAGGTAACCAAATCCCTTTTTTAAATTAAAAAGATGATAAAGTTAGTTATAAAAAAATACAATATAACCATTACAAATTTAATACCGATATTAAAAATCAAAACAAAACAAAGTAATTAGTCAAAAACAATAATACTGTAAGGGTTAAAATATTGTCGGTAAGTAAAATGAAGCATTATTGGATAAATGTGCTCACCTATACAAAACACAAAAATCAAAAAATCATTTAATTGTATAAAATAAAAGTATCACATTGGAAAAATCAAAAAATCATCTGCCCTCTAAGAGCACACGGTATGGGGCTTATTGCCGACGTGGACAAGCCTTAACGGCGTGGTAATGGGGAAACACTGTCTTCTCTTTTCTTCTCATTGTGGCATGCATTGTTGTGACGAGAATGAGCCAACACGTCATTTTCCACCAATAAGATTTCTTTCTTTTCTCTCTATTTCTTAACACTCGTTATAACATTGACCATCATTTCCTATCTAAATGGTGTGGTGTTAAAGGTGATGTGTTATAGTGATGTGGCAGTTTTTTTGATGTCATAACACCCACCCATACCCGATGGTCTGTTCTAATAGCAGGAAACCTCTTTGTAGTAGTCATAATAACTAACATTTCAAAAAAGCTCACATTAGAAATGTTCTTGGTATAATAATAAAAAGAAAAAAAAAAAAAAAAAAAAAGTAAGATAAATTGTGTATTACCCAATACAAATTTTACCTAAACACTAAAACTGATTATATACAATTTCAAAAGTCTTGTATATCATCGGTTCATTTAGTCTTTACAAAAATGTGTTTCCTCAACGGATTCGTAAATTTGACAAGTGAAAATTGAAGAAAAATGGAAAAAACATGCTATACGGATTTCAAACATCTGTCATTCAAAAAAAAAAAAAACTTTAATAGCCGCCTATTACTAAGTACTAACAGCTAGTCACTTATGATTAACACATACAAAATGTTAATTTTCATATATTTTTAACAACACAAAGTAGAAACAATGTACGCAAAATTACTCATTAGCATCTTTTTGAAGCTCCTCCTTTAGCCTTTGGATCTCAGCATCTTTGTTTTCTAGCTGCTCTTCCAGGTTTACCACCTGATTCACAATTATCAACCCAATTATATTGTTATTATTGTTATCAACTAGAAAATAACTAAGGACTAAAAAACAACCATTTCATTTGATTTTTCAACTTCGTTCGTGAGTCCCTCCATGTGCTTGCTTAATCCTGCATCAACAAACAACAATTAATATTCACCAATACTTCCTGAAGCCTTATCGATAACTAAATTAAATTAAATAAAGAAATAAAATCCAACCTTCAAAATGTTTTTTAAGCTCTAGATTCTGAGATTTCTGCAAAGCAAGTTTCATTGATAATTCATGTATCTGCCACCCAGAAAACAAAAGTCAAAAACCAATAAGCACAAATGCATCCCTCAAGGACATAAATGTAATTTACTCTTACTACCTTTCCTTCCTTTGCCTGATTTCCAATCTCCTCATTCTCCTCCTGAAGAGTCCTGCATTTAGCCATTAACATCTTCCCCATCTTACTTTGTGGAGTGAAATTAACAGCACCAATATTATCCTCTAACTCCTTCACTTTTTTATCCTTCTCCTCCACCAAATTCTTCAATCACAACAAATTAAAATATATATATATATATATATATATATATATATATATATATATATATATATATATATATATATATATATATTTCATGAATTTTCTTAACGCATGTAAGCTTTTAATATGTTTATATCTTCTCTACCTTTAAACGTGTAAACTCTTCATGAATTGCTGGATCAAGTAATAGCCTTCTTGCCTTCAGAAAATCACACATTATTATTATTTAAAGATTTGCTACTACAGTTTAATCATATTAATGTAGTTATTTTTTTTTCACATGTGACTTTCAAAAGTCAAAATCAGTTGATTTAACTATAAAATTTATTGTTATTTAAATATACCTGCATTGATGGAGGCTTGAGTTGTGATCTTAAATCCCGAACTGCAGACTGGAGAATTCCCAAATGAATAACTTTTTTTAATTATATTTTCAAAATATGAAAAAGTAAACAGCTTTTAGTATGTCAAATAAAAAAAAAGGTACCTTTAAGTCTGATATCTCTTGTTCCCGTTTTGCAATGGTTACTATAAATGCAGCTTCCTTTTTCTTAGCTTTTTCTAGCTGAACAAATATAGAGTTTAAAAAAAAATGAATCAGAATTCAGAAACCATGGTTAGTTGGTTAGTTAACTGAAGTTACTAGTTAACCTGATCTCTAAGTAACTCCTCGGAAGATTTTAAATTCTGGAGATAACTGACAGCATTTTTAGGTTCTGCATAAATAAATTAGTTAAAATTAAATATCATCAATAACCATAATTCATTTTTTTTTATAAGATGATAGTTAAAGAAAACTAACCTGTTGTAATGTAGGATTCATTCTGAAATGCAGAATGCCACTTTTGAATTTCTGACTTTGCAGCTTCAAGCTCTAACTGGAACAAAGATCATTAAGATAACAAACAACACCATTAATATATATTATGGTTAAAGATATTTACAAACATATTTATAAAATTAAAAAAATAAAAAAACAAATTGTACATACTTGGCATGTGGCAAGATTATCTTTACAGCTCTGGAGACTACACAAGTTACAACACAGAGAAAGATATGAAAGGGTTAATTTATTATGTATGATTCAAAAATAATGTTAAAAACAAAAATAATAATTCATGTTTGATATTACCTCTCACGCAGAGATAAAATCATCCCAGTTGCTACACCTGATGCAGTTTCTTCTGGTTTTGAGTTAGCCTGAGATGCAAAACGAAGTTTTTCCAAATTAAAGATATTGAAGTCCTACTAATACAGCAACACAAGAATGACTTAATGGATTTGCTTTGATAACGACTTAATGGATTTGCTTTGATAACAAATTAAAGATATTGAAGTCCTACTAACAAACATACTTTTGTTTCTCCATTTAGGTGTTTAAGAAGAGCATTAAGTCAAACACCATGCTCAATGCAGATGTCTGCCTCAGGTATTTTGTAATGATGTTGGTGTACTTTTCTACTCAAAGGAACTTTTGACATAAAGCACAGGGAGATATCTATATTAAAGAAGAAGACTCTAATCATCTACCTGAGGATGTATAACCACTAAAAAACAAACAACTAAATAGAATACCTTTTTGGAGCCAAAAATATCATCTTCCTCGTCATCAAGATCTCCAAAACTCCTCTTAGTGCCTGCAATCACATTACAGAAGTCGAACATAAAACGAAAGATAAGTTACATGATTAAAAAAAAACGCTACTGGTTGTAACTCCGATAATTGATCATAACCTGCGCTTCTTGCGTGGTCGGTTCCAGGAAAATCACCATCGAAATCATCATCCTACGATTGCCGTTAATCAGAAAAGAAATTTATTAAGAACAATTTAAAACCCAACAAAAAAAACGCATACAATACAAACCCTAGAATTTATCACTTACATCGTCTATCTGAGGGTGAGGTGCCATTGGTGCTGCCACAGAAATTTAGACAAGAACGTGATTGTATCTGGATTTGAGGTTGTACGGGGAAAGAACGAAGAAAGGTAGACAAAACTGCTACGGGGTTGGATTACTTCGATGGTTTTTGCTTCTGCTATGGGCTCGTGACCTAGCCGCGCTTTGTTCTTTGGGAAAATGAGAAAAATGGAAAACAAGGGTGTTTAAAGTCACATGATTTTTTAATTAAGTCGGGAAAAGCCCCAAATTTAATTTCTCGATTATTGTGATCATGATATTTTCGTGAATTATCATTTGAGAGTTAATACCCGGTGATCAGCAGGTAACTTGTTCCAACCGGTCACCATTAACCTATTTCCTAGTCATCACCTTTCACGAACCATCACTGCTAAAGGGTTTCATGCATTCGAGGAGGGTTTGATGCTGCGAAGGGTTTCACAGTCCCCAATTTCGCAATTTGAAGCTCTGAAATCGTTGGTGGAGTAGAAAGGTACGTATATAGAAACAAAAAATTGATGATTCTGAGGGTGGTTATCTTCGTCTATGGAGTATGGAGTTCCAAGTTTGAACTAACAAGTTGTTTTTTTTTTTATGAAAGAGATGGCTTCTACTTTTGGAACTAAGATGCGTAAAGGGCCTAAGCTCCCTGAGAAGACATACATTCCAGACTCTGACTCCGATGATGATGCATTTGACTTTAGCTTCTTGGATATTTCTCAAGAAACTTTCAAAGCCCCCTTAAATCTATGTGATGATCATTTTCTTAACTTATCGTGTGACGAAAACATATTAAGGAGGAGTATTGATGGAATGGTAGATGATGGCGACATTCCTGGTATCCAACAAAATGAGCATGCCCACTTAGATGAGGACGATGAAGATATTGGTGTCGAGTTTAGGGTGCATGATCCCAATGTTGACTGGAAAGAAATGAGGCCCCGTTTAGGAGATTGTTATGAATCACCTGCTTAACTCAGGTTTGCCTTAACTAACTATGCAGTCCATGGAGGATACCAGCTTTATTTTGAAAAAAGTGATAGAGTGAGGGTTATAACTAAGTGTGGTAGTGGAAGCAGTGACAATAGAAAAATGTAGTGTCCATTTAGGGTTGCAGCTGGATAGAAGTACAATGAAAGGACATTCTAGATTAAATTTTGTAATAAAAATTCATCTGTGTGCTAGCAATTGGTTAGCCAAACACTACTTAAAAGATGTAATCATGAAGCCCAAGATGACATTGCTAGAGATGCAAACAAATGTGCTACAAAGGTTTTTAGTGAATGTATATGCTGAGGAATGCCAAAGAGCAAGGTCTACTGCAATGGGGATGATAGAAAGGAAGTTAGAAGAGCACTATGTCAGGGTTTGGGACTATGCAGTTGCAATTAGGTTGAGTAATCCAGGTACAACTTGCTTGGTGGGAGTAGAAAGTAATTTGGGGTGTAACTATTTCAAAAGGTTTTATGTTGGCTTCAAGGCTTTCAGAGAGGGATGGAACAGAGGATGTATACGGGTAATAGGACTAGATGGTAGTTTCTTGAAGGGGCAGGTAAAGGGGGAGATTTTAATTGTTATTGGGAGGGATGCAGACAACCATGTCTACCCAATAACATGGGTAGTTGTGAATGTTGAGAATAAGGACAATTGGACCTAGTTCACTGAGAATTTGGTTAATGATTTGGATCTTGGTGCTGGCAATGGACTGGTTGTTATCTCAAACTAACACAAGGTACCAACAACATATATTAGTATACAACACTGTTGTAAAAATCCCGACTAGGTCCCGATTAATCTCCGATTAATCCCTAGGCACTACTCGACCGACTAGAGGGCGCCTAGCGATTAATACCTGCATACATAATGAGTGAAACATTATGAATCGATGAAATTTTTACATTTTGAAGAAGTTTTATCTCAGTGGAAACTATTTGAGGCATGATTAGTGTTGTATTAATCATATTAACCTATTTTGTTATCATATTAGTGGTATTTACGAACTTTGGTATGATATTAGTCATATTTAATTTTTTAAAATTTAATAAATTAGCAATTAATGGTACCCGATTAATCTCCGCCTAGCCGATTAATCCCTTGACCCCAGTCCACCGACAAGCTAAGGTCGAGCGTTTTTTGCAACCTTGCTATACAATATATATTTATACGTAACACTCATTAATTTTTACATGTGTTGTGTTTGTTTGTTAATTATAGGGACTTCTACAGGCTGTGGTAGATCTACTCCCCAATGTTGAGCATAGATAATGTGCTAGATACATCTTTGCAAACTTTAGGAAGAAATTTACAGGATTAGAGCTAAATAATTTGTTCTGGGAAGCTGCTATGAGTACAATGGAAAGGGGACTTTCTTGCTACAATTGATAAGATAAAGAATATAACAGAAACAGGCTACACCTATCTTATGGAAAGGAAACCTAAAACTTGGTGTAGAGCCTTCTTTTCTCATGGGTATGCTTGTGAAGTAGTAAAGAATGGGGTTATAGAATGTTTCAATGGCATGATCAAAGTAATAAGGAATAAGCCTCTACTTACAATGCTTAAGGAAATAAGGATTCTCCTTATGAAAAGGTTTTTTCATCAAGGTCAAGAGGTAGCCAAATGGAGGGGTAATTGTGGGCCTAACATACAATTGAAGATTGATGAATTTGGGAAAGATATGAGGTAATATAAGTTTTTATGGGCGTGTATCCAACTATAGTATGTATTTATTGTTTATGTGTATACTTTGTTTGTCTTGTGTGTAGGTTTTGGACAGTGATGCCAAGTGGTGGTGATGTGTTTGAGACTAGGTATGGCTACAATGGATACAAGGTTGATTTAGCTACTCACACTTGCACCTGCAACTTGTGGATGTTGTCTGGCATACCATGCGTGCATAGTCAAGATGCAATCAAATATATCCACAAAGATCCAAGTCAATTCCTTTCTTCTTGGTTTCGCAAGGACAAATATGTTGCAACATACAGTCATAACATACAACCTATAGGTGGAAGAAACTTGTGGCCAAGGACTGAATTTATTAAACCATTACCACCCCCAGTTAGAAGGATGCCTGGAAGACCCAAACTAAAGAGAGTAAAGCATGCATCTGAATCATAAGATGCCAAATACCCCTCACAAAGGTTAAAGTTTCATAGGACTGTGAGGTGTGGAAAGTGCTAACAACTTGGGCATAATAAGATTTCATGCACAAATGATGAGGTACCTAAGCCCTTTGTCCAAAAAAGGAAGATTGGAAGACTTAGGAAAGATGGGGGAGGCCAACTTATCTTTGATCAATTCCCTCCAGTTGGGCCTGCTATACCAAGAAGGGATGCTGCTCCTCCCCCAGTTTTAGAAATTAGTGATCAAGATGGAGGTCCTGCTGTTAGTCCTATGAAAAAGGAGTAAGCCGGTTGCAAGGAGAAGAGGGAAAACTAAAGTTTCTGGATCAAGGAGCAAAACACCAAAGAAAACACCTAATGGTAAGTAACATAAGAGTCAAGCAAAAGAGGATGTGTCCCTAACCTGTGATGAGGATGTTGATGATATTTTTACCCAAACACATAATGGAATAATGGTAAGCAACCTATAAGTCAAGAAAAGGAGGATGTTCAGGAACAAGAGAATGACAATGAGGTGAAGGTGAATGAAAGAGTTACTTTAAAGGAGTTGTTGATGTATGGATATACACATGCTGATGCAATGGCTGCTATGAAAGAGGTATGTGTTGTTACACTCTTTTTAACTTTCATATTGTATCTTTACTAACTAGTCTGCCATATTATAGATTTATGGAGAAGTTGAGGAAATACATGTTGATGAAAGAGATGTTCAGGAAAAAGAGATTGAAGAAAGAGAGGTTGAGGTGACAGGTGCTTGACTTGCCTCTAAGTTAAGGTAGAACACCAGCATCCACATGGTCCATTGCAGCCTCTGGAGATTCCCAGTGGAAGTGGGAACAAATTTCTATGGACTTTATCACCAAGTTACCGATGACCGCACGTGGAGTTGACACGAATTGGGTGATTGTGGACCGGCTGATGAAGAGCGCTCACTTCCTCGCCATCAGTGAGAGTTCTTGTATAGAGAGATTGGTCGAGATTTATGCGAGGGAGGTGGTAGCTCGGTGTCACACCCCCAAACCAGGATGGCGGAAACATTCGGGGGTGGATGACTTCACGTAGTATCACAACAATTGAATATTGTAAAGAAAGTAACACACCATCATATATATATATATATATATATATATATATATATATATATATATATATATATATATATAATGAAAACGTATATTGTTGCGTTATACATGTTATCAAAAGAATATTACAATATGATGATAAATGTTCAATAATAAAAACATCTTTAGTGTTCCTTCTCCCAAAAGCTGGTAGTTACCTGTATCACTGATTCCCTGAGAAATACAAGTGGTTTTGAAAAAGTGTCAACAATTAAGTTGGTGAGTTCATGAGTGTTTCGAGTTGAAAAGTATATCCTTTTTGGTAGTAAATTGGTAAACGAGGTTTTCCGAAAATCCAATATCTTCTTGTAAGTGATTCAAAAGTTTCCAAAGTTGGAATGTGTTGGTATCTTTTATACTTGAATGATAAAAACAACTTTGTATGAAAAGTAATGTAGAAAACTGCAATGCACATATGAATCTCGTAAATCAATCTTGTTTTATACTTTTTATGTGAGTTTTATAACCATACTATTGACACTGACGGCCTGTAACAACATTCTTCAGGTGTTGCAGTGTTATGACATTTGTCACCCCAGACCTGCCGGTCTAACTATAGCTAGTAGTTTAGGTGCGGGATTGTCAATCCCGTATAGATCTATACACAAGTATCACGCTCTCCCTCCAAGAGATTATGGTATATAATACAGGACTTGAAATGCATACAAAAATGTACGTTGAAGTTTGAATATCTCACATTGCCTAGTATAAGTAGATTTACAATGAAATGACCTTACTTCTTTTGAAAGCGTTTCGTTTTTCAAGATGTATATGAAAAATGTAGGACTGACTTGTTAACTATACCCATTATAGTTTTTCAGATAGTATGTTCCATTTAGTAGAAATAACTTAGTGACATAATAGCTCTTGTATACATAAGTTGTTTGTATCGATATTCGAAGATAGAAATTTCATTTATGTTTATAAAATGATACTTTAACGTGTAATGTACTTGTATTTCCCCCCTAAAACATGAAAAATAATTGAAAAAGTAGGGGTATGAACTCACTCGTTAAGTTTGAAGAGAGAGGCTAGAGTTAAGTAGAACTTCGATCGCGGATAGTTGCGTCGTCGGGCTCTTCGGGGATCTCTGCAGCGTAAATCTTTCGTCGGGGGCTCGAGTGCGGAAACCGAGGTGAGGGGAGGGTCTTTGGAGCTTAGAAGTATGAGAGAATGACTGAGGAATTGTGAATGGTGTGCAAAAATTCGAGCTTATGCCATCTATTTATAGGGCTGGAAACCCCCGTACGCGGCGCGTACCTTCGAAGTACGCGGGGCGTAACAATGCGTCATGGCTTACGACTCCTGGCTAGCTAAGTGTAGAGTGGGCGGGCCGATGGGACTCAACTCTGGGTCTAGTACGCGGGGCGTACTCCCAGAGTACGCGGGGCGTAATATGGCCTGTCCCCTTCTAAATTCCGTAACTTTCGCGTACGAGTTCTGTTTTTCGTGTTCTTTATATCCACGCGTAGGTGAGATTATGCTCTACAACTTTCCTTTAGACTCCGTCGGCTAGTTTTGACTTTATTTTTAATGACACACTTTTAAATAGGCCGGGCCTCCTAAAGTTCGTTAAAAATTTATAGGTTCTTTATTCGGCGTCGGTTTCCGTTTATCTTTTTATCAATTTGCTCCTATTGTGGAGATCTTCAACTCTCATTTAGATTACGTTAGCTAATTAACACTCAATCTTCAATTCTAGTTTTTAGCCCTCTACTACTGTTACGAAACTTTGAAAATTCGTAACTTCTTCATACAAGGTCCAATTTGGGCGATCTTTTTATGCACGCTCACCTTTCAACGAGATCTACGATTTTTGTTTAGATACTTAAGGCTAAAATGCATATTATTGAGATTTTTCTTTTTACGTCAAATAATGTTTTAACGGCGTGTCGTAAATATACTAGTGGTTGTAATTTCTTCAATATAACCCGGTTTTGAGCGTTCTTTATGTTTTCGGAAACCTTGACACGTTATCTAATATTTGATACATCCCAACTTAGATATTTGAATACTTTATTTTCAAGGTTTATTTAGTTGTTTGACTTGTGAGCGTTACAATGCTTTTGGAAAATATAGTGTTGTCACATCATCCCCCTGTTAAGGGAATTTCGTCCCGATATTTAATCTAAGATAGAGTTTACAGTTTAGGGAAAAAGATGCGGGTACTTTTGTTTCATCTGATCCTCTCATTCCCAGGTGTATTCAGGTCCTCGCTTGGCGTTCCAGTGGACCTTTACGATAGGTATGCGACTTTGTTTAGTTCTTTTGACTTCCCGATCCATGATCTCTACTGGTTCCTCTACAAATTGGAGGTTTTCATTTATTGCAGTTTCGTATAGAGGGACGACAAGGGTCTCATCGGATAAGCACTTCCTTAGGTTTGATACGTGAAAGGTTGGGTGTACGTTGTGGAGTTCCTGAAGTAGTCTAAGTTTGTAAGCCACGGGACCGATCCTGGCAAGGATCTCGAATGGTCTGATGTATCTGGGGTTCAGTTTCCCACGTTTTCCGAAGCGTATTAATCCTTTCCAAGGCGAGACTTTTAGTAGGATACGGTCTCCAACTTGGAATTCCAAGGGTTTTCGTCTCTTATCTGCATAACTCTTTTGTCTATTCCTTGATGCCTTTAGATGTTCTGGGATTTGAACAATCTTCTCCGTAGTTTCCCTTATGATTTCTGGTCCAGTGAGCGTGTTGTCAGTTGGTTGTCCTTTTGCTAGTTGTGTGTCCCCCACTTCGGCCCAACATAAAGGTGACCTACACTTGCGGCCATAGAGGGCTTCGAACGGGGCAGCTTTGATACTGGTGTGGTAGCTATTGTTGTACGAGAACTCGACCAAGGGTAGATGTGTGTCCCATGCTTTGCCAAAATCGATTACGCAAGCTCTCAGCATGTCTTCTAGGTTTTGTATGGTTCTCTCGCTCTGGCCGTCGGTTTGTGGGTGGTAAGCGGTACTCATATCTAGTCTTGTCCCCAAAGCTTTTTATAGCGACTGCCAGAACCTTGAGGTGCATCTACTATCTCGGTCCGAGATAATGGATACGGGCACACCATGCAGTCGTACAATTTCTCTAAGGTATGTCCTTGTTAACTTTTCCAATTTATCCGTCTCTTTGATCGGTAGGAAATGCGCTGATTTAGTTAACCTGTCGACAATTACCCAAATGGTGTCGAGTCCGCTTGTCGTTTTGGGTAACTTGGTTATGAAATCCATGGTTATCCGCTCCCACTTCCATTCGGGTATTTCTGGTTGTTGTAATAAACCCAAAGGCTTTTGGTATTCTACTTTGACCTTAGCGCACGTCAGACATTTACTTACGTAAATAGCAATTTCGGCTTTCATGTTCGGCCACCAGTACAACTTCTTGAGGTCGAGATACATCTTGTCGGAGCCGGGATGTATGGAGTATCGTGTTTTATGGGCTTCATCCATGATGATTTCTCTGAATCCACCAAACTTCGGTGTCCATATTCGGTCCATGAAATAACGAACTCTGTCGCTCTTGGTTTCAAGGTTCTTATCCATTCCTCTAAGGGCTTCTCCTGTCACATTTTCGGATTTTAAGGCTTCTATTTGGGCTTCCTTGATTTACGTGGACAGGTGTGAATGGATCGTCATAGTTAGGGACTTCACTCGGCGACCTGAGTACTCCTTCCGACTGAGTGCATCAGCCACTACATTAGCCTTTCCGGGGTGATATCGAATTTCGCATTCGTAATCACTTAGTAGTTCCACCCACCGTCTTTGTCTCATGTTGAGTTCTTTCTGGTTGAGGATATGTTGAATGCTTTTATGGTCAGTGAAGATCGTACATTTCGTGCCGTAGAGGTAGTGTCTCCATATCTTTAGAGCGAAGACGACTGCTCCTAGCTCAAGATCGTGCGTTGTGTAGTTCACTTCATGAGTCTTTAGTTGCCTTGAGGCATAGGCGATGACCTTCCCTCGTTGCATCAGGACACGCCCGAGTCCTTGGTTTGATGCATCGCAATAGACCACGAAGTCCTCCGTTCCTTTTGGCAGGGTTAGGATGGGCGTACTACATAATGCTCGTTTTAGCGTTTGAAACGCGGCGTCTTGTTTTTCTCCCCAGTCGAAGGTCACATTCTTTTGAGTTAGTGTGGTGAGTGGCTTGGCAATCTTGGAGAAATTTTGTATGAACCTTCGGTAATACCCAACGAGTCCCAAAAATTGTCGGATCTCTGTAGGGGTTCTTGGAATCGTCCAACTCTCTATTTCCTTGATCTTCGAGGGATCCACGTGTATTCCCTCCTTGCTTACTACGTGTCCTAGGAAATCCACCTCCCGAATCCAAAATTCGCACTTGGAAAATTTTGCGTAAAGTTTCTCTGCCCTTAATGTTTCCAGAACCTGGCGGAGATGTTGGCTGTGTTCTTCCTGGCTTCTAGAATAGATGAATATATCATCTATGAACACGATCACGAATTTGTCCAGGAAGGGACGACATACTCGGTTCATCAAATCCATGAACACCGCTGGAGCATTTGTCAATCCGAAGGGCATTACTACAAACTCGTAGTGACCATATCGTGTTCGGAAAGCCGTTTTGGGGATGTCTCCTTCCAGTACTCGCAGTTGGTGATAACCAGATCTTAGGTCGATCTTTGAGAAGTAGCTCGCTCCCTGTAGTTGGTCGAACAGATCGTCTATGCGTGGTAAGGGATATCGGTTCTTGATTGTCAGTTTGTTCAGCTCTCGATAATCGATGCACATGCGAAAAGATCCGTCCTTCTTTTTCACGAACAGGACTGGTGCTCCCCATGGTGAGAAGCTTGGTCTGATGAATCCCTTACTCAACATCTCGTTCAATTGACTAGACAGTTCCTGCATCTCAGCTGGAGCTAAACGGTAAGGTGACTTTGCTACTGGGGTAGCTCCGGGGATTAAGTCGATTCTGAATTTGACTTGACGTTCTGGTGGGATTCCTGGAAGATCTTCTGGGAAAATGTCTGGGAAGTTGCAGACTTCCGGAATGTCTTTCATGTTCTTTGGTTCTTGTTTCTGGTCTACTACGTGGGCTAGAAAGGCATGGTATTCCTTGCGAAGATATTTTGTGCTTTAATACAGGAGATGATTTGCAAATTTGAACTAGGTTTGTCTCCATATATGATAAGATTTTCACCCTTGGGCAGACTGAGATGAACGGTCTTTTCATGGCAAAGAATGTCGGCATGGTGAAGACTCAACCAGTCCATACCGATGATTACATAAAAACTTCTTATCGAAATGGGCATAAGGTCGATTTGAAATAAGTGTTCGTTTAAATTTAATGTGCACCCTACATACGTATCACTTGTGCTTTCTGTTTTTCCATTAGCCATTTCTACAGTGAATGTTTTATTAAGTGGTTGGGGTCTTTGGTTAAGTAGGTGTTTGAATTTATGACTCACAAAACTTCTCTCCGCACTGTAGTCAAAGAGTATGCATGCATAAATGTTGTCGAGGAGAAACGTACCCGTAACTACTGTTGGATCAGTTATTGCTTCATTTTGACCAATCACCAGCACTCTCCCAATACCACCAACATTCCTTGTCTTGGGGCAGTCCCTCTTGAAATGCCCAGTTTCTCCACATCCATAACATGCTTGGCTTACCCCAGTACCAGGAACTTGAGTGACTGGTCGCGCTGGCGCTTTACAGAAGTGGGCAGTGTGCCCTTTCCTGTCGCAGTTCTTACAGTACATCTCGCGGAAATTACGGTGGTGATGGTAGTTGCATTTGTTGCACTTGGGCAAGTTCCCTGCATATTGTTTTGTTGGCGCCGGGGTTTTAGGAGTTGTGGCGGGAGCAGTAGCAGCATGAACCGCCACCATTTGTTTCTTTGAAGGTTCTTGTGAGGTTTGCCCCTTTCTCTTGTTCCAGAATTTCTTCTTGCTGTTGTTGTTGGCATTGTTATTGTTGTCGTTGTTCCCTTTGGTTGGTTCAGCTACGATAGTCGTGACTCCTTGGCAGACGCCATGATCAACGAGAGATTGCGCCATTTCCTTGGCGCTGTCGAAGGTCATGGGCTTGGAAGCTAACACACTTCCTCGAAGTTGGGGTGATAGTCCCCAGATGTACCTCTCCACCTTTTGGCTTTCTAGAATCAACATCCCTGGACAAAGTGTTATCAAATCGCTGAACCTGTTGGTGTAGCCTGCGATGTCCGAGCCTACCATCGAAAGGTTCCACAATTCTTGTTCAAGCTTCTGAATCTCGCCTCTTGGGCAGTATTCTCGAAGGAGCATTCGCTTCAAGTTTTCCCAACCCATGGAGTTCGCCACCACTAGGGTTAGTGTAACGACCCGTTCCCGGTATGTTGATTTATTGGTAATTATAGTGAGTTTTTCAAGAGGGACTCGGCGAGTTCTAGCCTGACTCGCCGAGTAGGGTCGCGTCTGAGGGCACGCGTGAGCCGGGGACTCGACGAGTCCATATCCCCGACTCGGCGAGTCCATCTGTTTGGGTGAAACCCTAAAATCCCCGGGTTGCCCACTATTTATACCACCTTATAGCCCCCATTCTCGCCTCCCTCACCCTGAGAACGCAGTGATAGAGCCCCAAACCTCCATTGAAGAGCTTATATGTGTTTTGGTGCCCTCTTTGTGAAGGTGTGAAGAAGGAGAAGAAGAAAGAAGCAAGGAGAAGGGTTGTAGTGCAAAGATCCAAGGCCAAATCAGAGTTTATTGAGGTATTTTCGGAGTTCCATCTTATTATATGCTTTAAACTTCCATTAGGGCTCTCCTAAGAGCTAGTTGGTGCTTGTTTCAAGCCTTACACTTGCATGAACGTCTTATTAAGTCGAAATATCTATGGATCTGAATGTTGGGGTGTTGTAGAGCCCAGATCTACTGTCTTTTTGGAGTTATATTCCATGATAACCATAGATCTACCCATTTTATGCATCTTTTAGCCTTATTTCCCTTATTCATGAGGTTGTGCACGTAAAGTTGGAAACTTTACGTGGTAAAACAGCTTATTGGACTCAGATCTATCAATTGTATGCTTTGGATTCAAACAAAATCAAGTAAAAATCAGTTGCATGGCGGCGACTCAGCGAGTCGGAAGAACGACTCGACGAGTCGGGTCGTGAGTCCCGAGTCCTTCAGTTTTATCAGTGTCGAGTGGACGAGGTGAGTCAGGAAGTGGACTCAGCGAGTTGAGAGTAGACTCAGTGATGGAGGGACTCGACGAGTTTGTTCATACAACTCGGCGAGTCCAAGGCAATCTTCTTGGGATCAAGAACAACTCGTCGAGTCTGTTCATACGACTCGGCGAGTCGGATGAAGATTGTCTGAGTTCTTGGATCAAGAGGGTACTCGTCGAGTCGATGCCAGACTCGACGAGTAGCAGTGAGTAAGAGTGGGACTCGGCGAGTTGGGTGGCCCAACTCGGCGAGTCAGCCCAAAAGATAATTGACTTTGGCCGAGGGTAAAAGAGTCATTTTACCCCAAGCGCAGTGTTTAGTATTTGATTGAGTGTGTTTATGGACTTGTAGCCGAGGAGATTCAGGAGCAGCCGCCGTTAGCTTCCCGAGCCACACACTCAGCAGCCAGCTTACGAGGTGAGTTTCCTTCCAGTAGGAACGGGTCTAAGGCCACAATGCCGGCCCATTCAGTTAGTAGTAGTTTCCGGATTTAGGTCCGATGCAGTAGTTGGTATGTTCGATGCCTTCGTGGTTCGAACAGGATTTGTGTGCTATGTTTTATGTGTTAAGTACTATGTGTTCCGGGCCACGGCCCGATGTAGCATGTCGTATATGTGTTATGCGATGCCATGTTCCGTCAGTTAGTTCCGGACTTCGGTCCGATGCAGTTAGTTCCGGACTTCGGTCCGATGCAGGGGACAAGGTCCCAGTCAGTTCCGGACTTCGGTCCGATGCAGTTAGTTCCGGACTTCGGTCCGATGCAGGGGACAAGGTCCCAGTTAGTTCCGGACTTCGGTCCGATGCAGTTAGTTCCGGACCTCGGTCCGATGCAGGGGACAAGGTCCCAGTCAGTTCCGGACTCGGTCCGATGTAGTTTCCGGGCTTCGGCCCGATGCAGTGGGCAAGGCCCAATATGTGTTTATATGTTATTGTATGGTATGTGGTAGTTTGGGGGAGCTCACTAAGCTTCGTGCTTACAGTTTCAGTTTTGGTTTCAGGTACTTCCGCAAGCAAAGGGAAGAGCTCGGGGTGACAGCATCGCACACACCGCAGCATGGCTTTTATCCTGGGGATGTCTCTTGATGTTTGGATTGATGTAGTATGATACAGTTTTCCGCACAATATTTTATTATGTTTTGGGAATATATCGCGTATGTTTTATGTTATGATACTTATATTATGGTTTTGATTATATGGAAAAACGAAAATTTTTGGGTCGTGTTTTTGGGTCGTTTCAGTTAGTGTCTTGACATGGCCGTTCCACCATGTCAAGGCGCGTTCAGAGAATGTACAAGCAACAAATTTTACTTTGCTTTCTTCAGGGCATGCACAAATTTCAAATACGGCTTCCGTTTTCTCTATCCATTGGGACAGAGCCAATACTCCCCCAGTCCCATAAAAGGGAATAGGTTTTCCATTGGTGAAGTCTTTGTAAGTGCAGACTCCGGAACGGCCTTGGCTTGGGCCATTTGTAAAGCTGTTTATTCCTCCTCCTGACCCATTGTTGCTCATTTGAGCCATTGCTGCGGTTACAGCGGCTGTTACAGCAGTTTGGAACATAGTTGCATCTATAGTTGGAGGGGGTGGTAGAGGTGGTGCTGGAGTTGAGTTTCTGCCTGTTGATCTACGAGGAGGCATGTTCTGGTAGAGAAAATAAGAACGAATACTATAAGTTTCTAAAGTTTGGACAATAGTATGTTAGTTGTATTTTGTAACTTGTTTTGACTTCAGTTTACGGTTTCAGGGTAGGCATAGAAATTTTTAGTTAGACCCATAAGTTTCTAAGAGATATAATAAAGAAGTTCTTCATATTTATATATATGTCACACCTAAGGTGTGTTACATTATGCTTCTAGTTTTAGGAAAATTTGACCTATCTAGAGGTCTCCGTTTACAGATACAAAAGAAAAAATAAGGGAAAAAAACTTTATCCGAGGTCCTAATCTATATCAAAATTGTTGGAGCTTGAACAAGCTCTACTTGTGGCATTTGGAGCAGGATTCGGCATCCGACCGTTTGACTCCCATCAGTCGCCTCTCGAGATCTGCTTGTTGTTCTTTCATCTCTCCTATTTCATCTAGAGCCGTTATCATTTGGTTCTGAAGTGTCCCCGTGTAGATTTGGGTATTCTCATGTAGTCCTTCCAAACGGCGGATGTCAACGGCGTTACCTTGGGTAGCAGCATTGATCTCGCGAACTCTGGCTGCTTGTTGGTCTGCCTGGTAGTTCTGGTTAGCTATAGCGTTCACAACAACAGGATGTGCTCGATCAGCTGAGCCTCCCCCACTGACGTTGTAAAAATCCCGACACATGCCGAACGGAGGGCGTACACCTTGCTGACGGCTCCAGTAGTAGAGGTGGCTTCCCCAGATGGGGATGGGTCCCGGTTGATATGGTCTGATTACGGGAGGATAGGGGATGGGAGGGTTGATTACTTCCGGTTCGGAGTCTGTTCCGCTAGAAATTTCTACGATATCTTCGTCGACTTCGTATTCTTCTCCGACTTCGATTTCGAATTCTTCTTCGACTCCCTCCTCGAACTCTTCTTCGACCTCTTCTTCGATTTCCTCTGGGTCTTCCTCCGGGTCTTCTTCTATCCAGCCGCCGTTACCTTGGTTTAGGTAGTAGGGGTCTCCTAGTAAAGGAAATCCGGCCATTTGTCTGTACTGGGATAGAGGTATGAGTTTTTTTTATAAGAAAAGAAATTTCTATTTAACGACTTCCTATGCCTATCTATATTTTTACGGAGCGTAAATATTTTATCGTTCAATTATTTTTAACAATAGACTTATAGTATTTCAATTTAGCGAATCTAGATTTTATAAGTTTTTGGCTTTGTTGACTACTACGACCATTCCTCGACGTACATTGGTCAAATCCAGGATAAATATAGTTGATCAGGCTATATTTATTCTCGATTTGATTACATACCCCAAGGCCTAATCGTGGTATCGCAACTTTCCTTACTACCTTTTAGAAAAACTTGTCATGATACGAGACTGATACATGCGGGTAAAAATGTATATATTTAAAGAAAATATATTTCTATGAAAATGTTTTGTCAGAGGGTTTTTGGTTCCCGTTGTATTTATAGTTTGTATATCTTATGTGGTTTGATATACTTAGTTCACTATAAACAATGCTCTGATACTAATCTGTCACACCCCCAAACCAGGATGGCGGAAACATTCGGGGGTGGATGACTTCACGTAGTATCACAACAATTGAATATTGTAACGAAAGTAACACACCATCATATATATATATATATATATATATATATATATATATATATATATATATATATATATATATATATATATATATATAATATAATGAAAACGTATGTTGGGTCTAGTACGCGGGGCGTACTCCCAGAGTACGCGGGGCGTAATATGGCATGTCCCCTTCTAAATTCCGTAACTTTCGCGTACGAGTTCCGTTTTTCGTGTTCTTTATATCCACGCGTAGGTGAGATTATGCTCTACAACTTTCCTTTAGACTCCGTCGGCTATTTTTGACTTTATTTTTAATGACACACTTTTAAATAGGCCGGGCCTCCTAAAGTTCGTTAAAGATTTATAGGTTCTTTATTCGGCGTCGGTTTCCGTTTGTCTTTTTATCAATTTGCTCCTATTGTGGAGATCTTCAACTCTCATTTAGATTGCGTTAGCTAATTAACACTCGATCTTCAATTCGAGTTTTTAGCCCTCTACTACTGTTACGAAACTTTGAAAATGCGTAACCTCTTTATACGAGGTCCAATTTGGGCGATCTTTTTATGCACGCTCACCTTTCGACGAGATCTACGATTTTTGTTTAGATACTTAAGGCTAAAATGCATATTATTGAGATTTTTCTTTTTACGTCAAATAATGTTTTAACGACGTGTCGTAAATATACTAGTGGTTGTAATTTCTTCAATATAACCCGGTTTTGAGCGTTCTTTATGTTTTCGGAAACCTTGACACGTTATCTAATATTTGATACATCCCAACTTAGATATTTGAATACTTTATTTTCAAGGTTTATTTAGTTGTTTGACTTGTGAGCGTTACAATGCTTTTGGAAAATATAGTGTTGTCACACTCGACATAGAGTGCCGATCTCGATAGTGTCAGAGCGATACATGCGCTTTACTTCCAAGTTCTGGAAGAAATTTCATGAGGAGTTAGGTACCTAGTTACATTTCAGTACCACATACCATCCGCAGACAGATGAGCAAAGCAAAGGGACGACTCAGACACTTGAGGACATGCTGTATGCATGTGTTATAGATTTCGGAGGAAGTTGGTGTTGGGTTTTTTTATACTACATCCTATGGTTCACATACAACCCTAAATGTCTTGGATCTATGTTTTCTCTAATTATACATGTAATGGTATTTCCAAAGCATTAAACATATAACTAGCATGCAGTTGACATAAACAATATGAAGCACTAGTTAGGATCACATACCTTTTATGTATCTTGAAACCTTGTTGTATTTAGCCTTAAGAGCTTAGCACCAAAAGTATGAATGCCTCAAATGGCTCACAACTCACCTAGGACAAAGGTAGCTATTGAAAGAGAATCTCCATGCACCAAAAACACCTCATGAACTCCAAGAATATGTGTGTAGGCGTTTTTTTTGGCTAAGGAGTACATATTTATATGTTGGATTCCAAGGGTTATGGGTATAACCCAAATCCATACCCATGGTTATTAGGATCCATGATTCATGTGGCCCAACTCTTTATGTGTCCACACATAAACTTGGTCCAACATGGATCATAAGCCCAACACATATAAATATAACTATTTACCATAATTAGACCCCATAGATTTAATTAGTCTCTTTTGATTACTACATTTTTTCCAAATTAATTATTAATCAATACTAATTAAAACATATGATTTCATATTAATATATTAAAACTTATAATATATTAATAAATCATATATAACCTTCTCTCAAGAGTCCATCCTAAAAAAATTTCCTGGTGTTATGCAACCTAAATTGACCATTCTACTCTCGGGTCGAGTACATACCAATAATAGTTATGGGCTTAGACATATAATGCATCAGTCTCCCACTTGGATAAGTCTAAAACTATTATTGCAAATATGACTCCAAAATCCCGACTAGATATCGTAGCTCTTAAAAGCCATTGTCGAACTCTGACCTAGTCAATGACGTGTCCATTAGATAAGGGATCATATATTCCTCCATTCTAGATATCATATGGACTGAGACATGGATTATAATTATTCTCTCTGTCCATCTGTTATTTCCTAATTTCTGATTTATGATGACCGACTAATTGTACAAATAAAATCAGTCCAGGCCCGGCTGAGCACTTAAGATTGTCATCACTAAATCATCGAGGGGCTCACAAATATCTCTTTCATCCACATGGGGTAAAAGGAATGGATAAACTTCAACCCTAATGTTCGTTTGTACTTACTCATCAAATTACACGCAACGATATGTTTATAACAACCAAGGTACTAGTGCGTTTACATATGTCAATGTGCAACTGACGCGCAACTACAACTCACACATTTCTGTTTGAAGAATATAATATATTATCATCTCATGATCACTCGTGATAAAATCCATGAAGTGATTCAGATAAGCATGGGCTGAATCCAATACTCAAATCTTATTCTAGGAGTACTCATGAATATTGCAACCACTTTGTCCTAGACAAACTATACACCATTCATGATAGTCTTGCCTCAATACCTACTTCCAAAGTATGATCGACTGTGGACGGTTTGAATAACCTAGTTATTGAGGAAGTTAAAACATGCAAAGTGAAACACAAGAATAATCGAATCCAATATGGTCTCAGAACTTATGAATATAAATAAAAACACCTTTTATTTAATCACCATATTGATTACACATTATTCATTGTATAATGTTTCTATTTATCATTCTAATACATGAATTAAAGCAATAACTATGTCATGCTCCAAGCATGCACACATGTTTGTCTATAGTCCTTACTTTGTGAAACAGATCAATTGAAAAACATTTCAATGATGCTCATTTCACAATTCCAAATCCTTATGATAAATGTAAGAATACAAGATTCTTTGCCATTTACTGAAACCTGTTGGATTCTAAACTTATATACAATGACCCTCTTGTAATGAATATGCACAAAAGTCACAAAGACTCGGCAACAGACATTACAAAGTATTCCAAGGTAGAGCAATTACATGGAAATGAAGTCTCATATTCGAAGTACATTCCTTTGAACATCCTTCTTGCATTAAGTTTTCTAATTTTCTCATCTTCCAATATGGAAACATTCCATATTTACCATACGAAAACTTATTATTAATAGACTAATGTCTATTCATAATAATGTCAATATGGTTCATCCATTACTATACTTCCAACTGTCCTTAAGCGACCAATCCTTGGCGAACCTTAGATTGTACTTAACAGTTGTTCAACCACTTTAGTCATAACCGGTTCTAGTCCTTTTTCCCTCTTAATGCCCTAGGCATTTGGAAAAATTTAGAACATAGAATATTAAAACCTATGCAATTGATCCTATACCCGAAGCATATGGGATACGATTCATAATGTCTAACATAAAGACATGATACTTAATCAATCTTTTTCTATAATATTTCTATTTGCCATGTTCTCAAAATGTTGATTATGAAGAGCTATGCCGTAATCATAACCAAAATTTGAGAATGCAATTAACCTTTCCATTATAGAATTTCCTTATGTTGAACCATTCCAACATAACATTCATACATATATATTTTACTAAAATTGATTAAAATCTCAATCTAAGATTTTAAATGGAATCATACAAAAACAACAATTTTTCACAAATGTCATTGCAAGGAAACTTAAAATAAAATAATAAAAAAAATGTTCTTTATTTGTGAAATATTTTGTGGAAAAACTTATCCTTGCAATGCAAATACATATGAAAAAGAAGTTGTAATCTATTCCTAAGTAATCGATCATAACTCTTAAGCAGCAGTTCAAAATTCTGATCATCGAACCATGCGATCGAAATCCATCTCTTCACAATCAAAATCAGCTTACTCTTTCTTTAAGCTTAATTTGATTTTCCAAAACATCAAAATGTAATTATATTACATCATGTATTAAGAATCTCCAAATAGGAACTTAATAGATTTAGATAGTGGACTTTACCTGAAGCAAAGTCAAACTTTTTGACTTTACCATCCTTATGAACTTTCAGGTAAATTTGGCAGCTTCACAACAAATGCCCCTTATTTTGTAAAAAGAAACATATGGACTTTTTGGGAATGGTACACGAGACTATCTCATACTTCGAGTCTCTCTTTACCATTGGGTCAAACGACTTGACCATGGTCGATCCCGTTTCCATTGGGAAGAGAAAGTTTTTCTGGACTTCTAATGCTACCATTGTCAATGCCCATGGAAGTTTGGGAAGTAGTTCTTTCCAATCAAATTTGCTTTGCCAGTGCTCCAAATCATTGCTGATTCAGCAGCAGCAAGCAAATATGTAAGATCGATAAGGGTCATGCCGTGATCTGTCATTAGGGAGTGACTAAAGAACCCAATCAACAACCGACTTCCTTGAGACTTCGACACCCAACTCTCCCGGCTTGTCAATATGTGACTTCATCTCTAAGATGTGAGCACATATAGACATTGCTTGCCAATAGGGATTGAGTGACCTTTAACTTTTCAAGAAATTATGGGTCAAGGAGAATAATTTGAGGAGGTGGAGGAAGTGAAATATGATTTCCAGTCGCATTAATGCACAATAAAGGGATTAAACCTTCACCTTCATCGCCATATGAGATATCATCTTCATTAGGAAAGCTTTATCCAAAAGGATATGAAAGACCATAGTTGTATGAACTAGACATCTATGAGGGAGAAATTCAAGTTGATTTAAGTCTTGAATATAACACCCAATATGAAATATTAAGGCTATGACCCAACATAATATTTTATAACTTGGAAAAGGGATGTCGTAATCCAAGCTACGAAATATTTGAAGGTAGGTAAATGATGATTTACCAATTTTCACCATGAAAAATGAAATTTAACATTAGGTTTTAAATGAGTTGAAACTCCTAGATCCTTTGAGATTCATTGAACTATTCAATGGCATGTTTAAATCTCGATTGTGCCAATTAAGTTTGTGACTAGGATGCCGAGGATCACAAACAAGGAGTGAATACCCATGCAAATTAGCTTGGTACACCCAATGTTACAACCACCTAATCAATGTGCCGGTTAACCACACACGCTAAATTGATCTATGATTAACATCAAGCTACCATTTTCCATGCACTGTCAGTGCCAAATTAGTGTGCCGGTTAACCACACACGCTCCACTATCGACTTAACATGGTGCAAAGTGCAATTTCATGGGTTAGCACCATATTAACATTTTCCTAAAGTAACTAAGATTGGGAATTTAAAAAAGTTTGGTTACTTTATGTTTATCATTATACTTTTAATGAAGGGAGAATTAGAGTCCTATCCTACCTGTTCGGCTAACAACCCTCCACCAGTCAAGGAAGCGGTAGGTGAGTGTGGACACCCATTAAACTGCCATTTTATAGGCAGTAACCTTATACCCCCTTATAGATCGGCTTCGTGAATGAGGTATACTAACGGTAAGACTGACTTTGTTCTTATATATATATATATATATATATATATATATATATTAAACCTATAATATTATAGTAGTATAAGGGTAGAATTTTAAACTTTAAAATTCTAGGGTTTAATTTGGAATTAAAGTATTCATGGGGTGAAACTTTACAAATTCCAAAACTTGAGGGCAAATTTTGAACAATTCAAAAACTTTTGGTTTCCATAACTTATGAGTTTAATACGGTTTTTATGGAAGACTTTTAAAATTCCATAACTTGAAGACAAGTTATGGAAGACATAAAACATTTTATTATGACATTAAAAATAGAAACTCTTCCATTTTGATAACCGATGAGACTTAATGTGCTTTTAAATGAAAAACTATTCATTTTTCCATAACTTTAGGACAAGTTATGGAGTTCATAAAAACTAGTAAGATCAAATTACCAATTAACACAATAATCAAGTAATTTTTCTATGAACAAGATCAAACTCATAAATAAAGATAATTCATATCAACAATTTTCAAGAACTTAGCTAATCAAATGAACTAACACAAATCTTGAAACTTTGAAAGTTATCCTTTATTTGGATGGGAATAAACATTACCATAACATCAAAATCAAATTTTATGAACAAAAACACCTTGTGGTAATGATTCTAATCCAAAACAGGCCAAAAAAAAAACTCGAAAATCTGCATCTAGGACAGCCAACTCGTCGAGTGCATGGGTTGACTCGTCGAGTTGGTCAAATATGTGAGTGGACTCGGCAAGTCAGTCTTCCAACTCAGCGAGTCCAAGGCTAAAACATGCAACTCGACGAGTTAATCACTGAACTCGCCGAGTTATGCAGTTAAAGTGCAGAAAATTCGATTTTTTTCTTTGAAAACCAATAAAAACATCAAATATAATTGAAAACAACCCATGGTTCTGATACCACTGTTGGATTTTTGTATACTACAACATCCTATGGTGCACATACAACCCTAAATTCCTTGGATCTATGTTTTCTCTAATTATACATGTAATGGTATTTCCAAAGCATTAAGCCTATAACTAGCATGCAATTAACATAAACAATATGAAATACTAGTGAGGATGACATACCTTTTATGTACCTTGAAACCTTGTTGTATTTGGCCTTAAGAGCTTAGCGCCAAAAGTATGAATGCCTCAAATGGCTCACACTCACCTAGGACAAAGGTGGCTATTGAGAGAGAATCTTCATGCACCAAAAACACCTCATGAACTCCAAGAATATGTGTGTAGGCGTTTTTTTGGCTAAGGAGTACATGTTTATATGTTGGATTCCAATGGTTATGTTTATAACCCAAATCCATACCCATGGTTATTAGGATCCATGGTTCATGTGGCCCAACTCTTTATGTGTCCATACATAAACTTGGTCCAACATGGATCATACGCCCAACATATATAAATATAAATAATTACCATAATTAGACCCCATAGATTTAATTAGTCTCTTTTGATTACTAAATTAATTCCAAATTAATTCTTGATCAATACTAATTAAAACATATGATTTCATATTAATATATTAAAACTTATAATATATTAATAAATCATATATAACCTTCTCTCAAGAGTCCATCCTAACAAAATTTCCTGGTGTTATGCAACCCAAATGGACCATGCTACTCTCGGGTCGAGTATATACCAATAATAGTTATGGGCTTAGACATCTAATCCAACAGATGGGACACTTATTTGCCCTTGGCTAAGTTTTCTTACAACAACAACTATTATTCAAGTATTAGTATGCCTCCCTTTGAGCTTCTTTATGGGAGAAAGTTTCGGACTCCCATTTATTAGGGAGAGGTAGGGCAACGAGTGATGGGTGGCACTGAGATAGTGTTGGAGATGACCGAGTAGATTCATCAGGTCAGATAGAGGGTACTGACAACCCAGAGTTGCCAGAAGAGTTATGTTGACTGGCAACGATCCGAGCTGAAGTTCCAGGTCGGAGATTTTGTACTCCTAAAGGTATCCCCTTAGAAAGGGGTGATACGATTCAGGAAGCTGGGCAAGTTGGGGCCCCGATACATTGGTCCTTTTAGAGTGACCACCAGAGTAGGTAAGATAGCATACTAGCTAGAGCTACCTACAAAGTTGAGTCAGATCCAGAACACCTTCCACGTGTCTCAGCTGAGGAAGCGTGGAGCCGATGAGATGGCAGTGGTGCCGTTAGAGGATATTTAAGTGGATGTGAGCCTGAATTATATTAAGAGGCGGATTGCAATCTTGGATCAGAAGGTGAAGATTCTGATGAACAAATAGGTGCCCCTGGTTCAGGTCCAGTGGCAACATCGGAGAGGGTCCGAGTTGACTTGGGAGCCGGAATCCGAGATGCAAGAGCAGTTCCCAGAGTTATTTCCAGAGCATGAATTTGAGGGCGAAGTCTAACTTTAGTAGGGTAAAATTGTAACATCCGGACTTCCAGGTATATTGTTTAATTATTTAATTGGGACGATTGATCAACTCGGAGAGTTGGTGCTACAACTCATAGTGTAGGGTCATGTTGTGCCACATGGATTAATGATCTACTCGACGAGTCCGAGAGCCGACTCGGCGACTAGATGTTGTGAAGAGAAACCCTAAATCCCCGGGTTTGGGGCCTATTTAAGGGCACTTATAGCCTCATTTACAGCTCACCAGTTGCTTGTTTTCACTGAGAGAAACCCTAATTGCCATTTGAGCTAATAGAAAGAGTGTGTGAGCTAATATTGAGTATCTTGGTGCATATTTGAATGAGAAGAGAAAGATTTCAAGCAGGGAACAAGAGGAGGCTGTTATATATGTTGTTATTCATCCAAAAGCTTTCGTAAAAGGTATAAAGTTTATACCTTTCTCATTGCTTTGGGTAGATCTCATATTATTGGAGTTTAGGGCTTGTATTCTATCTAATATTGGGAATTTGAGTTTATTAAGCACATATAGAGATTTCGAAATCAGAGATGGACCTTGTGAGGTCCCTAGAGTCCAAAGGTCCCTGCTTTATTCATCCATAATAGAGCCTTGAGTGAAAAACCCTTAATAGAGCATGTTCTTGGCATTTCAAGCTCTAAGTGCCATGCATGAATGTTAAGCTCGTGGCTTTACGTGATAAGTGAGCCTTGAGATCTTAGATCTAGAGTGTGAGAGGGTTTTCTTCCTTGAAATCATCTATTTTCGACTTGGGTTTGAATGGACTCACCGAGTCGATGAGTCGAATCGACGAGTCAGTTAGGGGTTGTCCCGATGAGCTGGCCATGCTATAGCTCGGTGAGTTAGGGGTTAACTTGAAGAGTTGGACCTTCATGAGACTTCTGAGGAACGAGTGGACTCAATGAGTCACATGAGTGCACTCGGCGAGTCAGGTTAAACCTGGACTGTTCTATTGACTTAGGGTTTGGTCAGCATGAGTAATGGAGACCATGAAGGGTTAAAACGGTCTTTTACCCATTCCAAGAGTTAGAGAGAAAGAGTGATCAAACTTTGGTGTATTTGAGTATGATTCGAGTATTAATTAGAGATAATTAATCTATGTGTTAAGCGGAGGCTAGTTCGAGATTCACAAGTACGATACTTTTACTTGCTAGCTTACGAGGTGAGTCTTCTCACTATACTTACCATGAGTGGTATCTTTGCATGACTGAGATGTATTATGTGCTTATCTGTGTATTGTGGTACTCTGCATTTTTTCTTTATGATTTATGCTTATTGTTATAAATTTATTGAGTTAGGGCTAGAAGGTCCACCCAAGTTGTGGGACCAGAGTGTCTCCACTGAAACACATTAAATAGAGGGTCGTATTATGTTAGCCTCGAGTGGCTAATGTGATGTGTGTGGTATTTTGGGAACTCATTAAGCTTCGTACTTACTGTGTTATGTGTTATGTGTTATGTGTTTCAGGTACTTCTCATGATCGCGGGAAGGCACCAACTTGATTGTACACACACTCTCATTCAAGATTTGTTTTTAGAGGAGCCTGGATTTTATATATATATATATATATATATATATATATATATATATATATATATATATATATATATATATATACAATTTTTGGATATGAGAATTCATGATTTGACATTCTGGCATTTTGTGATTTTATTATTGAGACAAACGCGTTTTTAAATTGAAAAATTTTGGTTTAAAATTTACGTTGTTACAAAAACTGTGAACGGTCAAGTTTGCAGTTAATCTCTTGGTAATTTGACTTATTGAGTTTTAGTGAATCTTTTGTGAAATAAATATATTCATTAGAACTACTATACGATGCCAGATTGTATCTTACTTCCAAATGTTTAATCTGGCAAACAAATCAAACAACTCAAACTGCAACCCTAAGAATACGTCTGAAAAACTGAAATTTTATATTAAACAGTTATGAGCAACACAGACATTCTAGTCTCGTATTACATGTTTCTCTATTTTTGAAAATACAAAGAACGTTCAAAATGGCGTTTGTGTGCAAAAGATACGACCGTTTTAAGAATAAAAAACAAGTATAATACGGATTTTCTTAACACCACTATAACCGCTTCTATCTGTTGAGGGAGTTGCACACCTCAGATGGAAATTCCGAAAGCACTTTTGCACTCAGGTCATAGTCTAATATTTAATTTCATACTTGAAATACTTTTAGTAAAAATAATTGTAAAAGACAAAAAATCAAACGTTTTTGGAATAATTAAACGCGACTCTTTTAATGTGATTTCACGGAGTTCTATATCTCTAAAAATTAATCCGTCTAACTTTTTGGAATCCTTCTAACCGAGACCATTATTCTTCATTTTCAGAAAAATTATTTGATATCAAAATCGATGACACACAAATCGAGAAAGTTAGAAAATAAATTTAAACGTACGGAAGAATTAGTTTCGTAAATGGTTTGAGGCCTATATATATATATATATATATATATATATATATATATATATATATATATATATGCTTGTAAACATAAGATATTCAGGAATCCCAAATAATGATAGTCAATCATGTAATCAAAATGTATATATGTTATGTAATCAAAATTATATATATATATCCCATAATCTAATAAATAAGTATCAAATTGCCATGTGGCAATCTATTAACCTTCCTCCAATAGATTTTTCCCGCTCAAATGTGTAAGTGAATTTCCTAAAAATGCCACAGATCGTGATTTGCAAAAAAATAAACTCTATTTCAAATTTAAAAAGATATTCAAATCCTTGTACTGATTACCCATTCATCAATTTTAAGTAGTTTCCGATTTTACAGTTCTCGCATGCATAAAATCAGGGATATACCTACATTGATTTCCCTCTACTTCTCAAGAAATCAACAACCAAATCATATCAAAAATTGAATCTACATGTAGGGCTCAATTGTTGCTTTTAGTGGATTACGATACACCTCTTTATCTTAATCGATCTCTCCTCAATCGGACAATGATTCAAGTTTTCATGAGGTTTATTAACAACTATGTGATGGTAATTTCAATATTATTCTGTTGTCGATTCATCTCTTTTGTTTTCGGTTCTTGAGACATCATTGTTGATCTGGTATATTTTCTTTGGTTTTCGTTTCCTAATACAATCATTTTAAGATTCATATGAATAACTTTTATGTAGATGTATTCTTATTTGAAAGTGGTGATACAATGATAACAACATCTACTATTTTTTCCCTCTATGTTTCCATTAATTTGTGTTTATTGATGCATATTACAATTCTCGGCGCCCAATTTCTTAAAACGGGTACATAGTAATTTCACAATCAAATGGTTATAGCAGCTGCCGTGTTTTCCCAATTTTGTTTGATTCTAAACTCTAACGTAAACCCTAAACCATACTCAGCTATTATCGCTTCAACTCCTTTCACGCCTCCTGAACCTAGGGCTTTTTAGTTGAATCTGTTACCCATACTCATACATCTCCTTAATTAGGCTTGTTCTTTAATTTTTTTGAGAAGATGTTTCTGATGGTGTGTATTATGTTTGATATATGTCTGTTTTGTTTCAGGGAGAAGTGCAGTTGGTTGTTGAGCTTATTGGCGACATCCATTCTAACTAGGTTTTTGTTCTTGCAAATTTATCTCCATATCTAGATTCTTTTAACAACGTGAATTTCCAAAACAAATTTTCGCATTTTATAAAAACATAATTCATTTGTAAATCATAAAACATCATTGTTTGAAACTCAATTTATAACATATATCAATCCCAAGATCTCATAGCATAAAAATCCCATGTATGTACTGATCAAGCCGACACCTTCCCGCGATCCTCAATAGTACCTGAAACACATAACACAAAACACTGTAAGCACAAAGCTTAGTGAGTTCCCCAAAATACCACATATAACACATATTAGCCACTCGAGGCTATAACTCTGTGGGTCCGTGCACCCAAACTCTGTGAACCCTCAGGTTCTAACTCTGCAAGCATGAACAACATAAATCACATAGAATAATGCAATGCAACAAACAATATATATAAAACACTGTATCACATAACTCTATTTACCTACTCAAGGTAAAGTATAGTGAGAAGACTCACCTTGCGTATCTCGATAACTCGTAAATCCCTGAAATCACTAGTGCTCGATCTCCTGAGCTATAGTCCTCCTATACACAAATATATCTCTAATTAACACTTTCCCAACTAGGATTGACTAACTTTATCAAGTCAACACCGATCAACTCTGGTCAATGGTCAACGGTCAACCCAACTTGCCGAGTCTGGCGTGGACTCGCCGAGTCCCTACGAGGACCCGATTCCTTTGAACCCCTTCCGACTCACCGAGTCACTCACCCAACTCGGTTACCCAACCCCTGGTTCGAAAACATGGAATAACTCGCTCCAACTCGCCGAGTCTGCCAATGGACTCGGTGAGTGCATTCCATGCATAACCCCAAACGACCTTCTGAGGTCAGATCTGTTCCACTAGCTCATAGATCCAGTCTTTCCAAGCTTACTTATCACTAAGGGTGTTCGTTTGGATGGATCGGTTTGATCCGATCCAATCAAGTAAATCCAAATTGATTTCGGTTTTCAAAACATGGATCCAAATTGTCCAAACTAAATTCAAATCCAATCCGATCCGATCCAATTACAATTCGGTTAGATCGGTTTTTATAATTTGGTTTTAAAAAACTGAAACATTTTAAAACGACATACAATTATAATATTACCCAACTTTACACAAGAAGCAAAAACAAATCATTTAGTTGTGATTTGAAATTCATAAACAACTAATAAGAAGATATATTATAATTAAATATTTTATAGATACAAAACTTTCGAGAGAAAATGAATATAATGTTTTTTTATCGGGTGAAACGTTTTGAACCTATTTGAAAAAATAAATTACAAAATTAATAAATAATTATATATATATATATATATATATATATATATATATATATATTATAAAGAGATAAATAAGAAATGTTTATTCGGTTTTTTTGGACTATTCGGTTCTTATTTTATAAACCAAAACCAATCCGAAATCCAAAATACTAATTCGGTTTTGTTGAAAACCAATCCAAAAATCTGAATATCCGAACCAAATAGTCCAATCCAAATTGTCCAATTGGATAATTCGGTTTTATCCGAATAGTGAACAGCCCTACTTATCACGTAAAGTTTATGTCTTGGCGCTCATATCACACCTATTGACTCATAAATGCTGTTTTAATCTCACACACAATGATCCCAAACCAAAACCTCCATAGACTCATATAAAGCTTGGAGAAAGAGGCACTTTAGACCTCCATGGGTCTAAATCCAAAACCTAACTCGCTTAAGGGACCATGGGAGCACTAGATCTAGTCACAAAAGGGCTCAATAAGCCCTAAATCAACATGAACATCACCTCAACAGAAAATGGTTCGAAAATAGTACCTCAAACGTGATGTTCTGGACCTCAGATCTTCAGGGAGTTAACCCTCTTGCTTCCTCTTGGCTATAGCTTCCTTTCCCTTGCTAGAAAACACCTCCAAGGTCGACAATGGCTCATTCTCTCACTCCAAACGCTCAAGTTCACTAGGGTTTCGCGCTGGGGGGCTGGTGAGCACAAAAGAGGGCCATAAGGCCCTTTAAATAGGCCCCAAGCCCTGGAAATTAGGGCTTCACTAAACAGTGTGGACTCACCGAGTCCATGAATGGACTCACCGAGTCCGGTCATGAAATAGAATAAACATTCGCGTCCCTACTCAGCGAGTCTTGGCGCCAACTCGCCGAGTTCCTTTACAAACCCCCCAAAAAAATAAATGAATAATAATATACATGGGAATCCGGATGTTACAATTCTCCCCCACTAGAATCAGACTTCGCCCTCGAAGTCTCACTCTGAAAACAACTCCGGATACTGCACACGCATCTCACGCTCCGGTTCCCAAGTAAGCTCCGACCTTTTCCGATGCTGCCGCTGGACATGTACCAGGGGCACCTGCTTGTTCCTTAGAACCTTGATCTTCCGATCCAAAATCACAACTGGTCTCTCCGCATAGTTCAGGCTCGCATCCACCTGAATGTCCTCTAGCGGCACTACTGCCGACTCGTCGGCTATACACTTCCTCAACTGAGACACGTGGAAGGTATTATGAATCCGCTCCAACTCCGCAGGTAGCTCCAAGCGATACGCTACCCTGCCCACCCTCGCGATCACTCTGAACGACCCGATATACCGGGGCCCTGGCTTGCCCCTCTTCCTGAATCGAATCACTCCTTTCCAAGGAGATACCTTCAGGAGAACATAGTCACCGACCTGGAACTCAAGCTCGGATCTTCGCCTATCCGCATAACTCTTATGGCGGCTCTGAGCGGTCAACAATCTCTGCCCGACCCGCTGTATCTGCTCTGTCGTCTGAAGCACAATCTTTGTACTTCCCATCACATGCTGCCCCACTTCTCCCCAACAAATGGGGGTCCGACACCTCCTCCCATACAACAGTTCAAAGGGTGGCATACCAATGCTCGAATGATGGTTGTTGTTATAGGAAAACTCCGTTAAGGGCAAATACGTGTCCCAGCTTCCGTCGAAATCTAGCACACATGCTCGAAGCATGTCCTCGAGCGTCTGAATCGTCCGCTCACTCTGTCCGTCAGTCTGCGGGTGGTATGTGGTACTAAAATGCAACCTAGTACCCAACTCCTCATGGAATTTCTTCCAAAATCTGGAAGTGAAACGCACATCTCGATCTGAGACAATCGAGATTGGCACCCCATGTCGTGACCTTTCCCACGTACAATTCTGCCAGCCTCTCAGCAGAAGAGCTCTCACTGATGGCAAGGAAGTGAGCGCTCTTCATCAACCTGTCCACAATCACCCAAATTGCATCGACACCCCTAGCAGTCCTCGGCAACTTGCTGATAAAATCCATGGTGATCTGTTCCCACTTCCACTCGGGAACCTCCAATGGCTGTAACTTGCCATGAGGATGCTGGTGCTCAGCCTTAACCTTGCGATAGGTTAGGCACCTCTCAACGAACCATGCTACATCTCTCTTCATACAGGGCCACCAATACTCCTTTTTAAGATCTAGAAACATCTTAGTGGCTCCAGGATGGATCGAGAATCTCGATTTATGTGCCTCCTCCATTAAGATGGTACGCATTCCTCCAACAAACAGTACCCAAATCCGACCCTGGAAGGTCATAAGCCCTCTGCTATCGGTTACGAACTCTGATACCTGACCGATAACTCGTTCTTTCTTACGGTTCTCCAGTCTTACTGCCTCATCCTGAGCCCCTCTGATGGTGTCCAATACCGGAGTCATCACTGTCAATCTCATAGAAATATCCCGAATCGGAGCGCTCTCTGCTCTACGACTCAGGGCGTCGGCCACCACATTAGCCTTGCCTGGGTGATATAGGATCTCGGAATCATAATCCTTTACCACGTCCAACCATCTCCTCTGACACATGTTCAGATTTTGCTGATCCATCAAATACTTCATACTCTTGTGATCCGTGTATATCGTACACCGAACCCCATACAGGTAATGGCGCCAAATCTTGAGGGCGAACACCACAGCCCTCAACTCTAGATCGTGGGTGGGATATCTTGCCTCATGAGGCTTCAGCTGCCTCGATGCGTATGCGATCACATGCCCCCTCTGCATCAACACCACACCCAACCCAGATATCGATGCGTCACAATACACCACGAAGTCCTCCATCCCCTCTGGAAGGGTCAACATCGGGGCTTCGCATAATCTCTGGCGAAGAGTCTCAAATAAGGCCTGCTGCTCTGGGCCCCAGCTGAACACCACACCCTTCCGGGTCAACCTGGTGAGAGGAACAACAATCTTGGAGAAATCCCTGATGAACCTCCGATAATAGCCGGCCAACCCTAGAAAACTCATGATCTCAAAAGGAGATTTTGGCACCTCCCAAATCATTACCGCCTTGATCTTGGCCGGATCAACCAAAATCCCCTCTTGGTTAATGAGGTGACCAAGGAACTGCACCTCTCGTAACCAAAAATCACACTTGGAGAATTTGGTGTAAAGCCTCTCCGATCTCAGCACGATGAGGATCTCCCGCAAATGCTCCTCATGCTGCTCCCTAGACTTTGAATACACCAAAAAGTCGTCAATGAACACAATCACTAATCGATCCAACATCGATCTGCATACCCTGTTCATGAGATCCATGAATACTGCAGGCGCATTGGTGAGCCCGAATGGCATCACCACGAACTCGTAATGCCCATAACGAGTCCTGAATGCAGTCTTCTGGATATCCTCCTCGCGCACCCTCGTCTGATGATATCCAGATCTCAGATCAATCTTGGAAAACCAAGATGCTCCCTGCAGCTGATCGAACAAATCATCGATCCTCGGCAAAGGATAACGGTTCTTGACCGTTAACTTGTGCAGCTCTCAATAATCTATGCACATCGGTGCGAACCATCCTTTTTCTTCACAAACAGGATCGGTGCTCCCTACGGCGAGCTGCTCGACCGTATAAATCCCTTCCCCAGCAGCTCCTGAAGCTGCGAGGATAATTCCTGCATCTCTGGAGGTGCAAGGCGATAGGGCGCCTTGGCGATAGGTGCTGCCCCCGGAATCAAATCAATGCGAAACTCAACCTACCTCTCGGGAGGCACACCCGGTAACTCCTCGGGAAAACATCCGGGAATTCACACACTATCGGGACCTCCTCAACTGTACTCGGTCTCCCTGCACCAACCCTCGTATCCATAACACACGCTACATAACCACTACAACCCTGCTGTAGACTTTGCCTCGCTCTAGCAGCTGAACAAAACGCTGAATCGGGACGAGTACCCTCGCTGTACACAGTAAGAACTCCCCCACTTGGGTCTCATATAGTCACCAGCTATCGCTCGCAGTCGATAACTGCTCCAAATCTGCTCAACCAATCCATGCCTACGATGACACAGACGTCCCCCATCGCGATCGGGACCAAATCAATAGGAAACTCTACACCGAAAATCTCAAGTACACATCCTCGAATCACCTCCGTGGCATACACTACTTTCTTATCGGCAATGGAAACTCTCAGAGGTCGACTCAACGCCTCTCGACTAATACTGATGTGCCGACTGAAGGCCAATGATATAAAAGATCGACTCGCACCCGAGTCCAATAACACCAAAGCAGGTACAGAATTCACAAGAAAAGTACCTACGCATATCATAATATAAGCATAAAATCTTAAACATTAAAATAATTACATGAAAGATTACAAACCAGCCATGACATCGGGCGCTGCGCGGACCTCCTCCGCGGTCAATTGGAAGGCTCTCCCTCGTGCCTTCGGTACCTCGGCCTTCACTGGCCGGCTCTCAGTAGCTATGATAGCAGTAGGGATAGATCCCTGTGGTGCTCCCTGGGTAGTCCCTCGCAACAGCGGACACTCTGCCTTCCGGTGTCCGGTCTGGTTGCAGTGAAAACACACTGCAAACCCCTTTGGGCAGTCCTTGGCCATATTCCCCTCCTTGCCACACTTGTAGCAAGACCCCGCTCTACAAACTCCATCATGACCCTTTCCGCACTTCCCACAAGTGCGGCCCTTCTGGCTCCCTGCCCTGGGATCAGCGGGCTTGGCCCGCTTGGCTGCCGGCTGAGACTGTACCGGTCGGTGATCCCTCCCCTGAGACTCCGCCTTCTCCCTCGCCTGAGTCTCTAGCTCGATCTCCCTCTTCCGAGCATTTGCTTGAAGCTCGGCAAATGTTCGGTACGAGGAGTTCGACACGAACTCCTGAATGTCTCTCCTCAAAATACTCAAATAACGACTCATTCGTGCCTGCTCAGTAGACACGTGTTCAGGGCAGAACATTTCCCTATCGTGAAACATCCTGGTAATAGCCGTAACAGACTCCGTACCCTGCTTGAGGGTCAAAAACTCCTGTGCCAACCGATCTCATTCCACCGAGGGAATGTACTCATCACGAAACATGGTGGTGAACCTCTCCCAAGTCACCGCCGTAAGCTCTGCTGGAGAATAGTGTGATGTCGTGAACTTCCACCAGTCCTTCACCCCTAGGCGAAGCTGGTTCAGTGCAAACCGAACCCTCAAGTGCTCCGGACACGAGCAAGTATAGAAACACCCCTCAATGTCAAATACCCACTTCATCGCTGCAATCGGATCCCGCGTCCCATCAAACTCTGGTGGCTTCATGTTGCTGAACTCCCTGAACAACAACAAATCACCCCCTTGCAGTCTAGCAGCAGCGACGGCTGCAATGGCCGCTGCGACAGCAGCCTCAGAAAGAGCGGCATAACGCTCGTCAAAAGTCTCAATCAACGTGGTCTTAATAGACCCAAACATCTCTGGTATCTCTGCCCTGATGGCCGCAACCACCTACTCATGGATGATCCGGCGAATCTCCTCATCACTAGTCTCGCTGCTCTCTAGCATAAGTCGTGTCCTCACCATGATCTACCTCTGAAATACAACATACGATATATTAGAAATTCATTCGAGTATACTCGCACTCGATAACGCATCCCTCCTTGATCTCTGGCATCCCGAAGATTTTTACTTGAATTGTACACCGCCCCGGTGTTTTCAGTAGTACGGGCCCAATACTACTGTCCGCACCGTATCAGTGTACACCCCAAGTCCTCCTCTTAGGATCCCAAGTCCCAAGTACTCTATTATGCATAATCCACTCTCTATAGATCTCTCATAGCTCCTCACTGCTACCTACTCACTCTCAAGCATCTCATAGCAGCTCACCTTCCCCTAGGCTAAGGCATCACAAATCAAGCCACCCTAGTCCTAATAGGAATACCTAGCCCACTCTAGCAAGAGAATACATCATATCAATCTCATAAACATATAACATGAGGGTATTTTGAGAAATCACCGTTCGGTTTGAAACTCAATTTATAACATATATCAATCCCAAGATCTCATAGCATAAAAATCCCGTGTGTGTACTGATCAAGTCGGCGCCTTCCCGCGATCCTCACTAGTACCTGAAACACATAACACAAAACACTGTAAGCACAAAGCTTAGTGAGTTCCGTAAAATACCACATATAACACATATTAGCCACTCGAGGCTATAACTCTGTGGGTTCGTGCACCCAAACTCTGTGAACCCTCAGGTTCTAACTCTGCAAGCATGAACAACATAAATCACATAGAAGAATGCAGTGCAACAAACAATATATATAAAACACTGTATCACATAACTCTATTTACCTACTCAAGGTAAAGTATAGTGAGAAGACTCACCTTGCGTATCTCGATAACTCGTAAATCCCTGAAATCACTAGTGCTCGATCTCCCGAGCTATAGTCCTCCTATACACAAATATATCTCTAATTAACACTTTCCCAACTAGGATTGACTAACTCTATCAAGTCAACACCGATCAACTCTGGTCAATGGTCAACGGTCAACCCAACTCGCCGAGTCTGGCGTGGACTCGCCGAGTCCCTACGAGGACCCGATTCCTTTGAGCCCCTTCTGACTCACCGAGTCACTCACCCAACTCGGTTATCCAACCCCTGGTTCGAAAACATGGAATAACTCGCTCCAACTCGCCGAGTCTGCCAATGGACTCAGCGAGTGCATTTCATGCATAACCCCAAACGACCTTCTGAGGTCGGATCTGTTCCACTAGCTCATAGATCCAGTCTTTCCAAGCTTATTTATCACGTAAAGTTTATGTCTTGGCACTCATATCACACCTATTGACTCATAAATGGTGTTTTAACCTCACACACAATGATCCCACACCAAAACCTCCATAGACTCATATAAAGCTTGGACAAAGAGGCACTTTGGACCTCCATGGGTCTAAATCTAGAACCTAACTCGCTTAAGGGACCATGGGAGCACCAGATCTAGTTACAAAAGGGCTCAATAAGCCCTAAATCAACATGAAGATCACCTCACCAGAAAATGGTTCGAAAATAGTACCTCAAACATGATGTTGTGGACCTCAGATCTTCAGGGAGTTAACCCTCTTGCTTCCTCTTGGCTATAACTTCCTTTCCCTTGCTAGACAACACCTCCAAGGTCGACAATGGCTCCTTCTCTCACTCCAAACGCTCAAGTTCACTAGGGTTTCGCTCTGGGGGGCTGGTGAGCACAAAATACGGCCATAAGGCCCTTTAAATAGGTTCCAAGACCTGGAAATTAGGGCTTCACTAGACAGCGTGGACTCGCCGAGTCCATGAATGGACTCGCCGAATCCGGTCATGAAATAGAATGAACATCCGCGTCCCTACTCGAAGAATCTTGGCGCCAACTCGCCGAGTTCCTTCACAAACCCCCAAAAAAATAAATGAATAATAATATACCTGGGAATCCGGATGTTACACATTTGTTTTATTTATTCTTAATAAAGCGTTTGTATTTATGTATCTTACAGGAGCACACCACATGTAAAATATTGATGTATTTGAGCAGAAGCCTTGGAAGCATCCTGGAGCAGATATAACAGAATATTTCAATTTTGGGTTGAATGAAGAGAATTGGATGCTTTATTGCAACCAAGTGGTAAAGGCTTCTATTCTTGTGTTAACTTTTGTAATTCTTCAATAAAGTGTCTATTTTTATGTATCCTAAAAGGATGTTTTTTTGTTGTTGAGGTTCTTGTAATTGTTGTTTCATAACCTCTAATGGAGGAAAATTATGTCATGTTATTGGCAGGATGAATATCGTCATAGAGGACTAATGTCAAGTGGGATTCCAGTGTCAGATCATACACAATTAACATAGGTGAGTTGGAGAAAGTGTATTAGACACTATTTTGATGATGAGGATTAGAAGGGTATTTATGTATCCCCCCCCCCCCATTGGCATCAGTTCCAGTCCTAGATCAATGCACATTACTTATAAATTAATGGTTGTTTACTATATACTTATTGCTTCAAATGAAATGAAGGGCAATTCAGGTAGAAGACAACATTGTTGAACGATAATCATCCATTGATATAAGGCATCAACTGGATTGTGATTAAGAAGTTATACAAGTATGGATTTTCTTACCTATTTGTTCACTGAGGTTTTGTAGTAGCTACATTATGATAATGACATGATTGTATCAGATCACCATTGTGGATTCAGAGGAACATTGTTGTGAGTTTATTAAAGAAGGGTCAGGTAATCTTGAGAGTTCTGTTCCGAAAGCATCTACTCATGGAGATATTAATAGGGATGATAGAATAAATCATGCATCTTTCTTTTAGTAGTTCAAGTGCAGATGAATCTTTGGAAGGGAATCATTTGGAGACTGATATAGATTCCCATAAAAGGTGAGAGCACTAACCTCATGCTATTTGTGATTTTGTGTCAACCTTAATTTACTTTTTTCTAATTAAAGTTTTTTTAATGTGATTAGGGGTTCTAATGGAAGGAGTTGAAGTAAGCATGCGAAAAAAGATTCTGAAAATCAAGAAATCCATCAATGTTTAGGAGGAACTGATGAAGCAATAAAAACTTAAGACAACACAAAGGAAAGAACCGGTGAGGATACATGCACCATAGACCTATCCAAAACGTCTGCAGAATCATCAGAGGCTGAAAAGAGCCCTAAAAACCATTGCAAATCATATGAAGATTGGTGAAAATCTTATAGTCATGAGAGGTGTTCATCTACTGAGTTTATTCGGTCATGAAAGCCCGATTATTATCATTTAGAGGGCTTGAAAATATTAGATAAGTATCATAGATATCATTCAAGATACCATAGTCCTATATATAACAATAGGACCCGTAAAGATTCTATACCCAAGTATCACCATGAAAATGATGACATCATCTTCTCAAGAAGATGAGATGAAGAAAGGAAACATGGGGAGCATAGATATCATGGAAGACACAATACTCCTATATATAATCATATGACCTATGACTATGAGAGACTGCATCCTTTTGATCCTTATAATGAGGAAGGCATGTTATATTCAAAAGAATCAGAATCTCCTCTTGATTATTACCATGGTGAAAGGTTTTTTGATTATGAACGATTTGGACCCAAAATGGGTCGACCCCCTTTTTCAGAAGTTTAGAAGAGGATGAATATTACGATGAACAACAAAGATATAACGATGAGTTTGGATGACATGATAAAAGGAAAGGAAATAATGTGCATTTTGGACATAAAGGAATATGTGATGAATTTTTTCTTGAACAAGAATACTCCCAAGATATAAAAGGTGAAAGTTTTAGATCTTTTGCTTATAATGACATGGAAAAAGATGAATATGAAAATATAAATCATGAAGCATGTACCACATGGGAATTTAGAGGCCCTTTGCCAAATACGAAAGAATCCCATATCAATAATGGAAGATGCCATGGTGACATGACGCCTAGAAGTAGTTTATATGGAAGACAAAGGAGATATGAAGGGAAATTGACTAAAGGATTTAGAAATGATGATTCTGAACCTTTTGATAGAGAGGATTACACAGTTGATTATGATGATCATGTGGATGTGGTAAGAAGTAGGGACCACCATTGGCAACTTGTAATGTAATGGAAAGATGATGACATTATGATACCATTTGATGATGCATATATAAAAAGGCATAAATACAAGTTTAAAAGAGCTTCAAATGTTAAGTATGAAGTGAGTCATGGAAAAAGATTCCAAGGAAGAAGGAATTCAGATACACATGGAGGGAGTTATGAGTGGGTGCTTATGAATTCACATTTGGTTGACGGATCTGATCCCGTTGAGGAGAAGATTGATGATTTAAAAATGTAGATGGTTGTGGGGGGTATAAACGGAAAAGAGAAGTAATTTAATCATTAAACAATATATTATATAATGTTCTTTTTTTAATCTAATATTAATAATAATTTATATTTTTTAAATGTTTTAACTAATTCAAAATAATAAATAATTTAAGTGATTTTCTATCATAATTTAACGGACTTTGTAATTGACATTTATACATATATCTCAACAAATAATTCTCTAAGAATTATTAAATAACCGTTAATTTAAAGTTACGATATATATTTAAAAGTATATCATTAGTATATTTATTAAGATAATTATATTGGTTTACTGATACGTATAAAACATGGATTATATTGGTGTTAGATAACAAAACATTGATAAAAATATATTTTCATAATAGAAATTCCAAAAAATCGTCAAAAAATATGTTAAGAGTTCATCTACTATACAAGTTTTGAACATGATGTGGAATGGTAATTATATAAGTTTTCGTCTGTATTGTATCATTATTATAGTTTTTGGAAATTGTTTTCGAATATATGATGACACAGAAACAATTTCTTATATTAATTAAAATAACAATAATTTACTTACAAACAAAATATCAATGTTCGATAAAAGTAACTTTTTACAAATTTATTATTAATAATTACGATTTTTATAGTTTCTATGTTATTTTACAATGTATATCTTAATTTTAACTAATCATTTATAAATTTATACATAAAACATTTATCTTTATAAATCAATATATTTTTGCAAATCTTTGATTGGTATTGCAATTTGAAATAATCAATAATGTTTTTTTTACATAAGTTTGGTTGATTGATTTACTTTTTGCAAAAATTTGGTTGAAAACATCTTCCGATAACAATTTCTATTAATCTCATCAAATTACTGTGTGATTAAATACTTAAAAATCACAATGCTATTAAAATAATATAATATTAAAATTAATAAGTTTTCTAAATTAATGATATACTAGGTGTCAAACCCGTGTATTACACGGATCGATTTAAAAAAAAGATTAAACAATAAAGTGTAAACACAAATATTTTTTAATGTACAACTTTAAAATAAGAAAAAAAAAAACATATTAATTGCATTTTAATATCATATATATGATACTTAATACTTTACATATATAAGTGTATGACTTTAATTTTTAAAATTGAAACGAATCAAAAATTGACAAGTGGATAATATTTATTTCAGAAATGAGATTTTCTAATACATGCCCTTAAGGGCACATATAAGAAATATTAATTAATCACAATTATTACTATCATTAAATGTGAAATGCATTAATTACAGAGATTATTAATGAATTTTATATTTAATTATGGTAATATTTCTTATAATTAATGTGTTTAACATTTAATTATGGTAATAATTATGATTAATTAATACTTATTATATGTGCCACATATTAGAAAATCCCTTAAAAAATACCACAAAATGACAAGTATCAAAACTCATAACAGATTGTCATGTGGCAAAAAAACCTTCGTTTATTAAGTAGGATTATTTTATACTTAATTAATTATTAATTATATTTAAAATTAATTATTAATTATATTTAAAATTAATACACGTAGATTCCACGTCTTTTAACCTACTATATATATATAAAATGAATATATAACTGTTATGTATCTAGTATTAGATGTAGAACCTTTCAAAACTACGTAGTTTTAAAAAAATAATCATCTATATATTCGTTTTCATTCGTTTCTAAAAATGATCCACCAAAACAATAGAATTCTTAAATCAGATTACTCAATCGCTTACTTTTTTCACAGTAAAAAATCATGAATTAAGTTTCGACCACACAAAATAATCAAACATTTTCTAAAGTTAATATAAACGTTTTATCCTAATAATGGGAAACACATCCCAAAGCATTTATTAATGAATTGATAACAAAGCTTTAGTAAAAAAAGAACACATCGATCATATGTTTTAGTCTTGCCGTTTTTGTTTTAGGGTTCTTTGTGCAGCAAAAAAATACATATGCTTTGTTTTACGATAGAAATTAGTGTAAAGATGTTAACTAATTTAGATATGTTTTAATTAAAACTATATAGTTTCGCGAGTTCTATATATAAGGATAGATACCTAACAACCACATATTCCCTAAGCTATATATATATATATATATATATATATATATATATATATATATATATATATATATATATATATATATATATATATATATATATATATATATATATATATATATATATATATATATATATATATATATATATATATATATATAGGGTAAAGTGAACATACCTAACAACCTTATATAAGTTTAGGTACCTAACTCCATAATACTACATTGGTTTGTATCATATTTACATTGTAATGATCTAAGGTTCTTAAACTTCAACCCCGTAACTTTATTACTTTTAAAATCTTTGGACTTTCACCAATATCTTTCTTTTACATCACATCTTTCTATTGAATACCGCCTGATGGGCTTCATATCCTACCGCTACAAATGAAATGATGTAGGAGAAATATAATGGTGAATTTCCAAATTTTTTTGAAGTAAATCAAGTTTACGAATGAAGTTTAAGAACCTTGGATGATTGCAATGGAAATTTAATGCAAAATGACGTAGTTTAATGAGGTTAGGTACCTAAGCTTATATAAGGTTATTAGGTATATTCACTTTACCCATATATATATATATATATATATATATATATATATATATATATATATATATATATATATATATATATATATATATATATATATTACAAAATTTTATATAACAAACTCATAACAAATGAAAATAGATTATATTTATTACGAACATGGTTGTGAAAGTCTTAAATATGCATGTGTATATAAGAGGAGACCAACCAATAATGCATATCAAATCAAACAAATACATACACATAACACTTCATTTTAGTTGTACATAAACATCGTAAATTGAAAAACCAAAAAAAAATTATTTATTTTATCAGCTAAAATATTGAAGTACATATCTTATACAATTCCAACAAAATGGAAGATCATTAATTTCCATTTCTTAAATTGAAAAACCCCTATCATATGAAACAACAAAACATTGATTTCTTCCTTATTCATTTCCTGTGAATCATCAAACCCAAACACTCCACTCGATTCTTGTCTAAACAACCCCAAACATCTATCTTTTATCCTCTATTGCTTCCTAAACAAAAAAAAAAAAAAAAAAAAAAAAAAAGAATAGGGGAGGCTGTCGGAGCAGACCCCCCGTCCATTTACCTGCAATCATCGGAGGGAGGCTGTCCCTCTCCATCTTGATCATCGATCACCACCGAGACCGAAGCCTTTTCCACTTTTTCCTTCTCATCGGCCCAATCGGAACCACTCGCACATCTCCCCTTCTCCGGTCGAGCAAAACCTCCGGAAACCCCACCTGCTTCGAAGCTATCGCTGCTTGCGACGCCTTGAACTCGCTCTCCGCAACCGGACGAGAAGAGGGAAGCCTCGCTACTTCACCCACCTTCATTCCTTCGGCCTCGTTGACCACCAGAACTCCCTTCCTTTTCCTGCAATTGATCCGAAGTCGTCGGAACTCTAGCTGCTTCGTGCTTCTTTCTCGTCATTGGAGCTCGTCTGCTTCATTCTTAGAGGGTGTTTGGATAGGAAAAAAAGAGGTGCTTATTGCTTATTCCCACAATAAGCTAATTTAAGTGTTTAGATAAAATCCAGCTTATTAGGCTAAATAAGCTAATTTTAATAAGCATTCCTCCCTATGCTTATTGCTTATTGCTTATTCCCACCACAAATAAGCTATAAGCAATAAGCTAAAAATCTAATCCAAACACCCCCTTAACCTCGTATCCGCCTCTCTAATTACCCAATCAACAAAAGGAACACGGAGACTTATGAGCCCTAACTTCATTAAGTTGGAACCCTTAAACACAAACAACCCCTCATGAAATTCCTTTGTACAAAAAACCCTCAAAGTTATTTAAATTATGAAATGATCAAACTACCCCAACTATTAAACCATTCATTCAAAATAAGTCCCAACCCCAAACCCTTACCACATTTATTTAAAAAGACCCCTCTTTTTGTATTTTTGTTTTTTTTTTATAATAAAAATAGTCATATTCATTAAATTAAATTACCCAACAGCCCCTAATGATATAAATTCATCAGAAACGGACCCAAAAGTATTTCAAAGTTCAAGAATTGTGGAGTTGCGGTTTCACACGACAAGTTTCTCAAAAGAAATCAAATCCGAACAAATGGAACTCACGCTTCTAGGGTGAGTGCTTAACCCCCCTTTTAATATTTTAATTATTCTCTGGGGAATACATGTGTCTATATATTTTGTTTTTAAAAATATATTATCCTTTTTTAGTACAATAAATTTTGTTTATAAAAATGCTATTTAAAAATTTAACATGTTCCTACAAAAATAATGTAGTACAAACTTTTGGTATACTTACTATGGATATTTTATCATGAAATAACTAATTCACATAATAAATGCTACATGACACAAAAAAAATGATTTTATTTATGTGACATCTACTCTAATAAATAAAGATTTTTTTAGCACTTGTCACACTCTCATTCAATTTGCAAATATCATTTTGTAGTTATTTTGAATTATTTTTTTCAGATGTCATTTTATAAGTTTTTTTTCTATTTTTTTAAAACTCCACATAATATTTTAATATAATAATTTCTATAAATATAATTATAAAGGGATATTAATTTCATTAATGAACCTACCTTTAAATTTTAAAATTCTCAAAATTAAAGCTAATTAGTTTCTTTTATTTATTTATTTAAATTGTATGTTTAGATTTTCAAGATGAAGAACAATTTCATTATAATAATTCATTATTTTTTTCTTTTCTTATAAATTCAAAGTTCTCGAATGTTTAGACCTTTATATTTATTTTTCTCAAAATTAACCAGTATAAAACATAGGTCTTACAAGTAGTCGTATATTATAACAAGCATGTTATAAAACTTCGTAGTATTACTAGGATTCAAGCTATTACTATTCATGTATATTTAAATGTTAAAATACATATGTAACACTCTAAAATTTTCATTTTTAAAACCACACAAAGCACAGTTTCACATTTCTCAAACCCAAGTTTATAAGTTGTTCAAAATACAAGACAATAAAATGTTTGAAAATATCTTGCTGGTGTGTAGAATCATGCTTGCGCCTTCCCACGATCCTGAGAGGAACCTGAAATACATTTCACACAACACTGTAAGCACGAAGCTTAGTGAGTTCCCCAAAATATCATGCACAAATAATTAGCCTCTCATGGCTATACTCGATAAGGACCCTCCGGTCTCACAACTCGGGTTGGACCCTCCAGTCTGGTATATTAGTGAAGACCCTCCGGTCTCACAACTCGGTTTGGACCCTCTGCCCTAACTCAATAAGGAAAATGTATACATCATAAATCACAAAGACAAAATGCATAATATCACATAACTCAGTATAATTACATAAGACCTTCCGGTCAGTAACTCGGATAAGACCCTCCGGTCACACAATATTTCCACTCAGGTAAGTATAGCGAAAAGACTCACCTCGTAAGTAAGCAAGTAGGTCCCATACTCAACGATCGGTCTAGACTCCGCCTACATACCATAATCATATCTAATTAACAATTAATAACAACAACTCCAAAGATGTTAAGCTAGCCCGTTTACTAACTCTCGGAAAGGGTGAAATACCATTTTAACCCTCCATGGTCTCCAAAGTCCACAATTGACCAAACCCTAACAGTCAACAGAAGCCAACACTTACGTCAACATTCCATACATTTTATGTAGCTTGAAACCTTTTTGTATTTGGCCTTAAGAGCTTAGCACCAAAGGTATGAATGCCTCAAATGGCTCACAACCCACCTAGGACAAAGGTGGCTCTTGAGAGAGAATCTCCATCCTCCAAAAAGAGCTAATGAACCCTAAGAATATATGTGTAGGCATTTTTTTGGCTAAGGAGTACATATTTATATGTTGGATTCCAAGGGTTATGGGTATAACCCAAATCCATACCCATGGTTATTAGGATCCATGGTTCATGTGGCCCAAATATTTATGTGTCCATAAATAAACTTGGTCCAACATGGATCATTAGCCCAACACATATAAATATAACTAGTTACCGTAATTAGACCCCATAGATTTAATTAGTCTTTTTTTATTACTAAATTAATTCCAAATTAATTCTTGATCAATACTAGTTAAAACATATGATTTCATATTGATATATTAAAACTTATAATATATTAATAAATCATATATACCCTTCTCTCAATAGTCCATCCTAATAGATTTTCCTAGTGTTATGCAGCCCTAAGTGCGATGCATGAATGTAAAGCTCGTGGCTTAACGTGATAAGTGAGCCTTGAGAGGTTAGATCTAGAGTGTGAGAGGGTGTTTTACCTTGAAATTGTCTGTTTTCGACTTGGGTCTGAATGGACTCACCGAGTCGATGAGTCGACTCAATGAGTCAGTTAGGGTTTGTCCCGATGAGCTGGCCATGCTATAGCTCGGCGAGTTAGGGGTTAACTCGAAGAGTTGGACCTTCATGAGACTTCTGAGGAACGAGTAGACTCGACGAGTCAAATGAGTGCACTCAGCGAGTCAGGTTAAACCTGGACTGTTGACTCGAGTTGACTTCTATTGACTTTAGAGTTTGGTTAGCATGAGTAATGGAGACCATGGAGGGGTAAAATTGTCTTTTACCCATCCCAGGAGTTAGAGAGAAAGAGTGAACAACCTTTGGTGTATTTGAGTATGAGTCGAGTATTAATTAGACATAATTATCCTATGTGTTAGGCAAAGGCTAGTTCGAGATTCCTGAGTACGATACTTTTACTTGCTAGCTTACGAGATGAGTCTTCTGACTATACTTACCATGAGTGGTATCTTTGCATGACTGAGATGTCTTATGTTCTTATCTGTGTATTGTGGTACTCTGCATTTTATCTTTATGGTTTATGCTTTTTGCTATGAACTTATTGAGTTAGGGCCGGAGGATCCACCCAAGTTGTGGGACTGGAGGGTCTCCACTGAAACACATTAACCAGAGGGTCGTATTATGTTAGCCTCGAGTGGCTAATGTGATGTGTGTGTTATTTTAGGGAACTGACTAAGCGTCGTGCTTACCGTGTTATATGTTATGTGTTTCAGTTACTTCTCAGGATCGCAGGAAGGCACCAACTTGATTGTACACACACTCATATTGAAGATATGTTTTTAGAGGATCCTGGATTTTGATATATATATATATATATATATATATATATATATATATATATATATATATATATATATATATATATAGTTTTTGGATATGAGATTTCATGATTTGACATTCTGGCATTTTCTGATTTTATTATTGAGACAAACACGTTTTGAAATTGAAAATTTTTGGTTTAAAATTTACGTTGTTACAAAAACTGTGAACGGTCAAGTTCGCAGTTAATCTTTTGGTAATTTGACTTATTACGTTTTAGTGAATCTTTCGTGAAATAATTATATTCATTTCAACTACTATAAGATGTCAGGTGGTATCTTATTTCCAAATGTGTAATTTGGCAAACAAATCAAACAACTCAAACTGCAACCCTAAGAATGTGTCTGAAAAACTAAAATTTTATATTAAGCAGTTATGAGCAATGTATACATTCTAGTCTCGTAGTACATGTTTCTCTATTTTTGAAAATATAAAGAATGTCCAAAATGGCATTCATGTGCATAAGATACGACCGTTTTAAAGATCAAAAACCAGTATAATACGAATTTTCTTAACACCACTATAACAGCTTCTATCTGTTGAGGGAGTGGCACACCTCAGATGGAAATTCCGAAAGCGCTTTTGGACTCACGTCATAGTCTAATATTTAATTTCATACTTGAAATATTTTTAGTAAAAATAATTATAAAAGTCAAAAAATCAGACGTTTTTGGAATAATTAAACGTTAATCTTTGAATGCGATTTCATGGAGTTCTATATCTCTAAAAATTAATCCGTCTGAGTTTTTGGAATCCTTGTAACCAAGACCATTATTCTTCATTTTCAGAAAAATTATTTGATATCAAAATCGATGACACACAAATCGAGAAAGTTAGAAAATAAATTTAAAAGTACAGAAGAATTAGTTTCGTAAATAGTTCGAAGCCTATATATGTGTTTGTAAACATAAGATATTCAAGAATCCCAAATAATAATAGTCAATCATGTAATCAGAATGTATATAGGTTATGTAATCAAAATTATATATATATATATATATATATATATATATATATATATATATATATATATATATATATATATATATATATATATCCCCTAATCTAATAAATAAGTATAAAAAATGGCACGTGGCAATTTATTAGCCTTCCTCCAATAGATTTTTCCCGCTCAAATGTGTAAGTGAATTTCCCAAAAATGCCACAGATCGTGATTTGCAAAAAAATCAAACTCTATTTCAAATTTAAAAAAGATATTCAAATCCTTGTACTGATTACCCATTCATCAATTTTAAGTAGTTTCCGATTTTACAGTTCTCGCATGCATAAAATCAGGGATATACCTACATTGATTTCCCTATACTTCTCAAGAAATCAACAACCAAATCATATCAAAAATTTAAATCTACATGTAGGGCTCGATTGTTGCTTTTAGTGGATTACGATACACCTCTTTATCTTAATCCATCTCTCCTCCATCGGACAATGGTTCAAGTTTGTGTGAGGTTTATTAACAACTATGTGATGGTAATTTCAATATTATTCTGTTGTCGATTCATCTCTTTTGTTTTCGGTTCTTGAGACATCATTGTTGATATGGTATATTTTCTGTGGTTTTCGTTTCCTAATACAATCATTTTAAGATTCATATGAATAACTTTTATGTAGATGTAGTCTTATTTGAAAGTGGTGATACAATGATAACAACATCTACTATTTTTCCCTCTACGTTTCCATTAATTTGTGTTTATTGATGCATATTACAATTCTCGGCGCCCAATTTCTTGAATGGGGTACAGAGTAATTTTACAATCAAATGGCTATAGCTGCTGCCGTGTTTTCCCAATTTTGTTTGATGCTAAACTCTAACGTAAACCCTAAACAATACTCAGCTAGTATCGCTTCAACTCCTTTCACGCCTCTTGAACCTAGGGCTTTTTAGTTGAATTTGTTACCCATACTCATACATCTCCTTAATTAAGCTTGTTCTTTAATTTTTTTGATAAGATGTTTCTGATGGTGTGTATTATGTTTGATATATGTCTGCGTTGTTTCAAGGAGAACTGCAATTGGCTGTTGAGCTTATTGGCGACATCCATTCTAACTAGGTTTTTGTTCTTGCAACTTTATCTCCATATCTAGATTCTTTTCACATTTGTTTTATTTATTCTTAATAAAGCGTTTGTATTTATGTATCTTACATGAGCATACCACATGTAAAATATTGATGTATTTGAGCAGAAGCCTTGGAAGCATCCTGGAGCAGATATAACAGACTATTTCAATTTTGGGTTGAATGAAGATAATTGGAAGCTTTATTGCAACCAAGTGGTAAAGGCTTCTATTCTTGTGTTAACTTTTGTAATTCTTCAATAAAGTGTCTATTTTTATGTATCCTAAAAAGATGTTTTTTTTTGTTGTTGAGGATCTTGTAATTGTTGTTTCATAACCTCTAATGGAGGAAAATTATGTCATGTTATTGGCAGGATGAATATCGTCATAGAGGACTAATGTCAAGTGGGATTCCAGTGTCAGATCATACACAATTAACATAGGTGAGTTGGAGAAAGTGTATTAGACACTATTTTGATGATGAGGATTAGAAGGGCATTTATGTATTCCCCCCCCCCCCCCCCCATTGACATCAGTTCCAGTCCTAGATCAATGCACATTACTTATAAATTCATGGTTGTTTACTGCATACTTATTGTTTCAAATGAAATGAAGGGCAATTCTGGTAGAAGACAACATTGTTGAACGACAATCATCCATTGATATAAGGCGTCAACTGGATTGTGATTAAGAAGTTATACAAGTATGGATTTTCTTACCTATTTGTTCACTGAGGTTTTGTAGTAGCTACATTACATACATCTTTTGTTTCATTGATAATGACATGATTGTATCAGATCACCATAGTGGATTCAGAGGAACATTGTTGTGAGTTTATAAAAGAAGGGTCAGGTAATCTTGAGAGTTTTGTTCCAAAAGCATCTACTCATGGAGATGTTAATAAGGATGATAGAATAAATCAAGCATCTTTCTTTTAGTAGTTCAAGTGAAGATGAATCTTTGGAAGGGAATCATTTGGAGACTGATATAGATTCCCATAAAAGGTGAGAGCACTAACCTCATGCTATTTGTGATTTTGTGTCAACCTTAATTTACTTTTTTCTAATTAAAGTTTTTTTTAAATGTGATTAGGGGTTCTAATGGAGGGAGTAGAAGTAAGCATGCGAAAAAAGATTCTGAAAATCATGAAATCCATCAATGTTCAGGAGGGTTAATGTTATAAAAGCCTTAAATTTTTAACGCATAATTGGAAAAAACCCTGATATTTTTTTTATTATTGCTGTGGCCACAATTTTTTCGCAGAATTATCACTCTAGCCCACTTAACGAGTTTCATGGTTAAGTTGGTTAACTTTTTTGCAAAGTTAGTCCTAAAAAGTTCAAATTTAGCCCCTGAGGTTTGAAAAAAAATATACCACATGGTTTTTTAAACTTTTTTTCCTATTTTTTGTATACTTTATTTATTTTCATTTTTTTTAGAAATATATGTACATTTTTTATTTTACTTTTATATATACTTTATTTATTATTTTTTTTTTCATTTTTTAACTTTATTTTTCAACATTTTTTTAAACCTTTTAACCTTTTGTTTTCTATTTTTTAGTGTATATATTGAGTATATTAGAGTTTTTTTAGGTTTTTTCATATTTCTTTTCGTATTATATTTTATTTTTTTCACCTTTTTATTTATTTATTTATTTTTTCTATTTTTTGTTATTTATGGTTTTTCTAATATTTTTTCTAAGGGTTTTTCATATTACAAATTTTCTTTTCTATTTTTTCCTATTTTAGTTATTTATGGGTTTTCTAATGTTTTTATTTACTTTGATTCAAGTAAACGAACTTGAATTCAATATAAATTACTATAACAATTTTTTTTTATAAAGATCGACTATTAGTATTATTTTTTGTTTTTTTTAGTCTATTATAAAATTAAAATATATTATCTTGAATTTAATCTATTGATATCACATATAGAAATATGATTTAATTTGCAAGTTATATAACACATTGAATCACTAATTCTTAGTAAACAAACTCTTTTTTTTTTAATTTTCATTTTTTTCGTAACATAAATATAATAGCACTAAAGAAAAAAAAAAGAAAATAAGTTGGACCGAAATTATAAATATAAACATAACTAGTTTATTTACTTGAATAAAAATAAAAAACAATTACAAAAACTATAAATTATCAAAATTGTAATATACTCTAATATATTAATACATTTTGTATTTTTTTGAAAAATGTCAATAAAAAGATAAAAATACAAAAAAAAAACCAAATAATTGGAAAACAAACAAGAAAAAAATAAAAAAAAATAAAAAGACGAAAAAACATAAAATATAATATGAAAAGAAATATGAAAAAACCTAAAAAAACTCCAATATACTCTATATATACACTAAAAAATAGAAAACAAATTTAAACATGTTTAAAAAAATTGTTGAAAAATATAGTTAAAAAATGAAAATAAGTAAAATATATATATAAAAAAAGAAAATAAAAAATGTACATATATTTATAAAATAACCGAAAATAAGTAAAGTATACAAAAAAAAGTTAAAAAACCATGTGGTGTAATTTTTTTCAAACCTTAGGGACTAAATTTGAAAATTTTAGGACTGATTTTTGCAAAAAAGTTAACCAACTTAACCATGAAACTCGTTAAGTGGGCTAGAGTGATAATTCTACGAGAAAGTTGTGGCCACAACAATAAAAAAAATCAGGGCTTTTTCCAATTACGCGTTAAAAATTTAGGGCTTTTATAATATTAACCCATGTTCAGGAGGAACTGATGAAGCAATCAAGACTTTAGACAACACAAAGGAAAGAACCGGTGAGGATACATGCACCACAGATCTATCCATAATGCCTGCTGAATCATCCGAGGTTGAAAAGAGCCCTAAAAACCATTGCAAATCATTTGAAGATAGGTGAAAATCTTATTGTCATGAGAGGTGTTCATCTACTGAGTTGATTCAGTCACGAAAGCCTGGTTATCATCATTCAGAGGGCTTGAAAATAATAGATAAGTATCATATATATCATTCAAGATACCATAGTCCTATATATAACAATAGGACCCGTAAAGATTCTATACCCAAATATCACCATGAAAATGTTGACATCATCTTCTCAATAAGATGACATGAAGAAAGAAAACACGGGGAGCATAGATATCATGGAAGATACAATACTCCTGTATATAATAATATGACCTATGACTATGAGAGACTGCATCCTTTTGATCCTTATAATGAGGAAGGCATGTTATATTCAAAAGAATCAGAATCTCCTCTTGATTATTACCATGGTGAAAGGTTTTCTGATTATGAACGATTTGGACCCAAAATGGGTCGATCCCCCTTTTTAAGAAGTTTAGAAGAGGATGAATATTACGATGAACAACGAAGATATATCGATAAATTTGGATGGCATGATAAAAGGAAAGGAAATAATGTGCATTTTGGACATAAAGGAATACATGATGAATTTTTTCTTGAACAGGAATATTCCAAAGATATAAAAGGTGAAAATTTTAAATCTTTTGCTTATAATGACATGGAAAAAGATGAATATGAACATATAAATCATGAATCATGTACCACATGGGAATTTAGAGGCCCTTTGCCAAATAGGGAAGAATCCCATATCAATAATGGAAGATGCCATGGTGACATGACGCCTAGAAGTAGTTTATATGGAAGACAAAGGAGATATGAAGGGAAATTGACTAAAGGATTTAGATATGATGATTCTGAACCTTTTGATATAGAGGATTACACAGTTGATTATGATGATCGTGCGGATGTGGTAAAAAGTAGGGATCACCATTGGCAACATGTAATGCGATGGAAAGATGATGACATTATGATACCATTTGATGATGCATATATAAAAAGGCATAAGTACAAGTTTAAAAGAGCTTCAAATGTTAAGTATGAAATGAGTCATGGAAAAAGATTCCAAGGGAGAAGGAATTCAGATACACATGGAGGGAGTTATGAGTGGGTGTTTATGAATTCACATTTGGTTGATGGATCTGATCATGTTAAGGAGAAGATTGATGATTTAAAAAATGTAGATGGTTGTGGGGGGTATAAACGGAAAAGAGAAGTAATTTAATCATTAAACAATATATTATATAATGTTCTTTTTTTAATCTAATACTAATACTAATTTATATTTTTTTAAATGTTTTAACTAATTCAAAATAATAAATAATTTAAGTAATTTTCCATCACAATTAAACGGACTTTGCAATTGACATTTATACATATATCTCAACAAATAATTATATAAGAATTATTAAATAACCGTTAAGTTAGAGTTACGATATATATTTAAAAATATATCATTATTATATTTATTAAGATAATTATATTGGTTTACTGATTCGTATAAAACATGGATTATATTGGTGTTAGATAACAAAAAATTGATAAAAATATATTTTCATAATAGAAATTCCAAAAAATTGTCAAAAGATATGTCATGAGTTCATCTACTATATAAGTTGTTTCAAATATATTATGATACATAAACAATTTCTTATATTAATTAAAATAACAATAATTTTTCTTACAAACAAAATATAATGTTGTATAAAAATAACTTTTTACAAATTTATTGTTAATAATTACGATTTTTATAGTTTCTATATTATTATACAATTTATATCTTAATTTTAACTAATCATTTCTAAATTTATAGATAAAAATCTTTATAAATCAATATATTTTTGCAAATCTTTGATTAGTATTGCAATTTGAAATAATCAATAATGTTGTTTTTTTGCACAAGTTTGGTTGATTGATTTACTTTTTGCAAAAATTTGGTTGAAAAAATCTACAAAAGACAACAACAATTTCTATTAATCTCATCAAATTACTATGTAATTAAATAATTACAAATAACAATGTTATTAAAATAATATACTATTACAATTAATAAGTTTTCTAAATTAATGATATATTATTTTATACTTAATTAGTTTTTAATTATATTTAAAATTAACATCCGTAGATTCCACATATTTTAACCTAGTATATATATATATATATATATATATATATATATATATATATATATATATATATATATATATTTCCAAATATACATTAAATATGTGTTAATTTTGAAGTTAAGAGACCAATGTTAACAAGTTAACAGTTTTAAAATTTCTAACATATGAGTTTAAATTTATATATATTACAAAATTTTATATAACAAACTCATAACAAATGAAAATAGATTACATTTATTATGACAATGGTTGTGAAAGTTTTAAATATACATGTATATACAAGAGAAATAGATTACATTTATTATGACAATGGTTGTGAAAGTTTTAAATATACATGTATATACAAGAGAAATAGATTACATTTATTATGACAATGGTTGTGAAAGTTTTAAATATACATGTATATACAAGAGGAGAACAACCAATAATACATATCAAATCAAACAAATACATATACATAACACTTCATTTTATTTGTACATAAAACATCTTAAAGTGAAAAACCAAAAAAAAATATTTATTTTATCAGCTAAAATATTGAAGTACATATCTTATACAATTCCAAAATCTTCCTAAAATCATACCTATACGGCTATACGTCCCGTATCTTGATTTAAAATCAAGATACTTGTAGAAAGTCATTTTATACAAAAACTACACACAAGGCTAATGCAAAACTACACTCTAAAGAAAACGTGTTATAAATCTTCATTGAAACCCCTGGTAGTTGTGTTTTCCAGCAAAATGGAAGATCATCAATTTCCATTTCTAAAATTGAAAAACCCCTATCAAATGAAACAACAAAACATTGATTTCTTCCTTATTCATTTCTTGTGAATCATCAAACCCAAACACTCCAATCGATTCCTGTCTTAACAACCCCAAACGTCTATCTTTTATCCTCTATTGCTTCCTAAACAAAATAATAAAAATAAAAATAAAAAATAATAGGGGAGGCTGTCGGAGCAGACCCCCCGTCCATTTACCTGCAATCATCGGAGGGAGGCCGTCCCTCTCCATCTTGCTCATCGATCACCACCGAGACCGAAGCCTTTTCCACTTTTTCCTTCTCATCGGCCCCATCGGAACCACTCGCACATCTCCCCTTCTCCGGTCGAGCAAAACCTCTGGAAACCTCACCTGCTCTGAAGTTATCGCTGCTTGCGACGCCTGGAACTCGCTCTCCGCAACCGGACGAGAAGAGGGAAGCCTCGCTGCTTCACCCACCTTCATTCCTTCGGCCTCGTCGACCACCAGAACTCCCTTCCTTTGCCTGCAATTGATCCGAAGTCGCCGGACCTCTAGCTGCTTCGTGCTTCTTTCTCGTCATCGGAGCTCGTCTGCTTCATTCTTAAATCTTAACCTCGTATCCGCCTCTCTAATTACCCGATCAACAAAAGGTACACGGGGACTTATGAGCCCTAACTTCATAAAGTTGGAACCCTTAAACACAAACAACCCCTCATGAAATTCCTTTGTACAAAAAAACCCCTAAGTTATTTTAATTATGAAATGACCAAACTACCCCCACAATTAAACCATTCATTCAAAATAAGTCCCAACCCCAAACCTTGACCACATTTATTTAAAAAGACGCCTCATTTTGTATTTTTTTTTACCAAAATAATCATATTTATTAAATTAAATTACCCAACAGCCCCTACCGGTATAAATTCATTAGAAACGGACTCAAAAGTATTTCAAAGTTCAAGAATTGTAGAGTTGCGGTTTCACACGACAATTTTCTCAAAAAAAAAAAAAAAAATCAAATCTGAACAAATGGAACTCACGTTGCTAGGATGAGTGCTTACTCCCTCTTTTAATATTTTAATTATTCTCGGGGGAATACATGTGTTTATATATTTTGTTTTTTTTTTTAAAATATTATCCTTTATGCGAAAGTACAATAAATTTTGTTTATAAAAATGTTATTTAAAAATTTAACATGTTGCTACAAATAAACTAGTACAAACTTTTCGTATACGTACTAAGGATATTTTATCATGAAATAATTGATTCACATAATAAATGCTACATGACACAAAAAAAATGATTTTATTTATTTGACAGCTACTCTAATAAATAAATGTTTTTTTTTTTTTTTTTTTTTTTTTTTTTTTTTTTTTTTTGCAACTTATCATATTATCATTCAATTTGTTAAATATCACTTTATGGTTATTTTAAATTAATTTTTAGATGTTATTTTATAAGTTTTTTTCTATTTTTTAAACTTCACTTAATATTTTAATATAATAATTGCCATAAATATAATTATAAATGGATATTAATTTCATTAATGAACTTACCTTTTAATTTTAAAATTCTCAAAATTAAAATTAATTAGTGTCTTTTGTTTATTTATTTAAATTATATGTTTAAATTTTCAAGATGAAAAACAATTCTATTATAATAATTTTTTTTTCTTTTCTTATAAATTCAAAGTTCTCGAATATTTAGACCTCTATATTTATTTTTTCAAAATTAACACATGTAATACATAGGTCTTACAAGTAGTCGTATATTATAACAATCATGTTATAAAACTTCGTAGTATTTTAAGGATTCAAGCTATTACTATTTATGTATATTTAAATGTTAAAATACATACGAAACACTCTAAAATTTTCAAATAAAAATTTTCATTTTTAAAACCACACAAAGCACAGTTTCATATTTCTCAAACCCAAGTTTATAAGTTGTTCAAAATACAAGACAATAAAATGTTTGAAAATATCCCATAATCCTCATAACATAATATCTAGCTGGTGTGTAGAATCATGCTGACGCCTTCCCGTGATCCTGAGAGGTATCTGAAATACGTTTCACACAACACTGTAAGCACGAAGCTTAGTGAGTTGCCTAAAATACCATGCACAAATAATTAGCCTCTCATGGCTATACTCGATAAGGACCCTCTGTTCATATGTCTCAGTGAAAACCCTCCGGTCTCATAGCTCGGGTTGGACCCTCCAGTCTGGTATCTCAGTGAAGACCCTTTGGTCTCACAACTCGGTTTGGACCCTCCGGTCCTAACTCAATAAGGCACATATATACAACATAAATCACAAAGACAAAATGCATAATATCACATAACTCGGATAAGCACATAAGACCCTTCGGTCAGTAACTCGGATAAGACCATCCGACCACACAATATTACCACTCAGGTAAATATAGTGACAAGACTCACCTCGTAAGTAAGCAAATAGGTCTTGTACTCAACGATCGGTCTAGATTCCGCCTACTACTACAAGAAAAAGTCGAAATAACGACGGAAAAATTGCATAGCTAAAACATGATATTCCGTAGTTAAAATCGATTAGCAACGGAATTTGCTACGGATCCATTATGTAGGCAAAGTCTTCGTTAGTAAAGGTTCGTTACGGAATCCATAGCACCTTCACAACGGAATTTACAAGAGACTTATTTCGTAGAAAACTTGCTATGGACTACATCCGTAGAAACATTGTAGCAAATTAACTACAATTTATTTCCGTAGCATGTCCGTAGTGAATTAACTACGCCCCGATCCGTAGTAAATCTGTCGCAAATTAACTACAAACTAAATCCGTAGCTAGTTTCTCTAGCAAATCCGCTATGGGTAATGGCGTAGCTAGTACTCCGTAGTAAATTTACTATGACCTGATTTTGTTACAAATTAACTACAAACTAGTCCCGTAGCTAATTTTCGTAGCAAATCAACTATGGGTAATATTGTAGCAAACATTCCATAGTGAATTTACTATGATGTATCAAATATGGTGTAGTAAATTTACCACAACCTAGTTATGTTGCAGAAAAAGTTTAACAGAATATGTTTCATAGCAACATCCATAACAATTCAACTACAAAAATGTGATAGAATTAATTAAAATAAATACAAAAATAAGTCGACTTTTTCTAAAAAAAAAAATTATAACAAAATCAACATTATAAAATTGCATTAAACAGTAAAAGAAATTACATTAACTCTTAATAAAAACATAGTTTATCATCAAATAAAATTTCACTTTGTCCAAAACACCAATTATAATATCCCAAAATTTTCTAATAAATTTAAACTTTTCGAAACATTTATTTTGTAAAAAAAAAACATCCATCCATAATATAACTTAAGCAATCTATAAAATTCATATCCCCAATTTAGTAATTCCAAACATACTGTAGATAAACCATTTGTTATAACGTAGTTATAATAGAATAATAAAAGCCTTAAAATTTGTAATAAAATTTATGACAAGGACCCAATCTTCAACCTCGTCAGTGTACAGTTAAGTCGAATCCTTACCCTTGTTGGTACCCGATGTACCTGTAATAATCATTTATAGAATAAAATGGTAAGTACAAAGCTTAGTGACTTCCAACACAACATAACATTAGAAATATTACACCCTACTCCTACTTATCATGCCACCAACAAAATATGCAAACATCCATATAACATATAAACATTAATATCATATATCCCGTGTCTATTTGGGAACAAATACCAAAAAACACCCAAATAAAGACTCGGTATTCAGCCGTCGAGTCCACGGACTTGGTGTTTCCGCCTTCGGCCCTCCTGACTTGGCACAATGGCCTTCGGTTTGTCGGCTCGGTATTCAGCCGTCAAGATCCAAAATATCAACTTGGTATTCAGCCATCGAGCCCAAACATATCATGCATATACATTCTGTTGGATTAGTGTCTAAGCCCGTAACCATATTTGGTAAGTACTTGACCCGGTTGTGCATGGTCCTTTTGGGTTGCCTTCACCAAAGCAACTTGACTGGAGAAATTAAATAGAGAGAGAGAGAGGTTATTGTAATTTATTAATATGTTATAAGAATAATATATTAAAGGAAAATCATATTTGTTTAATTAATATTGGTCAATAATTAATTAGGAATTAATTTTGTGATCAAGTGTAATTAATTAAACTAGAGGGGCTGAATTGTAATTATAAGATAGTTGCAAGATAGGGCAATATTTATCCTTGTTAAAGGATGAACGAATTTAAGGATAAGGATATCCTTAAAATCGTCCAAGGATAAGAGGATAAGGGTTTTTCAAGGCTTATCTTGTGGTTGCTTGGTGGGCAGGTAACTGGATAAGGATAAGGACTTAAACCCTAATCTAAACCCTATATAAAGACCCCTAGGCCTTGTGAATTCGTGTACATGCTCCTAAGAGGTCCCAAGGACGAATTCCAACTCCTCCCTCCTCTATCTTAAGCCTCTCCAATTGCTTGTGGTGTTTGTGAGCCATTAGAGGCACTACACTTGTGGTGCTTGCTTTCAAGACTTAGGATTTGAATATTTAAGTTGTTATTGCAATATAACAACAAGAGGTATGTAAACCAACCTTTGTATGTTAATTTCGAAAATAGCAATGCACATTAGGGTTTTATTCTTGTGTTCATAATGTTGTGTATCTAATAGTGAAAACATAGATCCAAACTAGGGTTGCATGCACACTTAGGATTGTTTGTATAAAACCCATCACATTCCACATAACAAATAAGTACATCAAACATAACTAATGAAACAAGTATTAGTTTAACTGTCAACCATATAGTTCATAGTCTCACCCGACCTAACAGTAGGCATATAATACTATAAGGTTATGAAGTAAGGAGCTCACCTCTACTAGTCAAACACCCTTCAAATAATATAAACACCCCTTCACACCAGGTTAACCTTCAAATTCCTAATAATGACCAAAAAGAGTTAAGTTATGGTACTTTGATATCTCAAAAGTATAATGGCTTTAGTGTTATTTTCTTTTTCTTTTTTCAGGTTTATACATAGAAATTATAGTCTTGTTTGGGACATGTTTTACCCCCTTAAACATATTATTTTTCAAAACTGTTTTACATAAATTAGGTACAGGTCATTAGCTTTAAAAGTAGTATTCACACACTACTATACAATTTTTCTACAATTTTTGACGATTTTTACAATACTGCCTCCCAAAACAATTCATTACGGACCAGTCTGGGTAAATAGTCAATTTCACGCTAGTTACGGGCATTTCTGGCCTTTGGTCAAAACTAATGAAATGTATAGGACTCAAAAACGAAACTCTGGCTTTTGGTTTCGACTAAAAAGGTTTTCGTATGATCGAGATATCATCTCCCAAAGATATGGACAGATTAGGGTAAAATCCTGAAATCACAGCTTTGTCTTTTTAGGGTTAATTTGACCTCTTAACCCATTAAGACCTATCCAATGAGGCTTATAAGCAGTAAAATGAGTTCATAACAGTAGATTACTTCATTGATATAGAATTCAATGAAAATCTCAACCCCTTTTCTTGAGATTTCTTGTATAAAACATCAAAATAATTACAATGCCCTCATGGGAAGAATACCAACTAGGGTTTAAGGTTTGGGACCAAAACAACCCATGTCACCACTTAGCCCTCAAAACACCTTGGAGCATCACTACCCACTTCCATGGTGGTAGTGGTGGCTGGTAGTGACTGCCACCACCTTGGTGGTGGTGGTGGTGGTGGTGAAGATTTCGTTTAAAGGTAGAAGAGAAATAAGGAGAATAAGATTGCATGACTTACTTGAGAATGATGAATGTTTCTCCCTTGATGAAGATGTCGTAGCCTCCTCCCAACCTTCACTTTCGATGCTCCCTTCTTCTCCACTCCCATTCTTTCTTTTCTCCCTTCTCACTCACGGCTACACAAAGAAAAACGGTACCCCCTTAACTTCATAGGGTTAGGCCGCATTTTTTAGGCTTAATAGGCCTTTTGGATGTGATTATGGGTTGCCCTAAGTTGGTGTCCGATCAAGTGGGTCCAAGGCTTCAAAAACATAACATTTGGCCCTTCAAGTTTGACATAACGACTCCTCTAACCCTAAAAACAATTCCATTGCACAATGGGTCCATAATTAGCCATAATTACCCCACCCTATTATTTTTTTATAGTTAAATATACAAGAAACAATTAATTAAGTATAATAAATTCACGTACCATGAACCGGGGCGTTACACCAATCAAATTAATCTAATATTTAAACTCAACTAGAAATCCTAAACATGCAATCAATAAAAAATATATCATTAATTATTTGTCTTTCTCATATCATTGACCATGTTTTTCACATCACCCAACTCTATCCTTTGTCTATGTATGGTTTCCTCTAGTTTCTGGATCTTTGAATAGAGATGATGATTTTCCAAACTACTATCTAGTGAAATGCATATTTGAGAAGAGCTTTCAAGAAAAATGGGCATGTCATATGATCCAAACCCATAAACTCTTTTCTTGCAATCATGTCCTCCAACAACAACTTGCTTTCAAGAATTTGGAAAATTGATTCAAAGTTTGAACAAACTAGACATACTAAGCATTCCAGAAAACTAAGTCTTATAATTTTTAGATGTTCGGATTGCCTCAAACGAATTTTTGAAGTTGAAGGGCAGAATTGGAAAAATATGTCATTTTAGCTTTTCATTCATTTTTGGTGTTTCATTAAGGACTTAATGGTTAAGTTTATAGTTTAACATTTTTAATATAATTATTAACTACATATGAGGTTTTCAAAATATACAAAACAACTTTACTCAAAAGTCTTAATGCATGACTTACTGGAGTATAAAGTTAGGGCTTAACAAAATAATAATAAAAATGTATAAAGCTTCATTTCATGTCTTAGCCTAGGACTTCGTTAAACCAAAATACCACAACCACCAAACGATGGTGGCCTGTGGTGGCAAGAGCTGACTCACAGTGGCGGTAGGAGGCTGCCAGTGGCGGTCCTTGGTGGTTTTACAGTGGAAAGAAGAAAAAGAGATTAGAAAAAGAGATGAAGAATTAGCCAATAACTAGAATGAGACTAGAACACTCCACCCAACACCCTTTTCCCTACAAGTAGCACCTCCGGTAACACCAAGTCCGATAGTACCCTCCTTCCGATCGCAACTGTCCTTCATGTTGACCCTTTTCTCGACCGACAAATGAAAACACACACATAATTTGGTCCTAGATCGATTAAGGTTAGATTAGGGCTTATAAATGTGTTTCTTGAAATCGTGGGCTGCCAAAATAAGTTTATTTTCACAGACCCTGATTTTTCCCGTAATGATGGAAAATACCCTCAAAATAAGTTTATTTTCACAGAAAGTTTTCAACTGTGACACTTTTAACCCCTAATTCTTCATTATCTTCCATTATTGATTCATGGATGTTATTTCATCTTAACTGTTATTATTATTATTATTATTATTATTATTATTATTATTATTATTATTATTATTATTATTATTATTATTATTATTATTTTCTGTATTTATTACTTAGCCACTTAATATTTATTGAATCATTTTTATATGTTTTTATCACCCAGAAAATTACATAAAATTATTCTCCTTAATTATATAATTATTAATTTAACTAACATTCGATTTTTGAAACAATTATCATAAAAAAATAGAGCATTACAAGTTTATTTCCATTTAAATACATTTTCTATAAAAATAAGTCATGGTGACTTAAAGTTACATAGTGGAAAATTCTATTGTATAATATTTATGGTTTTTATATTATAGTAAAGATAGCTATGACCTATGATCTTATAGCAAATTCTGTAGCGACATAGCTACGGATTTTGACTCCGTAACAAATGTCGTAGCAAACTAGCTACAAACTTAGATGCGGTAGCAAATTTTGTAGAAAAATAGCTACATATTTTAATTCCGTAACAATTTATGAAACAAAGTAACTACAAACTTTAATCTGTAGCAACAGTTGTAGCAAAATACCTACGCATTATAATTCTGTAGCAGATTTCGTAGCATGATAACTACGGACTCCGATTGCGTAGCAAAATTCTGTAGTTATTCAAATATTAGCTATAGAATGCAATTTTGTAGTTAATTCCGTAGCAAATATACCTACGACTAACTAGTTTGTAGTATATTCCATAGTAGAATAGCTATGGTTTTTGATTTTGTAGCAAAATTCCGTAGTTATTCAAATATTACCTATAGAATGTAATTCTGTAGCAAGTTCCGTAGCAAAATAGCTACGACAAGCCATTCTGTAGCATAATCCGTAGCAGAGTAACTACGGATTTTACTTTCGTAGAAAATTCCTGTAGTTATTTCAACTTTTTCTTGTAGTGTACATACCATAATAATCTCTAATTAACAATTTATAACAACTCCAAAGATGTTAAGCTAGCCCGTTTACTAACTCTCGGAAAGGGTGAAATACCATTTTAACCTTCCATGGTCTCCCCAAAGTCCACTATTGGCCAAACCCTAACAGTCAACGAAAGTCAACACTTAAGTCAACAGTCCATACCTTTTATGTAGCTTGAAGCCTTGTTGTATTTGGCCTTAAGAGCTTAGCACCAAAAGTATGAATGCCTCAAATGGCTCACAACTCACCTAGGACAAAGGTGGCTCTTGAGAGAGAATCTTCATGCACCAAAAACACCTCATGAACTCCAAGAATATGTGTGTAGGCATTTTTTGGCTTAGGAGTACATATTTATATGTTGGATTCCAAGGGTTATGGGTATAACCCAAATCCGTACCCATGTTTATTAGGATCCATGGTTCATGTGGCCCAGCTCTTTATGTGTCCATACATAAACTTGGTCTAACATAGATCATTTTCCCAACACATGTAAATATAACTAATTACCATAATTAGACCTTATAGATTTAATTAGTCTTTTTTGATTACTAAATTAATTCCAAATTAATTCTTGATCAATACTAATTAAAACATATGATTTCATATTAATATATGAAAACTTATAATATATTAATAAATCATATATAACCTTATCTTAAGAGTCCATCCTAACAAATTTTCCTGGTGTTATGCAACCCAAATGGACGATGCTACTCTCGGGTCAAGTACATACCAATAATAGTTATGGGCTTAGACATCTAATCCAACAGTTGGGACACTTATTTGCCCTTGGCTGAGTTTTCTTACAACAACATCTATCATTCAAGTGTTGGTATGCCTCCCTTTGAGCTTCTTTATGGGAGAAAGTGTCGGATTCCCATTTGTTGGGGAGAGGTAGGTCAACGAGTGATGGGTGGCACTGAGATAGTGTTGGAGATGAATAAGTAGATTCAGCAGGTCAGGTAGAGGTTACTAACAACCCAAAGTCGCAAGAAGAGTTATGCTGACTGGCGACGATCCGAGCTGCAGTTCCAGGTCGGAGATTTTGTACTCCTGAAGGTATCCTTTTAGAAAGAGGTGATACGATTTAGGAAGCTGGGCAATTTGGGGCCCCGATACATTGGTCCTTTCAGAGTGACCGCCAAAGTGGGTAAGGTAGCATACCAGCTGGAGCTACCTGCAGAGCTGAGTCAGATCCATAACACCTTCCACGTGTCACAGCTGAGGAACGTGTAGCCGATGAGACGACAGTGGCACCATTAGAGGACATTCAGGTAGATGCGAGCCTGAATTATATTGAGAGGTCGATTGAAATCTTGGATCGGAAGGTGAAGGTTCTGAGGAACAAAGAGGTGCCTCTGGTTCAGGTCTAGTGGCAACATCGGAGAGGGTCCGAGTTGACTTGGGATCCGGAATCCGAGATGCGAGAGCAGTACCCAGAGTTATTTCCAGAGCATGACTTCGAGGGCGAAGTCTGACTCTAGTAGGGGAGAATTGTAACATCCGGGCTTCTAGGTATATTGATTAATTATTTAATTGGGATAATTGATCAACTCGATGAGTTGGTGCTACAACTCGTCGAGTAGGGTCATGTTGTGCCACGTGTATTATTGATCTACTCGACGAGTCGGAGAGCCAACTCGTTGAGTAGGTGATGTGAAGAGAAACCCTAAACCCCCAGGTTTGGGGCCTATTTAAGGTCACTTATAGCCTTATTTGCGGCACATCAGCTGCTTGCCTTCACTGAGAGAAACCCTAATTAACATTTGAGCTAATAGAGAGAGTGTGTGTGTGCTAATATTACGTATCTTGGTGCATCTTTGAAAGAGAAGAGAAGGATTTCAAGAAAGGAACAAGAGGAGACTGTTATATATGTTGTTATTCATCCAAGAACTTCGGTAAAAGGTATAAAGTTTATACCTTTCTCATTGCTTTGGGTAGATCTCATATTATTGGAGTTTAGGGCTTGTTTTTTCTATCTAATATTGAGACTTTGAGTATATTAAGCACATATAGAGATTTGGAAATCAGATCTGGATCTTGTGAAGTCCCTAGAGTCTAAAGGTCCCTGCTTTATTCAGCCATAATAGAGCCTTGAGTGAAAAACCCTTAATATAGCATGTTCTTGGCATTTCAAGCCCTAAGTGCCATGCATGAATGTAAAGCTCGTGGCTTTACGTGATAAGTGAGCCTTGAGAGCTTAGATCTAGAGTGCGAGATGGTTTTCTGCCTTGAAATCGTTTGTTTTCGACTTGGGTCTGAATGGACTCACCAAGTCGATGAGCCGACTCGACAAGTCAGTTAGGTATTGTCCCGATGAGCTGGCCATGCTATAGCTTGGCGAGTTAGGGGTTAACTCGTAGAGCTGGACCTTCATGAGACTTCTGAGGAACGAGTGGACTCGACGAGTCACATGAATGCACTCGGCGAGTCTGGTTAAACTTGGACTGTTGACTCGAGTTGACTTCTATTGACTTTAGGGTTTGGTCAGCATGAGTAATGGTGACCATGGAGGGGTAAAATGGTCTTTTACCCATTCCAAGAGTTAGAGAGAAAGAGAGAACAAACTTTGGTGTATTTGAGTATGAGTCGAGTATTAATTAGAGATAATTATCCTATGTGTTAGGAAGAGGCTAGTTCGAGATTCCCAAGTACGATACTTTTACTTGCTAGCTTACGAGGTGAGTCTTCTCACTATACTTACCATGAGTGGTATCTTTGCGTGACTGAGATGTATTATGTGCTTATTTGTGTATTGTGGTACTCTGCATTTTTTCTTTATTGTTTATGCTTATTCTTATGAACTTATTGAGTTAGGGCCGGAGGGTCCACCCAAGTTGTGGGACCGAAGGGTCTCCATTGAAACACATTAACCAGAGGGTCGTATTATGTTAGCCTTGAGTGGCTAATGTGATGTGTGTGGTATTTTGGGGAACTTACTAAGCTTCGTGTTTACCGTGTTATGTGTTATGTGTTTCAGGTACTTCTCAGGATCGCGGGAAGGCACCAGCTTGATTGTACACACACTCGCATTGAAGATTTGTTTTTAGAGGATCCTGGACTTGATACATATACAGTTTTTGGATATGAAATTTCATGATTTAACATTTTGGCATTTTGTGATTTTATTATTGAGACAAACGCATTTTTAAATTGAAAAATTTTGGTTTAAAATTTACGTTGTTTAAAAAACTGTAAACGGTCAAGTTCGCAGTTAATCTATTGGTAATTTGACTTATTGAGTTTTAGTGAATTTTTTGTGAAATAAATATATTCATTTCAACTACTATAAGATGCCAGATGGTATCTTACTTCCAAATTTGTAATCTGGAAAACAACTCAAACTGCAACCCTAAGAATACGTCTGAAAAATTGAAATTTTATATTAGCCAGTTATGAGCAACGCAAAAATTCTAGTCTCGTAGCACATGTTTCACTATTTCTGAAAATATAAAGAACATCCAAAATGGCGTTCGTGTGCAAAAGATATGACCGTTTTAAGAATAAAAAAACAATATAATACGAATTTTCTTAAAACCACTATAACCACTTCTATCTGTCGAGGGAGTTGCACACCTTAGATGGAAATTCCGGAAGCGCTTTTGGACTCAGGTCATAGGCTAATATTTAATTTCATACTTGAAATATTTTGAGTAAAAATAATTATAAAAGTCAAAAAATCAGACGTTTTTGGAATAATTAAACGCGAATCTTTAAATGCGATTTCACGGAGTTCTATATCTCTAAAAATTAATTCGTCTTAGTTTTTGGAATCCTTGTAATCGAGACCATTATTCTTCATTTTCAAAAAAATTATTTGATATCAAAATCGATGACACACAAATCGAGAAAGTTAGAAAATAACTTTAAAAGTATGGAAGAATTAGTTTCGTCAATGGTTTGAGGCCTATATATATATAAATATATATATATATATATATATATATATATATATATATATATATATATATATATATATATATATATATATAAAGATATTCAGGAGTCCCAAATAATAATAATCAATCATGTAATCAGAATGTATATAGGTTATGTAATCAAAATTATATATATATATTCCCTAATCTAATAAATAAATATCTAATTGCCACGTGGCAATCTATTAGCCTTCTTCCAATAGATTTTTCCCGCTCAAATGTGTAAGTGAATTTCCCAAATATGCCACAGATCGTGATCTGCAAATAAATCAAACTCTATTTTGAATTTAAAAAAGATATTCAAATCCTTGTACTGATTACTAATTCATCAATTTTAAGTAGTTTCCGATTTTACGGTTCTCGCATACATAAAACCAGGGTTATACCGACATTGATTTCCCTCTACTTCTGAAGAAATTAACAACCAAATCGTATCAAAAAATGAATCTACATGTAGGGCTCAATTGGTGCTTTTAGTGGATTACGATACACCTATTTATCTTAATCCATACATCCTCCATCAGACAATGGTTCAAGTTTTCGTGAGGTTTATTAACAACTATGTGATGGTAATTTCAATATTATTCTATTGTCGATTCATCTCTTTTGTTTTCGGTTCTTGAGACATCATTGTTGATATAGTATATTTTCTTTGGTTTTCGTTTCCTAATACAATCATTTTAAGATTCATAAGAATAACTTTTATGTAAATGTATTCTTATTTGAAAGTGGTGATACAATGCTAATAGCATCTACTATGTTTTCCCTCTATGTTTGTCACACCCCAAACCAAGGATGGCGGAAACGTCCAGGGGTGGAGGACTTCATGTAGAGTATCACAACAACGAGTATAATAGTGCTCAAAGTAAATACAACCGTCATAAATATAATTGAAAAAGTTACACCATGTTATGAATTATTATTTAGTGAATGACTATTGGATTCTCCATATTCCCCCATTACACTCCATAATTAGTGAACATTATAGCAAACATTATTATGAGTTTTATGAGTGTAGTTATGCACCACTATAATGGGCATTCATATCATACATCACCTTTCATCTTCTTTGTCTAGTATAAATAGTGAATATTATGTATTGTAAAGTTTGATGATTTCATCACAAGTATTGGAATAAAAGTTCTCTCTACTCTCTTGTCTTTCTTTACTTTATAATTTATCTTGTTATTTGATCATATTTTATAACACACCAAAGTATATGTTTACATGATTCGAATCAATTACATTATGATACAAAATGAGCTGTTTGACGATTTATCGTCCCATCCTCAAAACGTTGTTGATTTCCTGTTTCACTGAATTCCCGAGAATACAAGTAGTTTTGAAAAGTGTCAACACAAAGGTTGGTGAGTTCATAAGCTTTTGACAGTAAGAGTTTGAAAATTGATCTTTGTAAAGAGATGTATGTTACCAAGAAAAATCCAATATTTTCCTTAATATGTGTTATGTGGTCCTAAATACCAGGACAAAAAATGAACAAGTATTTGTCATACTTAAAGATATAAAAATGGTTTCAAATTGGTGTAAAAACCCTTTCTGATTTGAGAAGACTTCCGTAATGAATGGTGTGTAGTCTTAAATGCCAAGATTGAAAATATACAGCAATATCTGTAATTATTGATATAAAAAGTGATTTTAAATCGACATAAAACCCTTTTTGATATGAAGATGTACAAGTATTTTTCCATACTTAAAGTAATTTCAGTGAGCTAAATCGACAGAACTCACTAATTTGAAGTTAGAACCCGTAAATCTTATGATTTGTTAATACCACATGTGAGCTATCATAACCATACTTGACTTTGACGGCCTCGTAATGCGACGTTCTTCAGGCGTCGCCGTTAAATGACACTTGTGACCACAGACCTGCCGGTCTAGCTGTTGCAAGCAGCTCTGGTGTGGGTTTGTCAAACCCAATATAGATCTATACACAACTATCACGTTCTCCCTACAAGAGACTCTGGTTACAATTTACATGACTTTTTGAATTGGTTACTTTGGAAGTAACCCGAAGCAAATGACTCACAAATTTATTCATTAACAGATTTACATGAACTAAAAGGAAAACCTTTGGTAAATAAGTTTGAGAAGTAATGATACATAAACTATACCTATTATAGTTTATCCAAAACGTTTGTAATGTATAAGAACTCTTTTATGAAAATGCATTAGTGTTATGAATCCATAAATTATGCTTATTATAGCTTAATATACGTGTTCTAAATGAATGAATAATTTTGTCATGAATGACTAAGTTTCAGTTTATGATGATAAACTAACAAGGAAACACATTCAATATTTAGAACTTATTGTTATACACTTTGCTCAACATAATACAAGGTGTTATGAAAGTTATATGCTGTTAACTAATTTTTAACATTTCTGCGCTGTTTTAGAAAAGTCATAGAAAAATCATACGAAGTCGAAAACTAAATCCGTAAATTCTGAGAGTTCCCAAAATGTATCTAGTTTACTCATAATTTTTATCATGATTTTTAATGACCTACAACGTGGGTGAAAAAGTCCATAATCACAGACTGGTCCGGATTGGTGTTTGAAATGATAGGCAGTTTTGTAAAAATCACCATAAATTGTAGAAAAATCGTATGGAGATGTGAAAGTAGTCATTTTAAAGCTAAGACCTGGAACTACTTACACCTAAAACAGTTTTGAAAACCAAAATGTTTAAGTTGCCCAAAACAGTCTGTGAATGGAGTTGAACTTTTCTGATGAAGGCTGTTAGAAAAGTTTAGTTATGTTCTTGGTGTTTTAACTTGTACCCCCCACCCCTTAAAACTTAAGAAAACATGAAAATACAGGGGTATGAAATCACCTTGAGTGATTTCAGTAGATGGATGATGGAGAAAAGAAGTGTTCAACTCAAGAACACTTGGGAGATGCTTGAAGATTTGAGGATCTAACAACAAATATGATGATATTTGTGTAAGCAATCTATGATTTGAGTAGAAGGAAGTGAAATAATCATATGGAGGATGTTAATACTTACCAAAAGTAGAAGAAAAGCTTGGAGTATAGCCTTGAATCTCGAATTTTAGAGAGAGAAGATGAGAGAAAGTGAAGTTTGTTCTTGATGGAGGAATGAGAGGAAATGAAAGAAATGTAAGGAGAGAGGAGGGTTTTCTAACCCTTGACCAAGTGTGTGGCTGAAAAATGGTGGGAAAAGTACCATGAAATGACTAGGTATGGGCTAATGGTGAATACTAACATGGAGTGGGTATGGGAGTGGTTGCTTATGTCATAGAATAAAGGAAAGTCAACACTCCACCTCTTGTACTTCACCCACTCTTCTTGGATAAGGTTTATCCCCAAATACGTGGATAATTAACAAATATGAGGCCTTATATGTTAAAATAAAGTTTTGGGTGAAAATCCCGCGTTAAAACAATTAAAAACGAAGCTAAAATGAAGTCGTAGTCGAAAACCGGGAAGAAATGCTCTTCCTGCGAGGCTTCTCGGAAGGGGCCCGAAGGTTCGGTCCCTTCTAGTGGTGTTGGGCCGAAGCGAGAAGAGGCGAAACAACAAGAAGCGAGAAGGAGGCTCAGTCTGAAGCATCAGCAGCGAAATAGACCGAAATGAACAGTAGCTTCGGGTTCGGGCTTGTGCGAGGTTCGGGCTCGAGAGCAGCCTTCAGGTTCGGTCCAGGAGGATTCGGTGTCGACTAGTTCGCTTCTGACCTTCGCTTCTCATGCTTTCGCTTCTGATATGTTCGCTTCTCATGCTTTCTCTTCTGATGCCTTCGCTTCTGATGAGTTCGGTTCCTAAGAGGGGTTTTGGGTTCTTAAGAGGGTTCGGCTCCTTAAGAGGGGTTTTGGGTCCTTAAGCCTATTTTACTCGTTTTTACCCCGTTTTAAGCCGTTTTTGACCCGGTTAAGGGTCGGGATGGCCCGAACGACTATAAAAAGTTTAAGGAACTTTTGAGAGAGATTTCACATTCTTGGAGAGATTTCTCATACAAGAATAGATTTAGGAGAGATTTCACATACTTAGAGGGGTTTCTCATACAAAGAGAGATTTGGGAGAGATTTCACATTCTTGGAGAGATTTCTCATACAAAGAGAGATTTGGGAGAGATTTGACATGCTTGGAGAGATTTGGGAGAGATTTGACATGCTTGGAGAGATTTGGGAGAGATTCTAGATAAAGAGAGATAGAGTGAAAACGTTTGAGAGAGGTTTCATGTTTGACCTTTGTGAGTGTCCGGCTTCGCAATGCAAGGTCCGTAAACCCTGTTAAGCCTTGTTTAAGGATCTTACACACTCCCGATGAGTATGCAACCTTGTTTTATCGGTTTGGCTCGCCACGTACCACAATTTTAGGTTAAGGAGATCTAGATGTACGCATTTTTCGATTTATGATCTCTCATTAGAATAGCCAGTTGTTTAGAAATTACATAACGTAAACTCTAGTACCTACGGGCAAATTGAGTCGAACGGTTTGACTTGTTGACTTTGACTTAACCGGAAATTGACGGTTGTCACAATGTTTCCGTTAATTTGTGTTTATTGATGCATATTACAATTCTCGGCGCCCAATTTCTTGAATGGGGTACAGAGTAATTTCACAATCAAATGGTTATAGCAGCTACCATGTTTTCCCAATTTTGTTTCATTCTAAACTCTAATGTAAACCCTAAACCACACTCGGCCAGTATCGCTTCAACTCCTTACATGCCTCTTGAACCTAGGGCTTTTTAGTTAAATCTGTTACCCATACTCATACATCTCCTTAATTAGGTTTGTTCTTTAATTTTTTTATAAGATGTTTCTGATGGTGTGTATTATATTTGATATATGTCTGTTTTGTTTCAGGGAGAAGTACAGTTGGCTGTTGAGCTTATTGGCGACATACATTCTAACTATTTTTTTTTCTTGCAACTTTATCTCCATATCTAGATTCTTTTCACATTTGTTTTATTTATTCTTAATAAAGCGTTTGTATTTATGTATCTTACAGGAGCATATTAGATGTTAAGTATGAAGTGAGTCATGGAAAAATATTCCAAGGGAGAAGAAATTCAGATACACATGGAGGGAGTTATGAGTGAGTGTTTATGAATTCATATTTGGTTGATGGATCTGATCATGTTGAGGAGAAGATTGATGATTTAAAAAATTTAGATGGTTGTGGGGGTATAAACGGAAAAGAGAAGTAATTTAATCATTAAACAATATATTATATAATGTTCTTTTTTATTCTAATATTAATAATAATTTAATTTTTTTTAATGTTTTAACTATTTTAAAATAATAAATAATTTAAGTGATTTTCTATCACAATTAAACGGACTTTGCAATTGACATTTATACATATATCTCAACAAATAATTCTCTAAGAATTATTAAATAACCGTTAACTTGAAGTTATGATATATATTTAAAAACATATCATTAGTATATTTATTAAGATAATTATATTGGTTTACTAATTCGTATAAAACATGGATTATATTGGTACTAAATAACAAAAAATTGATAAAAATATATTTTCATAATAGAAATTCCAAAAAATTGTCAAAAGATATGTCAAGAGTTCATATACTATACAAGTTTTGAACATGATGTGGAATGGTAATTATATAAGTTTTCGTCCGTATTTTATCATTATAATAGTTTTCAAAAATTGCTTTCAAATATATTATGATATAGAAACAATTTCTTATATTAATTAAAATAACAATAATTTACATACAAACAAAATATGGGTAAAAATAACTTTCTAAAAATTTATTATTAATATTACGACTTTTATAGTTTCTATGTTATGTTACAATGTATATCTTAATTTTAACTAATCATTTATACATTTATAGATAAAACATCTATCTTTATAAATCAATATATTTTTACAAATCTTTGATTAGTATTACATTTTGAAATAATCAATAATGTTTTTTAGTGGGGTAAATGGCAAAAAAAACATTATCTTTACACAAAAATTCAATTTTGATACTGTTTTTTTTTTTTTTTTTTTGATACTGTGTTTTCCAGTTTGTTACAATTCTGATCACTTGACCGGTTAACCAGGTTGTATGCTGACGTGGCATGATGATGTGGCATGCTGACGTGTCAAAATTGAATTTTTTTTCTCACAAAAAAACACTAAGTTTTCATTTTTTTTTTTCCGATTTTGACACTAAGTTTAATTTTTTCTTTCAACTTTGACACTATGTTTTTTTGTTCCAAATCGAATATCATTTTTTTCAATTTTGTTCAATGTTGACAATTTTCTATTTGAAACCGTATAAATATTTTTTAAACTATTCTATTTAAAGATTTAAAATGAAAATATGTTATAGCCTGATTGGTTGATGGAGATGGGCAATACCCAACATCTCTTCTTCCGTATAAAACATTTTAGAAACGTGCCATTTTCTTTTAAAGTAAATTAGAATTTACACAAATAGTACCTTAATTATTTATAAGTTGTCAGGTGTTTTATGTTGTGCTATGGAAAAATATGTAATAAATGTGTTACATATTTTATAAGATAAATAAAGTTACAAAAATGGTCCCTATAGTTTTTATGATTTGAATTTTTCATTATTTCTAAATTGAAACATAAACCACAGGAATAGTCCCTGTTATTTTGAATTTACTAGTTAGTGTTATTGTTTGTATTATTAATTTATTTATTTATGATAATTACTTTTGGTATTTTAAAGCTTTTTTTGTTTGGACATTTGAGTATTACTTTAAGGGTAAAACCTTTTTAATATGGAAATGACGCCGTAAAAATAGAAAGATGAAATATTTTTACTAAAGACTGTTACGAACGTTTTAATTAATGTAGTTGAATGATTATTAATTGGCCAAATGAGACACGTATATAGTTGAACCAAAATAAAACGTAAGATATTTTTTCTAGGAGGGTTGTCTTAGAAATTTTGTTGGTGGAATATAGGGTGTAGGTTAGCAATAAAGCTTCAGATAGGATTTAACGGTTACAAGGTGAGTTTTTTTGTGTTCAGTAGTTATTCGCACATAAATGTTTGTCATGCGTTTATTATGTGGTTATTTATTTATTTATTTATTCATAATATATTTTATGATAAGTATGGTTGTTTGAAAATGTTATTTTGAGTTGTTTATCTATTGTGCGTTTTCTTGGGTGACATGTTTAGTGGGAACAGGTGATGTGTTTTATCGCCGCGAGCATGACGGATGTGTGTGATCGGCGGGGATGGGAGTTGAGATTTATACTCATTTCCTTGGATATTTAAAATACTTAAGTACAATGGATGATGAGTTATCTCAAGGAGAAGGGAAATGAACATTTAATTCTTTCTGTGGATAATTAATCGTTCCCGTAAATTATGTTATCGGATGATATATTTTGTTGTATGATTTATTGAAGATATATAATAAAACTATATGTTTTTTTAAGTGATGGACATGTATGTGCAACACGAACTCACTAGGTCCTAGGCTTACCCATTTAGAAATTTAAATGTGCGCAACCCAGAAAACTATTTAGCCAGTGGCAGACAAAAGGACAAGGAGGATGATAAATTAAGAAGGCAACAAAGATATTTCGTGAAGACGTAACACCCGAAGTTGTTCAATTGAAGACTTTATTTTATTTTATTTTGCTTCCGTTGTAGTTTAGTCTATAAGTAAATTTAAAATTGATCTTGGGAGATGATGGAACGACTATTTGTAATATAATCTATATATGAAAATTAGGGTGTTACAAGTTGGTATCAGAACCAGGTTTAAGCAGATTAGGTGTTTCCGTAAACACTTAAACTTAGATGGAAGTATCGAGAGGTAACATAACGACTAATTTAGAACATATCTTACTAGTAGGCGTCATGTCCTCAAGGATATCAAGGAGGCTTACTAAGGTAACACTAAAGCGGGAGGAAATTCCAGTTGGAGCCGAAGTTGCTGCACTCGGAGAAGTACTAGAGACTCTTGTAAACTCTACCTTTAGTTGTTGGCGCGGCTAGGGTCGAGGTAGATGTAGGTGTAGTGTAAGAGGTCTAGGAGTCATGATAGCACCTGTATGAGCAAAATTGGTGTAACTGAGCTGTAACTCCAAATGAGGTCGTGGTCGGGTCGAGATTACGCACAAGGTTGTACAACAAATATGGTTACTTGAGAAAAATTAATTTACGAGATTGCTCAGGATATGCAAGCTACATTTTCGAATGTAAATGTTCAGGACCAAGATGCATAATAGAATGTGAATTATGGTAACATGGTTGATGAAGGGCAAGGCTATGGATATAGTATGCCACTTCAAGTTTCTAACCCTAGAGTTGCAGTACAATCAAGGCAAGATGTAAACGAAAAATGATGAGGTAATTGTTACAAGACGTTCATGACTTGTAAACCATGAACGTGTTGCGAGGACGTTGATATTATCATATCATCAATGTGGATCATGGAGATATAGGAAACATTTGATACCGGTAAGTGTGCAAATAAGGACAATGTGGTTTATATCGTGATGATTTTTAAAAATGGGGAGAGTAGAAGTAGTTAGGGTGTTGGATACAACCAATAGGTTGTCATGGGATGAGTTTTCAAGAATCTATAGTGAGATGTATTTTCCTCGAATGATGATCAAGCAGTTGGAGGAAGAATTCTTGATACTGAAGCAAGGAAATGTGACAGTGAGATAGTACAACAAGGATGAAAGAATTTAATAGCAGTTGCAAGATCTTCTTGATAAGGTTTTTATTCCACATAGTACATCACCATGGGGTGCACTAGTAGTGTTCGTCGCAAAAAAAAGTGGACGATATAGATGTGCTTGGATTACTAAGATTCAAAGAAGGTGTAAGATCGTTACTAATTATGGAAGTTTAACGTTGTCACTAATTCACTAAGTCGTATTTAAGGAAGGAACCAAGTAAGATTTAGTTGACGAGGATTGATGTAACCTTCGATTTATTAGGTGGATAAAAGAAGATTCGGAAAGAATCCTCGGTAGAGGAGAAGTGGAAAGTTTTTAGAATTGTTTGCCTAATATATGATGACACATTTAATGGACGCATGAGTGTATGATAGACGGGAACATAATAGGTTTGTTGAGACGGTCAGAGATGTTACTCATTTCCTTGGATATTTAAATGCTTGAGCATAATGGATGTGTTGTGCCAAGTGGGAAGGGAAGTGGACCATTGGTACTTTCTCTGGATATCTAAAATGTTCCTTTAAATTGTGTCATTGGGTGAAATATACTTGATGAAAATTTGGTTAAGTTGTATGATATAAAGTGTACCACTATGTTGGTATGATTTAAGAAAGAAACGAATGGTTGGACTCGAGCTTGTCCAACAAACTACCAGTAAAAAAAATTAGTAAATTACAGATAACTGGAGGATGCACCGGAACAACCAAAAGGTTATGTGGATAAATGTAGGAAGTCAATAGTGTTTCAGGTGGAGATAAAGTCATATTGAACGGATTCTCATGGAAAGGCATTGTGCGGTTTTGTAAAGGTAGGTTGAGTCTCCAGCCTATTGGGACTTCTTAAGGATCAAGTCGGGGGTGACTTATTGATTGGAGATACCAAAGGATCGAATGCGTCATTAGAAAGCGGCCAAGATATTAAGATCAAATATCCATATTGGTTTACTGAATTCAAATTCCGAGGACGGAATTTTTCGAAGGGAGGAAGTTTGTGATTACTCAAATTAAAATAAATATATAAGCATATGGTATAAATATATTATTATAATTATGATTAATGAATTAATTAGGAGTAAATAGAGAAATTATGGAATTTTAATTCCAAAACCCATCACTTGATTAGAGTCATAAATTTGGATTTTTGGGTTAACTAGAAATGTTACAAACATGGGCATTATAAAAAGCATGAGAAAGAGAATGGAATGCCACAAGAACTGTGAAGAAAGGTGGATAAATAAGGGACAATTCGTTGAAGGAAGTTGTGAAGTTATTTTTCGTAGTTTGAACAATTAAGGCATGTCTCTCCGATTTAAGATAGAATTCGTTGTTTGAGTAAGATTACATTCATGTTCTACATGTTTTGGTTTAACAAAATTGTCTCTGTATTGGCAAAAAAAAAAAAAAAAACAAATTTAATATAAGTTGAATTGATACATTTTGTTATAAAATGATGGAGAATTATGTTGTTTGTTCTAATTATGTTACAAATAATGAAAATAAAGAGTTAACTGGTAAATTGGAGTATTCCAATAAAAACATGAGCGTTAAAAAATTTGACAGAAAGCAATAGGGAATTTTGGGTGAAGAAGATAGAAAAATCGAGTATGAAGTTTTTGTGGATAGTGGTGATTTATAATATTTTAAATTATTTTATTTAAAGATTTAAAATGAAAGTATGTTGTAGCCTGATTGGTTGATGGAGGTGGGCAGTACCCAACATCTGTTGTTCCGTATAAATTATTTTAGAAACTAGGCGAATGCCCGCACGTTGCACAGAAACACCTATATAGTTAAAGTATTTACAAATATATGATTTTTTAAATATAACAATAACGTTGTTGTTAAATTTGATATAATAATTTGTATATGCTAAATTCATATAATATATTGATTATTTTGAATTATATGATAATATATACATTTATTATAACTTCATAATCTCAATCGTTTGAATGACTTGTACCCGCGAGTTACACATGAATAAAATTAAATATAATACATGATTTGATGTTATATATAGTTGTTTTTATAGTTAATTAATTTTTTAAAATTTGTTTGCTTAATGTTGTAATGTCTATCATTATTATTATTTAAAACGTCAAACATTGTTTTATTTATTTATTTATTTATTTATTATTTTATTTTAAAGCTAACAATATAATCATTTATATAGAGTTGTTTTTAACTATTGTTATTGAAAGTTATTTTAAGCTAGTTATTTGGAAACTTTTAACGATTATACAAATATATTTAAGAAATATTTTAGTTAAATTGAAATTACAATTTAGTTTTTGCTTTTATCACTACAATTTATTACTTTTAACTATTTACAAAATATTCTTTAGTTTTTTTAAATGGAACTATAATTTATATTTTAGTTGACATTGTAATGCGCAGAAACATCTATATAGTTGAAGTCTTTATAAATATATATATATATATATATATATATATATATATATATATATATATATATAATATAACATTAACGTTTTTGTTAAATTTGATATAATAATTCGTATGTTAATTTGATATAATATATTGATTATTTTGAATTATATGATTATACATAAATCTATTATAACATCATAATCTCAATCATTTGAATGACTTCTACTTGCGAGTTACACATCAATAAAATTAAATATTATATATGGTTTAATATTATTTATAGTTATTATTTTTAACTAATTTTTTAAATTTTATTCGCTTAATGTTTTAATTTTTATCATTATAACTATTTAAAACATCAAACATTATTTTTTGATTTTAAAGGTAACATTATAATCATTTATATAGAGTTATTTTTAACTATTGTTATTATAAGTTATTTTAAGCTACTTATTTGAATTTTTTTAACAATTATTGTAACGCCCGTAGATCAGGGATAGTCAATTTAGAGACGATAGGCATCAAAAATGAATTTTTGATGAAAAATTATTTAGAATGAATAATCCTAACTAAGTTGTAGTATATGTTACAAGGATTCCGTACATATAAAGAACGCTGAAATCCGAGTTATAACGAAGAAGTTATGACCTGTCGAAGTTTCGCGACAGAACCGGCACGACACAGCGCGATGTAAAAAGTGAATTTACGTTAGAGCGATATTTAGCCTTAGAAATCTAAATGAAAGTCGTAGAATACGTTAAACCGTGAGCGTGCATAAAAAGAACACCCAAATCTGACTTCGTATGAGGAAGTTATGATTTTTCGAAGTTTCGACTTAGCGATATGCAGCCCGAATACTCGATTTGAGACCGAGCGGTTTTTAGTCGAAACAATCTAAATAAGAATCGAAGATCTCATTAATTGTAGTAAAACGATAAAAAGATGGATGAGAACGGACGTCGGATGAAGAAGTTATGATTTTATAATGGAGTTTTCCTGTCCCGGCCTACTAAAAATAAATAATAAAAATAAAGTTGAAATTAGCCGACGGAGTCTAAATGAAAGTTGTAGATCATAGTCTCACTTACGCAGGGATATAAATAACGTCAAAAACGGAGTTCGTTTGAGGAAGATATGAATTTTTGAAGTTTATTAAATATTTTCGATATTTAATTTAATTATAAATTAAACGATATTATCCATGGGAGGAGTCAGCGATCTGATCCACGTTACGCCCAGCGTAATTTTGAATTACGCCCAGCGTAATTTGGGTTTCCAGCCCCCTATAAAAGGGCATCGAGGGCAGCCGAGTTCTTTGCTCATTTCTTCCCTTTCTCTCACGTTTTTGCATCGTTTTTCGTGCAAGAATCATCCCGAAGCCCCGAGGCCTCGGAAATCCTGAGAAGTGCAATTCCCGATCCGAAGCTCTATCCGCGAGAAGTCCGGTTTTTGTGAAGATCTTCCAGATCTACCGAAGAATACTACTTCTGCAAGCCGTAGTGTTGTCTGATCATCTTCTGATCAAGTGAGTGTGTAGTTACTTTCTTCTAACACATAATTATGAAGTATTTTATACGAAATACGTGTTATGTGTATAATATAAAGTTGTTTATATGTGTGAGTGTATAGTCACTTTCATCTTACACATAGATATGATGTATTTGCTCTGAAATACATGCCATGTCTTTATACATTGTTTGTTTACTTGAGATGGATGTTGAATGAATGTTTTATACGAGTTTTTAGATAAGTTGTATATGTAATTTATATCTACAAATATGTTGGGCAGAACATGGGTAGATAAAATAGTTGATGTGTGTTGAAAGAATGTGATAAGATAAAGGTGAGGATATAATGGTGATGATAATTAGGTGATGATAAATAGGTGATGATAAATAGGTGATGAATTACGAGTCCAGGCGATGTTGTGGCTACGTATTCATGCGATGATAGTCTATTCCTTATTATGAATTACGAGTCCAGGCGATGTTGTGGCTGCGTATTCATGCGATGATAGTCTAACCCTTATTATGATTTACGAGTCCAGGCGATGTTGTGGCTGTGTAATCATGCGATGATACCCTAACCCTTACCTGACATATATTGAGGGAGTGATCCCTGAATTTGCATTGTATATATGATACAGGCGATGATCCTTAGGAAAAGTTCTTAGGAACAAGCATATAAGGATATAAGATGTAAGGAGATGAGCGGTAAATATGATATAGGAGATGACCCTTAGGATAATATCTTTAGGGAAGATTAAAAGAAGATAATGGGGATGGGTAATTGGGTTGATTGTTTGATGATTGAATATAATAATTATATTATTGTGGGTTGAAAACCCTATATGCTCACTAGGCTCCCAAGCCTGACGCACTCAGTTTAATTTTATCACAGGTATCGATACGAAGCTGCTTTGCACTGAGAGATTAAAGGAGATGTAAATCTTTAGTGTAATTGAATGTAAGTTCTGTTTATGCTTATATGTCTGTATCGGAACATGACATCCCGAGGTTTTATTATTAAACGAAAATACATTCTCTTTGAGAAATGTTTTGATAAGTTATTATCATATCTTGTTTTAGGAACAAATTCCGCAATCGTTTTCTTTAAAAGATTACTCTGATTTTATAAAACAAAGCATAAACAAATCGGTCTTTTCTGGCCGTGAAAATGGGGATGTCACAGTTGGTATCAGAGCATTAGTTTAAGCGAACTAGGAAATTGTAGGAAATTTCTAGACGTAAACTTAGAATGCTAAGTAATGATTGTGAGGAGTGTGTCTAAAATATGTTAGGTAGTACACCTAAATTGACACAAGCACTAGTTTATTTTAGGAGTGATGCCTAAAATACTTTTATGTGCTAAATGTTATACGTTGCCATATATGATATTATTTGTTCGGATCTATGGTCTGTTGCCGACCGGATCTGGAAACCTTATGTGTGTAGGATTCTATGCGTACGTCTACGATATTAGAACTAGCATGTAAACGTTTCGGAGTGATAAGGATGATTTGAATATCTATCATGAATAAGGATCTAATTTCACCTTATTCGGTGTATAGAAAAAAAATGACAAGAACTAGGAGTGGAGCTGGAAACGTGAACGAAAATAGGAATCAACCACCTGTGGTTGAGCGAGTGGCTGTTGTAGCAGCAACACCTGAACAAATTACAATGGCTGGAGTGCGAACCATGATTCAAGCCATGATGGCTGAACAAAAGGAGGAAATGAGACAATTGTTGCTGAACAACAGGAGTGAACCCTCAATACCAATTGAACAGCCTGAGCTGAATGAGGGGCAGTCAGAAGAAGGGAACTATAGTGGGACCATTGGTCAAGCCAACCCACCAATAGTTCACCGAAACAATCAGGATGGAGACAATGATGGACGTGGATGCAAGTACAAGGATTTCATGGCATCCAAACCACCATGTCTTTCTGGGAGCCCAACACCGGTGCAAGTCATGGACTGGATCTCCGAGATGGAGACAATGTTTGAAAGTTGCGAGTGTAGCAACAGACAGAAGACCTCTCTTGCAATCCCTCTGTTAAAATCTGGAGTACTGAGCTGGTGGAAGTTACTGGCCGGTTCAATGCCCAAGGGGGAAGCTAGCAAGATGTCTTGGGAAGAGTTCGTGGAGCAAATGAAAATGCAATACTGCTCTGAGCAGGATCTTCTAGAAATACGAGTGGATAGAATTACGGCTACTACTTCCCGATCTTTGTGAACATTCACTTCAATAGGATATCTAACAATGAGTTCCAAAATTTAAAGAAGGGAAAATTGAGCGTCACTGAATACGCTACAAGCTTTATGGAGAAGATGAAGCTTATTCCATACCTAATTCCAACTGAACTTTCCAAGGTCAACAAGTTTGCCAATGGATTAACAATGGACTTTGGTCCAATAGTCAAGCAAGCAACCACTCTGAAAGTCGCCATCTGGGCAGCCAAGAATGTTGAGACCCAAATAAGGGAAAAGGGTCTAGAGAGAGTTGAAGTTGGAGGGAAAAGGAAACACGAGGGATCTTCAATGATCGACAAAGAAACCAAACTCTCGAAATCCGGAGGAAAAGATGAAACCAAGTGGTGTGAAAAGTGCAAGAAGAAGCACTTCGGAAGATGCGGTGGAGAAGTGACCTGCTATAAGTGTGGTAGGACCGGTCACTATTCTAGAGATTATACGTTCGACAATAGGAAGTGTTACGAATGTGGAGATGGTGGTCATATTTCGAAGAATTACCCAAAGAAGAACAAAGCTGCAAAAAAAAACGTACCGCCACAACCAAGGGCATTCCACATGATCCTCGACGAAGCAAATCAAGGATGAGGATTTTATATCCAACGATCAAGTTATGAAGTAACAGTGCGAATAGTAACTTATGATGTACCCTATTAGAGGCATAGTATAGGGTGAACTTGAACTTTTGTGTAATAGTTTCAAGAATTAATATAAAACCTGGTTTTGTTATCTGATGTGTTGAATGATTATATGATTTATGTATGGTGACTTGGTTAACTGCGAGACAATACTTGGGACGAGTATGAGTAGGTGTGAATGGTAGTAGAGATCTACACTACCGGAAGCACAAGACTCGCACTTGGATCAGGGAAAGTCGCAAGGTTACCAAGAAGCTAGTGATTGATTCCATTTTATTCTGGTATGTCATTACCATTGTTTCGGTAATGACTAGTCAGATGATTCTTGTTCCGACCCTAGTGGTCATGTTTAAATTTGAGTTCGACTACGAGGAGTATGTTACGTGGTCTAGAGGACCAAGTTAGATGTAACATCTGACTTAAGTCAGAAGGTTTAAGTTAATGTGATTGATAGTGTCTCGCTCGTTGTTAAAAGAAGTTTGTAGGTAGAAATGCTACATGCTGAAATGTGATTATATCACATTAGAATATGAAAGAAGGTATATTCCATTTTGGAATTTAACTCTAAGAGACCTGATTCTAAGCATTGCATCATTCGATGAGAGGTCCGTAGAGCACGACCGATCGGTTTGTTACAATAGATAAAGGAGAGTATTTATCCTGAGAAGAAGGATTCCATAATAAAGACTTATTTGGTAACTCGAGGGTTACGATTGAAAGTACAACATAGTACGATAAGCAGATGCAAGATTGGGCATCGTCTGCGGTCAAGAAAGCCATAGAGTTAAATACTCTTTGGAGGAAACATAGAATTTACGGTTATTACCTAGGATGAATAGATAGCGTATGGAATCATTATACAATTTCTATTTCCGTTGATGATTCTGTGACGTAATCATCCTAAGGGGGAGATAATTGTAACGTCCGTAGATCAGGGATAGTCAATTTGGAGACGATAGGTGTCAAAAATGAATTTTTGATGAAAGATTATTTAGAATGAATAACCATAACTAAGTTTTAGTATATGTTACAAGGATTCCGTACATATAAAGAACACCGAAATCCGAGTTATAACGAAGAAGTTATGACCTGTCGAAGTTTCGCGACAGAACTGGCACGACACAGCGTGATGTAAAAAGTGAATTTACGTTAGAGTGATATTTAGCCTTAGAACTTTAAATGAAAGTCGTAGAATACGTTAAACCGTGAGCGTGCATAAAAAGAACGCCCAAATCTGACTTCGTATGAGGAAGTTATGATTTTTCGAAGTTTCGATTTAGCGGTATGCAGCCCGAATACTCGATTTGAGACCGAGCGGTTTTTAGTCAAAAAAATCTAAATGAGAATCGAAGATCTCATTAATTGTAGTAAAACGATAAAAAGATAGGCGAAAACGGACGTCGGATGAAGAAGTTATGATTTTAAAACGGAGTTTTCCTGTCCCAGCCTACTAAAAATAAATAATAAAAATAAATTCGAAATTAGCCGACGGAGTCTAAACGAAAGTTGTAGAGCATGGTCTCACCTACGCGGGGATATAAAGAACGTCGAAAACGAAGTTCATATGAGGAAGATATGAGTTTTTGAAGTTTATTAAATATTTTCGATATTTAATTTAATTATAAATTAACGGATATTATCCATTGGGGGAGTCAGCGATCTGATCCACGTTACGCTCAGCGTAATTTGGGTTTCCAGCACCCTATAAAAGGGTGTCGAGGGCAGCCGAGTTCTTTGCTCATTTCTTCCCTTTCTCTCACGTTTTTGCATCGTTTTTTGTGCAAGAATCATCCCGAAGCCCCGGTATCATTCCCGAGCCCCGAAGCAAGTCCCGAGGCCCCGAAGATCCCAAGAAGTGCAATTCCCAAGCCGAAGCTCTATCCGCGAGAAGTCCGGTTTTTGTGAAGATCTTCCAGATCTACCGAAGAATACTACTTCTACAAACCGTAGTGTTGTCCGATCATCTTCTGATCAAGTGAGTGTGTAGTTACTTTCTTCTAACACATAATTATCAAGTATTTTATACGAAATACGTGTTATGTGTATAATATAAAGTTGTTTATATGTGTGAGAGTATAATCACTTTCATCTTACACATAGATATGATGTATTTGCTATGAAATACATGCTATGTGTTTATACATTGTTTGTTTACTTGAGATGGATGTTGAATGAATGTTTTATACAAGTTTTTAAATAAGTTGTATATGTAATTTATATCTACAAATATGTTGGCTAGAACATGGGTAGATGAAATAGTTGATGTGTGTTGAAAGAATGTGATAAGAGAAAGGTGAGGATATAATGGTGATGATAATTATGTGATGATAGATAGGTGATGAATTACGAGTCCATGCGATGTTGTGGCTACGTATTCATGCGATGATAGTCTATCCCTTATTATGAATTACGAGTCCAGGCGATGTTGTGGCTGCGTATTAATGCGATGATAGTCTAACCCTTATTATGATTTACGAGTCCAGGCAATGGTGTGGCTGTGTAATCATGCGATGATACCCTAACCCTTACTAGACATATATTGAGGGAGTGATCCCCGAATTAGCATTGTATATATGATACAGGCGATGATCCTTAGGAAAAGTTATTTGGAACAAGCATATAAGGATATAAGATGTAAGGAGATGAGCGGTAAATATGATATAGGAGATGACCCTTAGGATAATATCTTTAGGGAAGATTAAAAGAAGATAATGGGGATGGGTAATTGGGTTGATTGTTTGATGATTGAATATAATAATTATATTATTGTGGGTTGAAAACCCTATATGCTCACCAGGCTCCCAAGCCTGACCCACTCGGTTTAATTGTATCACAGGTATCGATACGAAGCTGCTTTGCACTGAGAGATTAAAGGAGATGTAAATCTTTAGTGTAGTTGAATGTAAGTTTTGTTTATGCTTATATGTCTGTATCGGAACATGACATCCCGAGGTTTTATTATTAAATGAAAATACATTTTATTTGAGAAATGTTTTGATAAGTTATTATCATATCTTGTTTTGGGAACAAATTCCGCAACCGTTTTCTTTAAAAGATTACTCTGATTTTATAAAACAAAGCATAAACAAATCGGTCTTTTCTGGCCGTGAAAATAGGGATGTCACAATTAGATAAATATATTTAGGAAATATTTTTGTTAAACCTCTATTACAATTTAGTTTTTGCATTTATCACTATAATTTATTACTTTTAACTATTTATAAAATATTATTTGTTTTTTTTAGTGGAACTGAAATTTATATTTCAGCTGACACTGTAATGTTATATTTAAGTTAACAATTTAAGTATTTTGTCAAAACTGTTCAAAAATTGTAGCTTTAAACTGATAATGGTTTACATACAACAACATTTTAAATCTAATAAATTAAGTATAATATGTTCAAATTTAAAGATATAACTTTATAAATAGAAGTAAAGATACTATTTTAAAATTGAAATTTAGTCTATTTATGATTACACTTTAGGTTTGATATTTATTTAACCTTATTAACCAAATTACAATTATTATTAGAAAGACACTACAATTTATCACTTTTAACTATTTATAAAATAATCTTTGGGTTGTTTAAGTTAAATAATATTTTTATTTAAGTTGAGCCTATAATATTATATTTTAATTAACAATTTAAGTATTTATACAAATTATTCAAAAACTATATTTTTAAAATGATAATGGTTTACATCCAACAATATATTAAAACTAATAAATTAAGTATAACATGTTAAAAGTTAAAAAACATAATTTTATAAGTAGAATTAAAGATATTATTTTAATATTGAAATTTAGTTTATATATGAATACACTTTAGATTTGATATTTATTTAATCTAATTACCAAATTATAATTATTATTATAAGGAAATTGAAAAGTCATGGGAGTTTCAAATGAATGTGGTGAAAGGAAAAAAAAATGTGGGTTTCAAATGTATGAGATTTAAGAAAATGTGCTAGCTTTTTATAAGTATGTATAATGCGTCCTTTTCTTTTGAAGTAAAATAGTATTTACACAAATAGTACCTCAATTGTTTATAAGTTGACAGTTTCTATGTTCTGCTATGAAAATTGTGCAATAAATGCGTTACATATTTTATACGATAAATAAAGTTACAAAAATGGTCCCTACAGTTTTTATGATTTAAAGTTTCCATTATTTCTAAATTGAAACATAAACTACACAAATAGTCCCTGTTATTTTGGATTTGCTAGTTAATATTATCGTTTGTATTACTTATTTATTTATGATAATTACTTTTGGTATTTTAAATGTTTATTTGTTTGGACATTTGAGTATTACTTTAAGGGTAAAGCCTTTTTAATACGGAAATGATACCGTAAAAAATAGAAAGATGAAATATTTTTACAAAGATTGTTAAGAACGTTTTAATTAATGTAGTTGAACGATTATTAATTGGTTGAATGAGACACGTAGATAGTTGAACCAAAATGACACGTAAGATATTTTTTCTAGGATGGTTGTCTTAGAAATTTTGTTGGTGGAATATAGGGTGCGGGTTATCAACAAAGCTTTGGATAGGATTTGTCGGTTACAATGTGAGTTTTTTTCGTATTCTGTGGTTGTTCGCACATAAATGTTTGTCATGTGTTTATTATTTGGTTTTTATTTATTTATTTATTCATAGTATATTTTATTATAAGTATGGTTATGTGAAAATGTTATTTTGAGTTGTTTATCTATTGTGCATTTTTTTGGGTGACATGTTTAGTGGGAACGAGTGGGGTGTTTAATCGCCGCGAGCATGACAGATGTGTGTGATCGACGGAGATGGGAATTGAGATTTATACTCATTTCCTTGGATACATATAAAATACTTGAGTACAATAGATGATAAGTTATCTCATGGAGAAGGGAAATGAACCTTTAGTTCTTTCTCTGGATAATTAATCGTTCCCTTAAATTATGTTATCAGATGATATGTCTTGTTGTATGATTTATTGAAGATATATAATACAACTATATGTTTTTTTAAGTGATGGACATATATGTGCAACAAGAACTCACTAGGCTCTAGGCTTACCCATTTAGAAATTTAAATGTGCGCAACCCAGGGAACTATTTAGCTAGTGGCAGACAAAAGGACAAGGAGGAGGATAAATTAAGAAGGCAACAAAGGAATTTCGCGAAGACGTAACACCCGAAGTTGTTCAATTGAAGACTTTATTTTTTTTTATCTTGTTTCTGCTAGTTTAGTCTGTAACTAAATTTAGAATTGATCTTGGGAGATGTTGGAACGATTATTTGTTATATAATCTATATATGAAAATTAGGGTGTTACAAGTTGGTATCAGAACCAGGTTTAAGCAGATTAGGTGTTTCCGTAAACACTTAAGCTTAGACGGAAGGATCGAGAGGTAACCTAACGACTAATTTAGAACATATCCTATTAGTAGGCGTCATGTCCTCAAGGATGTCATGGAGGCGTACTAAGGTAACACTAGAGCGGGAAGACATTCCAGTTGGAGCCGAAGCTGCTGCACTTGGAGAAGTACTAGAGACTCTTGTAAACTCTACTTCTAGTTGTTGGCGCAGTAGGGTCGAGGTAGATGTAGGTGTAGTGTAAGAGGTCTAGGAGTCATCATAGCACATGTACGAGCAAAATTGGTGTAACTGAGCTGTAACTCCAAACGAGGTCGTGGTCGGGTCGAGATTACGCACAAGGTTGTACAAAAAATATGGTTACTTGAGAATAATTAATTGACGAGATTGCTCAGGATATGCAAGCTACATTGTCGAATGTAAATGTTCAGGACCGAGAGGCACAATAGAATGTGAATTATGGCAATATGGTTGATGAAGGGCAAGGCTATGGATATAGTATGTCACTTCAAGTTTCTGACCCTAGTGTTGCAGTACGATCAAGGCAAGATGTAAACAACAAATGATGAGGTAATTGTTACAAGATGTTCATGACTTTTAAACCATGAACGTGTTGCAAGGACGTTGATCTTAGCATATCATCAATGTGGATCATGGAAATAGAGGAAAACATTTGATACCGGTAAGTGTGCAAATAAGGACAATGTGGTTTATATCATGATGATGTTTAAAAATGGGGAGAGTAGAAGTAGTTAGGGTGTTGGATCCAACCAATAGGTTGTCATAGTATGAGTTTTCAAGAATCTTTAGTGAGATGTGTTTTCCTCGAACGACGATCAAGCAGTTGGAGGAAGAATTCTTGATACTGGAACAAGGAAATGTGACAGATAGTACAACAACAAGGATGAAAGAATTTAATAGCAGTTGCAAGATCTTCTTGATAAGGACAGAGTACATCACCATGGGGTGCACTAGTAGTGTTCGTCACGAAAAAAAGGGACGATTAGATGCACATGGATTACCAAGAGTCAAAGAAGGTGTAAGATCTTTACTAATTATGGAAGTTTAGCGTTGTCACTTATTCACTAAGTCGTATGTAAGGAAGGAACCAAGTAAGATTTAGTTGACGAGGATTGATGTAACCTTCGATTTATTAGGTGGATAAAAGAAGATTCGGAAAGAATCCTCGGTAGAGGAGAAGTGGAAAGTTTTTAGAATTGCTTGCCTAATATATGATGACACATTTAATGGACACATGGGTGTATGATAGTCGAGAACATAACAGGTGTGTTGAGACCGACAGAGATAGGATTTGAGATGTTACTCGTTTCCTTTGATATTTAAATGTTTGAGCATAATGGATGTATTGTGCCAAGTGGGAAGGGTAGTGGACCATTGGTTCTTTCTCTGGATATCTAAAATGTTCCTTTAAATTGTGTTATTGGGTGAAATATACTTGATGAAAATTTGATTAAGTTGTATGGTATGAAGTGTACCACTATATTCGTATGATTTAAGAAAGAAACGAATGGTTGGACTCACGCTTGTCCAAGAAACTACCGGTAAAAAAATTAGTAAATTATTGATAACTGGAGGATGCACCGGAACAACCAAAAGGTTATGTGGTTAAACGTAGGAAGGTAATAGTGTTTCAGGTGCAGATAAAGTCACATTGAATGGATTCTCATGGAAATGCATAGTGCGGTTTTGTAAAGGTAGGTTGAGTCTCCGGCCTATTGGGACTTCTTAAGGATCGAGTCGGGGGTGGCTTATTGATTGGAGATACCAAAGGATCGAATGCATCATTAGAAAGCGACCGAGATATGAAGATCGAATATCCATATTGGTTTACTGAATTCAAATTTCGAGGACGGATATTTTAGAAGGGGGGAAGTTTTTGATAATTCAAATTAAAATAAATATATAAGCATATGGTATAAATATATTATTATAATTATGATTAATGAATTAATTAGGAGTAAATAGAGAAATTATGGAATTTTAATTCCAAAACTCATCACCTGATTAGAGTCATAAATTTGGACTTTTGGGTTAACTAGAAATGTTACAAACATGGACATTATAAAATGCATGAGAAATAAAGTGGAATGCCACAAAAATTATGAAGAAAGGTGGAGAAACAAGGGATAATTTGTTGAAGGAAGTTGTGAAGTTATTTTTCGTAGTTTGAACAATTAAGGTATGTCTCTCTGATTTAAGATAGAATTCGTTGTTTGAGTAAGATTACATTCATGTTCTACATGTTTTGGTTCAACAAAATTGTCTGTCTTGGCCAAAAACAAAAAAATAAATAAACGGATTTAATGAAAATTGAGTTGATACATTTTGTTATAGATGATCGAGAATTGTGTTGTTTGTTCTAATTATGTTAAAAATAATGAAAATAAAGAATTAACTGATAAATGAGAGTATTCCAAAAAAAAAAAAACTTGAGCTTTAAAAAAATTAACAGAAAGTAATAAGGAATTTTGGGTGAAGAAGATAGAAAAATAGGGTCAGAAGTTTTTGTGGATAGTGGTGATTTTTAATATTTTAAATTATTATATTTAAAGATGTAAAATAAAAGTATGTTGTAGCGTGATTGGTTGATGGAGTTGGGCAGTACCCAACATCTCTTGTTCTGTATAAATCGTTTTAGAAATGTGTATAATTCGTTTTTGTGGATAGTGGTGATTTTTAATATTATAAATCGTTTTAGAAATGTGTCCTTTTCTTTTGAAATAAAATAGTATTTACACAAATAGTACCTCAATTGTTTATAGGTTGACAGTTTCTATGCTCCGCTATGAAAAATGTGTAACAAATGCGTTTCATATTTTATTCGATAAATAAAGTTACAAAAATGATCCCTACAGTTTTATTATTTGAAGTTTCCATTATTTCTAAATTGAAACATAAACCACACAAATAGTCCATGTTATTTTGAATTTACTAGTTAATGTTATTGTTTGTATTATTTTTTTATTTATGATAATTACTTCTGGTATTCTAAAGCTTTTTTTGTTTGGACATTTGAGTATTACTTTAAGGGTAAACCTTTTTAATACGGAAATGATGCCGTAAAAATAGAAAGATGAAATATTTTTACAAAGATTGTTACGAACGTTTTAATTAATGTAGTTGAATGATTATTAATTGGCCAAATGAGACACGTAGATAGTTGAATCAAAATAAAACGTAAGATATTTTTTCTAGGAGGGTTGTCTTCGAAATTTTGTTGGTGGAATATAGGGTGTAGGTTAGCAATAAAGCTTCAGATAGGATTTAACGGTTACAAGGTGAGTTTTTTCGTGTTCAGTGGTTGTTCGCACATAAATGTTTGTCATGCGTTTATTATGTGGTTATTTATTTATTTATTCATAATATATTTTATGATAAATATGGTTGTTTGAAAATGTTATTTTAAGTTGTTTATCTATTGTGCGTTTTTTTGGGTGACATGTTTAGTGGGAACAGGTGGGGTGTTTAATCGCCGCGAGCATGACGGATGTGTGTGATCGGCGGGGATGGGAGTTGAGATTTATATTCATTTCCTTGGATATTTAAAATACTTGAGTACAATGGATGATGAGTTGTCTCAAGGAGAAGGGAAATGAACATTTAATTCTTTCTATGGATAATTAATCGTTCCCGTAAATTATGTTATCAGATGATATATTTTGTTATATGATTTATTGAAGATATATATTAAAACTATATGTTTTTTTAAGTGATGGACATGTATGTGCAACACGAACTCACTAGGCCCTAGGCTTACCCATTTAGAAATTTAAATGTGCGCCACCCAGGAAACTATTTAGCTAGTGGCAGACAAAAGGACAAGGAGGATGATAAATTAAGAAGGCAACAAAGATATTTCGCGAAGACGTAACACCCGAAGTTGTTCAATTGAAGACTTTATTTTATTTTATCTTGCTTCCGCTGTAGTTTAGTCTATAAGTAAATTTAGAATTGATTTTGGGAGATGTTGGAACGATTATTTGTTATATAATCTATATATGAAAATTGGGGTGTTACATTTTATGGGTAACTACTTCACTCTTACAGTTTTAATAGTTTGATTTTAAGATTATTGTTTTTAATAAGTTACTTTGGAACACGAAGAAGAGGTTCGGAATGCACAAAACATGTTTCTAGATTTGTTGTAGATGTTTAAATTAGATTTAGGGCCAACCTAAAAGTTGTTTACTTATTTATATTAGGGCATTATACATCAGGTATACCTTAATAAAAAAACCATTCCGAAAAATCTCTAACATGCGAAGAACAGGTCCGAAATGTTCATCACATTTTGTTCTGGACCACGGTTTATACTCATGGATTACCTTAAAATTAACTTATTTGTTTTTATTCGTAGCATGGCAAGCTTTCTGAAGCATCAATTGCCTTATCTTGTAATAGGGTATGGTTTACACCCACACCTAAAGTTGGTGAGGATAGACCAAGAGCCAACAATAAAGCCTAATACAGACTATACAGGTCAACCACCGCTTTACTGAGCCGATCATCGATATAATAATCGTTTATCTACCGTACATGGTCACACCAAACAGCATCCCGGGAAACAAGAAAAAGAAAGATTATATTATTAAAGCGTTCTACCCTGGTAACCTATGGAGTAACACATGATAAATACAAGAAAGCCATAAACCGGACCAAGCCTGACCTATATAAATGTAAGTTCTTCTTACAAAAGAGGGCAGCAGGCAAGAAAGTAATTTTTATTAAATACAACACAAAGCAATATCTAATTTAGGCATGGTAGAGTAATACCAGGGTCTAATCCTCGCTATAGCTTTCTAACCTAGTATTTGCTGATCTTGTGCAACGTGACTTCCCATGTGTTTATTAGACGCCGTCCCACGAGGATAACTATCAAGACACACGAAGCTCACGTTGCAACATCTTGCAAACCTACAATTTTTGCGGATATTCTTGCAGCACTTAAAGACAAACCGCTACACGAGACTATGTTTCGAAGGTTAGATATTTATGCGGGGGTAGAAAGGGATCCATTACTTATACATTACGTATTTTGCTAGAAAGTTATGACAGAACCTCAGATGAAAGGTAGAAGAAATGGTTTTTGAGATCTGGGGGTACGGGCTGACTTTTGGAAAAAAAGAATTTTATCTTCTCATTAGAATCCAGTTGTGCCATTGTTGATAGAACGTAGACCAAATAATGCTTAGTGGATATTTTTGCTGATAATTTTCATCACAGATGCATACGACTGAAGGAACATGGTTGATGGATGCATTTATTCAACTTGGTTAGAGTGTGATACAATATACTTGTGTTTCAATTAAATTACCTATGTAGTATTCATTTATAAGAAAATATTTTTTGATAATTAATTAATTCCAACTTTTTGTGCAATTTTACATCCCTATCAATATACCAAGTGACCACTAGTTTTTGGGTGTTCTCGATTTCAAGAAATTCAAAATGATTATATACGATAGTCACTAGGTGGACGACTATTTTTCAGAAGATGAATATTGGCTTGTAACTATGCGAGCCCGTATCCACAAACTACCAGTGGGTATCAAGTATTGGGGTCCCAAACCTGTTGATGTAATCCTCATGAGTTTCAAAATCACCATTTAGAAAACGCATACATACTATAACAGCCTGACAGTAAATGAGATTATGTGGTATTTTCATGTTGGTTCATAAAGATATTGATCACGGGGAAATCATTTAGGATTGAGGGTTCAACCGAAACCTGACGGTGTCATATCACAAATGATTGGCAAAAGTTTTTTTGGGGTACAAAGATAAAATATGGATCCATTTGAACATTGTAGTATTATTTCAAACATATTTAATTTTATGTAATTATTACTTTTGGTAGATTTATAGGTTTTAAACACTGTTATTTGTTGCACTATATACACTTTATGATTTAAATACCATATAACACCATAAATAAACAACAAAATTAACACACAACACAAAAACCATATAAAAAAAACAATTAACATAATGAACACACAAAAATGATTAAAGTTAAAAAAAATATAAAAACCGGTTCGAAACATAACTCTGGAATCCTACTTCGGGTTCTGGAGATCACTCCGGAATGCCTTGTTCCGGACAAAATAGTCATTTTACAACTTTTTGTAAAAATAATTTGATCATTTTCTCCAAATAGTTTATTTATATGGGTTACATTACTAAATTTCTTTTTTTTAGGCTTAACTTTTTTATTTTTATTTTGTTATCCCCGCAAAGGAGTCTGTCAGTTGGGTGCAAAATATTGTTAGTGTTCCGTAATTGACCTTCTACATAGACCTAAGAATGAGCTGACACACACCATTCAAATGATACACTTTAACATTTCATTCAGTTGTTTTTATAATTTATGTTTAAAAAACATAAAAGTTTAAAATGTTTTCATAAACCACCTCTAATATAATGTTTAAAATGTTTTGGTTTTCCACATGGACCTTAGAAGGGCTGACATAGATCATTCACATGATACACTTTAACATGTATAGTAGTTGTTTTTCTGATTATGTTCAAAAAACATCAAAGTTTAAAATGTTTTCATAAACACCTCTGATATAACGTTTAAAATGTTTTGGTTTTACAATCAACTACATCCGCTTTAAATTTACAAAAAGACACGGACAATCAACCACAGTTACTTTTATCTTTTCACACACTTCGTTTTCTTGGTAAATATATGTTTTGTTATTTGCTAAACACAAATTAAGTTTTTAAGTCCCCACTCTAATTAAATTATGAATAAATCATAGGGGGTTGGGCTAATTATGCAGCCTTTTGTTTCAAACAAGATTTGTAAACCCCTAATCAATTAGGTGTAGAAATATTGGGGATGCAATTGATTTCTACTTTTGGCCTTTAATCAACCCAATCTCCTTTCCCATATCTGAAATCCCGCAAATTCAGAACTAGTTATGAATTTTGATGCACATGGTACATGTCATCATAGCCTTTGAAATAAAATGGAATTCATTCAAATGGGAAAATTAGGCTTTAATTGTCTCTCTACTTTAGTTGAAGGGGCAAGAAAACAGTAAAAAGCATGAGAAAGTAAAAGAGAAGTGGTTGTGAAACAAGAGGCAGCTTGATGGATGGTGTAGACAAGAGAGGAAACAAATGGGACCATATTTGTTTTCCATTTCAAAACTCCATTGTTGAGTAGTCAACTTCAATGTTCCTATCTTCTATACAATATACATTACTTCCAACACACTAGTTTATACTATTGAATGACTTGTGTCATATTTATAATATTGTCAGATAAAACTTACATCAATTTATAATATCTGAAACTAGTATATGAAAAGCGAAAGAAGGTAGACGATCGAAGCATTATTGTTGTTTATGTCAAGTTGACTATGCATGAACTTTGGTGAATGTGTATGTATGCACAAATTGATTACCCAAAAAACTTCACCCAAGACCTAAAGGTGGAGTAAATTGATAGGTTAAAAACATGTCATCTACATTTTTTTCCTGGTGGTGTGATGTAATCAACATGGGCCCAGTGTGGTTTATATAAAATATCGTATAACTTGGGAATTTTGCTATACATTAATGTGTTTTAAATAATTCATTAAATTATATAGAATTCAAATATAAACTATATGGATTATCAAATTAAAATTTCCTGATCAAACAAGTAGATTGCATCAAAAAGTTACATATTTTAGCAGTGACGAATTTAAGATTTAAATTTACATATGTCCAATTTATATAAGGTGACAAAATAAAGAGACCGGAAGTTTTTTTGTTATAGTGTCGGGTTGTTAGAATATCCAAGGCAAATATATTATTAATTTTAATACTAAAAATTAAACGAGTCTCAAAAAATAATTACTATCTTACATATATTTATTAATTATTCATGAAGGATTGTAATTTAAAAACATTCTACAACTTTTTCTTAGTTTTTCCATTATCATAAGATAAATTATGCATGGAATAGAAAAAAGAAACAATGACTAATCATAGTAATAAATCAATATAAAAACCAAATTAAAAAAAATATTAATATAAAAAACAAATAAACAATCTAAAAACTATTTTAAACTAATATAATTGTAAATTCAACATATTACCAATAATGATACTTTGGAAAAATATGAAAACAAGTTATATACATAATTTTATTTATTATTTATTTATTTATTTATTTTAATCTTAACCATGTCGTACACTATACAACTTTCGGTAATGTAAAAGAAATCCAAAATATTAGAAATTGTTTTGTTTTGTGTTGTTTTTTTTCCAATTTTTTCACATGTGCCCCTCTATTTATAACAGGTGTCCATGAATATTTGACAATATAATTTACAAAACAAATTGCAATATCAAGGTTGTCCATGGACACCCTTAACCACAACATAGCTTCGCCCTTGTATTTTAGTAAATTTCTAACTTTGATTGTAAGTGGATGTCAGGATGTGTACGTATATATGTACAATGGCGACGACCAAAATTGTTTTGAAGAAAATTATATACTTTGTTGTTTTTTTAGTATATCTGTAATTTATAAGTAAAGTAAAAGGATGACTTGCTTCTTAACTCGGTCACTATGCTTATGACACAACAAGTTTCACCCGACGTGAGTAAATTGATAGGATAAAAACTCATATGATCTGCAAAGTGATTATTTAAACTCTCTCTCTCTCTCTCTCTCTCTCTCTCTCTCTCTATATATATATATATATATATATATATATATATATATATATATATATATATATATATATATATATATATATATATATATATATATATATATATATATATATATATATATATATATATATATATATAGATCCCTCAAAAAAAAAAAAATCGGTAGTATAATTTTCTTAGAAAAAATTCGTTTTATGTAGTGTACATATACATAATATTAATATGATTAGCAAGATAATAATACAATGTATAATTGGTTTAGTTGGTTAAGGTCTTAGTGGATGATTTTGGAGGTTCCAAGTTCAAATCTTCTTGCAAACATTTATTTTCTTTTATTTTCGCAGCTCATTTTCTATAGTTATATAAAGATTATACCAATTATATTATGATGTTGTGAACATTATGCACAAGTATTGATTTGTCCAAGTGGATAAGTGTTGAACTTTCAAAGTTGAGGTCTTTATTTCAAATCTTTGTTGTTACATTGGTTCATTTTATTTTTTTTACTAGTTTTTCAAAAAATTTAAAATTATCCCACATCGGCCATAACATGAAAGATAGCTCTTATACATATGTTATAAAAGCAACACAAACTTCTTAACTCTCAACAAGTTAAACTTTTGAATGAGTTTTGGTTTAAACTCGAAATCGAGATTGGAAAATCGAGAAACTCGAATCCAATTTGGGATATCCCTCAACTTTGAACCTGGCTCCACCACTGGATATATATATATATATATATATATATATATATATATATATATATATATATATATATATATATAGAGAGAGAGAGAGAGAGAGAGAGAGGGGGGGGGGGGAGTTTAATTGAGAAAGAAAAAAAATTGAGAATATAAGAATGAATCTAATCCACACATTTTTTTGTTGCTGCTTAAATGCTCCCGTACCGATGTAATGGATGATGTAATATTCATATGTGAATATGCAACACCACCATCTCATTTTTCCTCCATCACCTCCCCTACCTCCATAACCGCCATCACCACCACCACCTCCGCTACCAACCACCACCACAGCCGCCTCTACCACCACAAAATGTAAATTACAAGTACTATGTAACTGTATAACAAATTCTTGTGAGCTGAATTAAAAATGAAAGGTTGTAATATTAAGGTTCATAATATTAACATAGTATAACATGTAGGGAAATGACTTATTAGGGTAGCTATATATTTTGATTATTCAAAAACAATTATCAACATTTGATTTGTTCAAAAAATACCATCCAACTAAGGTATTTTGCAACATCCCAAGTGCTGAAGCAAGAAGTTGAAGGGTGTTACGTGAAAATAAAAGAAGGAACTCGACGAGTAGGTCTCTTGACTCGTCAAGTAGAAGCGAGTGTCGGGCACGTGATTAAGTGGCCTGACTCGCCGAGTCGGCTGCTGGACTCGACAAGTCAGTGCTGGAAAAGGAAAACCCTAATCTTAGGGTTTGCACCCTATGTAAAGAACTTAATGTCCTCCCCTCAGCCCCTTAGCACCCTTTAAGATCCAGAAACCCTAAATTCGTGTGTGAGAGTCCTTGGGAAGCAAATGGTAGCTTAGATAAGTGATTTGTGAAGAGATTTTGAAGATCAAGAAGCTTGGATCAAGGAGATTTGTGGAGATTCGGATTATTCTTCAGTGGGAGGTCGTTTTGGAGGTAATGAATCGTTATCCTTGGCCTTCTCCTTTCTAGATCCATCTTTCATGGAGTTTTAGGGTTTGTTTGGAGATATTGTGATGAGATCTTAGTGCATGAGTTAGATCTGGAGTTGAAACTCCAGATCTAAGTTCTATTTGGATCAAATATGTTGAAAGCCCTTTGTGTTGCTATGCAAAAGCCACCCCCCATGAGTTGAGTTTCTTTCTAGCTTGGTTTTCGGAATTATGGGACATGAAGCACGTAAAGGTAGCAACTTTATGTTGCTAATGGACTCTAGGGACCCAGATCTATTGTTTGGAGCGAAGGAGTAGCTATGTATCTTTCAAATATGGGAATGCACGTATGAACTCGACGAGTCTGGAAGATGACTCGACGAGTTGGGCTAGGGTTTTTGGCATTAAGTCGCGTAATGATTCGGCGAGTCGCATGGGTGACTTGGTGAGTCACATGATGATGAGCTTGGACTCAATGAGTTTGAAGAACAACTCGGCGAGTCTGTTGAAGATTATCGTGGACTCGGCGAGTCACGACGCAAAATCTCCAACCTTTTCTGGTTAAGACTCCGAGCAGTGAGTTGGGTAGGATAGGACTAAGAGAATGTTGAACTCGACGAGTCAAGGGGTGACTCGGCGAGTAGAGTCAATCGGAAGGTTGACTTAGACTAAGGACTTTAACTTTGACCTTCAGGGGTATTATAGTAATTTGGATATTTATATCAATGGATCATTGATGGCTATAGGTGCTGGAGTTAGAGGTAGTGCTTTGGGATTCAACTTTCGTGGTTCGGTTCGGCAGATTGCAGGTGAGTTATCCTCACTATATCAACATGGTCTCCAACACCAAGGTCGGCCCTTTATCGGATGGGAATCCGGGTACTTGTTTGATTTGTTATTGATATGCTAGATCAGCCTCCTGGTAATTAGGATGGTATTATGTTAGTGACCTGGTTAAGGTTGGTATCCTGGTATATAGGGTAATGTTATGTTAGTGACCGGTTAGGTCGGAATCCTGGTTAGGATGTTGTTATGCTGTATGATTTGATAGACCCGTTTGCTTGGTTGAGGATTGTTATGAGATTAATTGTTTTATGTGCACATGGTTATTTGAATGGGGTTGGGTTGAGGCGGGTCCTGCTTTGTGCTATAGGCCAACATACCCAAGGTGGACCGGATATACCGAAAGCCCAACGAGCGGTCCGGATAGGCTGAATTCCCCAAGAGGGCGGTCCAGACATGTCGAGGCTCAGAGAGTGGACCAGGCCGATTGAAGACCTGGTGCGGGCGGACCAATCATACTGTAGACTCAGAGAGTGGACCATGTGGATTAAAGTCCCGGTGCGGGTGGACTAGTCATACTGTAGACTCGATATGAATGGTTGTTCTATTCTGTGATATGTTATGAGTATGGTTATGTGTGGTTGGTATTTTGGGGGAAACTCACTAAACTTTCAGGGGTTACAGTTTCAGTGTTTTGTTCAGGTACTTCAGGGGATGGTGGAAAGGCGATGACATGATCGTACCGCTCCTTATTTTTACACTAATGTTTATGGGATACTCTGATAATAAATAAACTGAAAACGTTTTTGTGATGGTTCATGGATTTGGGTTGTTTTTGAAAAGTTTAAATTGGATGGAAAATTTTGGTTGTTACATATTTGTACAAAAAACACTAATCAACTACACACTTTGTTCAAATGTCACCTTATGGTAACTGACATTTGTAGGTGAGAGGTAAAATATTAGTGCTAAAAATTAATGAAGGGGGGAAAAACACGAAAAAATGACTCAAGAGGGTAATTGTGTTTCAAAATTGTTCAAAAAACATCATCCAAGTAAAATCTTGTACAAAAAACACCAGCGAACTATACTTTTTGTTCAAATGTTACCTACTCCTAACCGACTTTCTATTTGCATTATAACATTACATCAATTGATACATTCCTCCTCTATATATCGATTTAGGGTTTCTTCTTGAACGAAGAACTTATTCTTCTCCTCAGATTGCGTCTTCTTCTACTAAATTGATGATCACTAGCTCAACCTTACACATTTCAAATACATAGAAGATATTTGATGATGAATACCTTTATGGTTGTAGGTTCCATTCTTGAATTTGGATATCAACCATGAAGAGTAATTTTGACACAAAGTTCAGGGTTTGTCCCAGCCTAATGGTAAGTTTAACTGTAATTTTTATCAGTTCCTTCTCCTATATATTTGCGTTGTTATGTGATTATTTTTTTTTATTATTTTTTTTTTAATATGAAGCTACTTATAGATACTTACGCTCTTGGATCCTTCATATTTGAAAACGTATCACATAAACAAGCAAACATATAGGAGAAGGACATGATAAAGTTTACAGTTAAACTTACCATTTAGTTAAGACAAACCTTGAACTTTTTGCTAGTATTAGTCTTCGTATTTAAAAAATGAATCACATAACCAAGCAAATATATATGAAAAGGGCATGATAAAGCTTTCAGTTAAACTTAACGTTCGACTGGGACAGACCCTGAACTATTTGTCAAGATTAATGTTTGTCGTTGATGTCGAAATTCGAAAAGGATGCCCAAAACCACAAGGGTTTGTATAATCAAATATGTTTGGCATCTTTGCAAATGTGTGAGCTTGAGTTGTATATCATCGATTTATTATATGAACAAGCAGTCTTAGGAGAAGAAGATTTCGTCCGTTCATGAGGAATCCCTAAATCGTTATATAGAGGATGAATATATCAATTAATGTAATGTTATTATAAATTTCACCAATAAAAAAGAAGCCGGTTACTAGTGGATACTATTTGAAAAAAATATAGTCCGTTGGTCTTTTTTGTACAAAGACGTTAGTTGAATGATGTTTTTTGAACGATTTTGAAGCATATCTAACCTCTTACGTCATTTTCCTGCAATTATTTTTATTGGTATTATCTTACCCCTCACCTACAAATATCGGTTACCATAAGGTGATATTTGAACAAAGTGTGTAGTTCATTAGTGTGTTTTGTACAAAGACCATACTTGGATGATACTTTTTTTTTAACATATCAAACTTGGATGATGTTTTTTGAATGATTTAAAAACATAGTTGCCTTAGTAAGTCTTTTTCCATATATGTTATACTACGTTAATATCATGAATCCTAATATTATATATATATTTTTTATTTTTTAATTCAATAGACAAGAATTGGTCATACAATTACAAAATACTTTTAATTCATATATCGTGCCGGTAGAAGTGGAGGAGGTGGTTATGGTGGTGGTAGTGGCGGTGGCGATGGTGGTAATGAAGGTGGTGGAGGAAAAGGGAAATGGTGGCGCTGCATATTTATATATGAATATTACCTTACCTGTCGTTTCTTTACGCCAGAGCACTTAAGTAGCAACGAAAAAGCATGTAGCTCATATTCATTATCACGTTCTTAATTTTTTTTTCTTTCTTAAAAGAAATTACACATCTCTTTCTCTTTCTCTCTCTCTCTCTCTATATATATATATATATATGTGTGTGTGTGTGTGTGCGCGCGCACACATAGGAATTGAAGACTATAAAATTTAATCTTGTTACAAAGGAGCAAATGTATCGCACAAGTTTTCATACTAAGTACACCTTAAAATTTTCATTTCTCATTTAAAATTTATAAATAATGTTGGTGTACATTCGCAGTCTCGTGGACAAGAACTTATCACAAGGACCATATCGGCCTCAAGTAAAGGATCGAGTCGGATGTCATAATAATATACATGCAAAATAATTATCACTGAAACGTAAGCCTCACAACTTAGTGAATAAATGCTACAATAACAAACTCACGAAAATCACATACATCAAAATCAAGTAATCATCACTAACATGTGAAAAATAAATTACAGCAAAATAATTGTATTATCACACGCTCTTGTCAGTTCTAATAATAATCTATTTCTAAATAATGATCTATTACCCAGAGATGATTTCTCTCTCTCTCTCTCAATCTCTCTCTCTCTCTATATATATATATATATATATATATATATATATATATGTGTGTGTGTGTGTGTGTGTGTGTTATATTTTAATGAATAAACCATCTCTTAATTAAGATCAATCTTTCAATCAAATATTAACCTCTCAAAATAATCAATCTTTCAAATATCATTCAATTACACGTTAATAATTACTTATATAAGTTGTGTTAATGTATTTCACATATAACACATTAATGGATGTTAGAGTAGTGTTACTCACTTGTTTAGTCAACAACCTAATTTCTAACGTCAGCTTTAATCCTTCATTGCCTAAAAGATTGTCACATGGTAACACCTATTTATCAAATACCAAGTTCCTCAAAACCTGTCACAAGTTACTACTAGCTATACACTGTGACCTCTTGTCTAAAAAATAATCGAATGTCATAATATAATCATAATAACCTTAACCCATAGGTCCTTAGCTAAATTATAATAATGGGTATTTCTCAAATATTAGGGTTTATAACCCTTACAGCCTCAACTAAATCTTTAGTTGTATGATTTTCTCGCAATCACATCAATGGTTCCATAATAGTGCCATATCACGAATACCCATAACATATATTCGAGTCTATCAAGTGTCAATATCTATCACATATCTCATTACGAGTTAACAAGGTGTAAGATACCTCAACGAATCTTTTACTCGACCCCATATCTCTCATACGATGATATATCTTCTTCATCATAATCTCCCAAGAACAATTCCTGAGTAGCATCTCCGATCATGCGTTTCCAAAAACCTCTCAAAATGATTTAAGACACACATATTTATACTCTGGGGTTCACGACATCATGGCCATATATGCACCACGTCGTGGTAACCAACTAGACCTAGATTTTCCACGTCGCGCCTCATTTCGCCACATGTTGTTTTTTGGTTGATACATGTACCGGTGAATCATCTTTTACCACGTTGTGGCTAGTAGAACACCGCATCATGGTGGTTATAAAGTTGACCATTAAGTTGACTTACGTCAACTTTCTCAAAATAGCAATGTACTTTCATCTCAACTACAAATAGCCATAACTTTCTCATACAAACCCTCGATGATCTTTATATCCACACATTCGTCTTCAAAAACTCTACCACTTTGTAAACTCCATTTTTCTAAGGAAAAGACATCGAATATAAAGCAAATATGCTTTATCCTTCTTAATCGTCTCACATCAATTTACATCTTTCGAAATAATACCTGCTATAAAAAACAAGTGTTATAAGTTCTCTCCCCCTTAAGAAGACCCCGTCCTCGAAATCTAATCAAGTAAGTAAGGGGATATCAAGCTAAATCTCTTTTTAGACTCTAAAGTTACAATCTTATAAATTTCTTAAACACTCTTACTCTTTTCTGATATCATTCAATAATTATAAGTTTTAAATTAGTCTTTATCTTTAATCTTCTCCAATAAGTCATTAGTCAATTATCTGAATTATACTAGTAACCCGAGTAAGTCATATCTTGACTTATCATGTTGATTATTGTACTCTCATTACATTAGTTTATGAAACTCTCATTATTGATTATAATGAAATTTTTTTACATATATCTTAAAAATATTTGAAATTTTACGAACTATGGTCATTAAAGACCATTCTGAAATTGAAAAGCATTTTGATTACTGAAGAATTTTTTGAGATCTCAAGACAAGTCTCAAAAGTAAACTATAATCAACTAATATATGATCGTAACAACTCTTAAACCCTACTAATGTATCTGAGGAATTTTTGTTGGATATTTTGGGACCACTAATAAATGTATATAAATAATGTTATCATTAATTTTATATTATTATGGAAATTATATAAAATTGTTGATGGACCGATTTTATTAATAAATAAAGATATACACTTACCATGTTTATCTTGTGGGTTGAGTTCTCGGTTTGACTCAAGATCTTCTGAATCCCTAATATCTCTCACATTCGGTTATATCTCCATCTATATAAATACGTGATGAGAAGCAGATTTACGATATACGAAAATACATACAAGAAATTGTTTTAGGGTTTGCTGTGGGATTTAGAGAGGGTTCTTGAGATCAAATGGAAAACCAAACCCTAGTTCTTCAGATCCGAATATCATAATGAAATCAGGTATGTAATCATTCTTTCACGTTTAAAGTTTTCTTTTGATAGATTCGAGATTAAAGATCTATAGTTATGCTTCCACGTTTTATGTTTTGGTTATAAAAATTAACCAACAATTGGTATCAGAGCCTGATTCGAATCTATTATGAGAAACTTGGATTGGTTTTAGTTCTTTTAATCTTCAAACTAAAATATACATGTATGATATATGCTAGTTTAATCATCGTGATCTTGCCGGCGTTTTCTTCCTTAACCCGACGATTGCAATATGTGATTTAATCAAAATATATGTTTGCATAACATTGTACATTGGGACTTTCATAATTTCATTGTGCTTTAATTTAATGACCGAATGTTCATTAGCTTTTGATTTGGTTTAAACTCATAAAACGGTACAACTTTTATTTTATATCTCTAAGATCCATTCTAATTAATTCGGATTTGGAGAAAGAGTTTAATGGAAGTTTTATTTTAATGGTTTCATGAAATTATGTATTTTCTTTAGACTATGGCAACTTTGGTTAAATATATGTTTAAATTACATTTATATTTAAAATATATTTACCTGCTTATGTTAACTAATTCTAGGATTTGATTCACAAATCATACTATAAATTTACCATATTGGTTATTTACATTTTATTTGTTCGATCCAATTTGATAAAGAATGTATGTGCTTTGATTTTGAAATTTTGGTACACGTATTTGTGCTTGTGCTTTCCGACCAGGCTATTTTATTTTGGGGACCTATGGATATGCATGTATTATTATTGTATTGCATTATTATAAGTTTAAGTTTTACATGTGTTATGTATAATTTGGGTGAAAGATGACACAACTCATTTTTAAGGACTTTTAATTTTAAGCGTCAATAACTTTCTTTAGACCCTATGAAGTTAATGTTTGGATGTCGGAATTTTTTTTTTTTTGGGACTATACAACCACTCACGTGAATATGTTATATCACATATGACTTCGATTTAAAACAAGAGATTATATCAAATTTTGGGTTCTAGAAAACTAATCAAATAACATAATGAGTGTTTTAGTATCACACCTGCTTCATATTCTGGATTAGATTAATTTTCTTATAAGTTTGTGCATTTTACAATGCTTTTGAGATTTCGTACGTGATTAAGTAATGCTAACGTTTCTGCTCCATGTTTCAAGCAATATGTTATTGCTTTGCCGTTTCATTAATAGCGTAATTATGGTTACAAATTAAGCTTTTAGACTTTATTATAGTAAAGTATTTTTGGAGTAGAATTATCTTTATGCATTATATGCTTTGGTTTTGGGCTACCTAATATATTAACAATCACGATAATTTTACCAAAATAATCTCTATTATTTTAATCAATTTGGTTGTAATTACATTAAAGATTTTATGATATTTTTTATCTGAACTGTGTTCGACCTAAAGGTAGACACATTCAATATATTTCAGGTTAATTGTCAATAAACTACAATTATGACATGTTTATTTATTTTCAAAGTAAATTAATTTACACAATATATCACCAAAGTGGTCTCTTTTGTGAAAATTAATTACAGAGAACTTAAATCTTATGGTTTGTGTTTATTAATGCGGATTTTAATCGACCCAAAGGTAGGTTAATATTTGGTCGGATAAACACATGTTTGATATTAAATATGTGACAATTTTTAGGTTACATGTCATTAACAAGTCAATCCAAAGAGGGGCTTATTAATTGACATGATATATTGTCAATTCTTATTATCAAGATTTTATAGTTAATGTGTTTATTAATGCGGGTATTAGTCGACCCAAAGGTAGACTAATATTTGGTCGAATAAACGGTTGAATAAACACATATGTGGTGATAAATATGTGATGATTTTTTGGTTTCATGTGATTAATAAGTCAATCCAAAGAGGGGCTTGTTAATTTACATGATTTATTATCAATGTTTATCTCTAAAATAAGGATGTCTCTTGCAAGTTAGTATTACTGTCCAAAGACTTGATATTAATGTTGTGTTGATACCTTGTAAAGATGTCATAAATTGAAATTATTGATTACGGTTTATGGATTAATGAGCATAAAAGTAGATTTGCCTATATTCTCAAAACAAAAATTTGAATTATGGTATTATACCTGTTAACATTAATCACATTTATGATTGTTACTCAATGAGATTAACTCTAAGGAATGCAATGAGGACATTATGTTAGTTCTCAATTGCATGGATATTGACCATTCATTTTGGATAGAGCAACATTCTTTGAGGATGTTGAGTTTGGGGGAGAAACAAGGTTAAAACATTAGCCTTAAGGATGAATCAATCTTGAATCCTATTAATGCTTTCGGTAGTATGCAAATTATGAATCAGTGATCAACAATGTTATTCAATCTCCTATTCGTAAGATACAAACTCAACAACCTCAACTTTGGATATCCTATACGTGGTACCACATTTTTCATCAATTATCTCTTTTGGTTTTGAGGTAAATACAATAGATGATTTTGTGTATCACAAATTAAGTGGGAGTAAATTTATCTTTCTGGTCTTAGGCAGATATCTACGCAACTTAAGTTTGGATCACAAAAAAGCAACCAAATGGATTTTGATATATCTATATATAACAAAAGGCCATGTGCTCAACTATAGGAAATTCAGATGTTTTGGAGATCATTTTTATTAAGACTATGATTTATTAGATGCCAAAATGGTTACTGATCCATATCATGATACTTTTACATTTTAGCATGATGAGCAATTTCATGGAATAGACTTAGGTAGCTTCTTCCATAATGGCAGCATAATTTGTAGCATGGAATATGGTTGCGGAAATTTATCATGAGGCTACACATTATTGGTATTGAAAGACCACTAAAGTTGTGATAATAAGTCAGCCATGTTATATTCCAATAACAGAAGTTCTATTAAGTCAAAGCATATTGACATCAAGTTTCCTTCTGTTAATACAATAGTGCAAAATGGAAATATATATAGCCCATATGAACAAACTCCATAAAAGCGGATCCGCTCATAAAGGGATTACTTCCCTAGGTCTTTCATGAGCATACTACACACATTGGTGTGATATTTGGTTTTAGTGGGAGTTTTATGGTGCTTTATGTTTTGTTTAACAACAGTTATGTTTTTCTGTACAGAATTAAGAATTCAGTTAACTCCATTATTAGTTGCACTTATTTGAAGTTTGATCTCACTTCAATCTAAAGAGGAACTCGTTGGAAATCTATTAAGATTTTAAAACCACACATCATGTTTAATCTATGTCGTTAGTTATATATGTATATGTGACCATTGATAGATTTAGTTACGTAAATTGTAACGAAGACCGCTTTGATCCTATACATGTATGATTAGTGGACAGGATTGGTTAAGGGTACCAATACTATGATAACATTCATTAAAGCGCTTATACAGTTATATATACATTTATGCATTCGTGGTCCAGTGGGAGATTGTTGGATATTTTGGGACCACTAATAAATGTATATAAATAATGTTATCATTAATTTTATATTATTATGGAAATTATATAAAATTGTTGATGGACCGATTTTATTAATAAATAAAGATATACACTTACCATGTTTATCTTGTGGGTTGAGTTCCCGGTTTGACTCAAGATCTCCTGAATCCCTAATATCTCTCACATTCGGTTATATCTCCATCTATATAAATACGTGATGAGAAGCAGATTTACGATATACGAAAATACATACAAGAAATTGTTTTAGGGTTTGCTGTGGGATTTAGAGAGGGTTCTTGAGATCAACTGGAAAACCAAACCCTAGTTCTTCAGATCCGAATATCATAATGAAATCAGGTATGTAATCATTCTTTCACGTTTAAAGTTTTCTTTTGATAGATTCGAGATTAAAGATCTATAGTTATGCTTCCACGTTTTATGTTTTGGTTATAAAAATTAACCAACATTTTCATCTTATCCTATGTTATCATCAGACATTTTCAATGTTTGTTCTCTTTCCGAATCTGATCATCTTGTTGATGTATTTTTACTTACTACCAGTCATAACTCTTTTCTATTGGTAGTATTTAAAGTTGATTATAGTATATGACTCTTCTCAACTAATAGTATTTCTCTTACTATTAGTAAGTACCTCGAGCTATAGTTACTCACTTATCTCAACTTATCATCTGATTCTCATTAAAGATGTAATTCAAAATTTTACTACAAGAGGACTCAACACCATACCTCTTTTATAACAATCATAATAACTACAAAAGATATCAGTCAAATAAACTCTCAACTCTTAAATCAACTTTGTATTATATGATAATCGAATAACTCTTAGAGTTTTTTAAATAATCATATTGCTTATTTGATGATATCATGTTATCATTAATCAACTCATACAAATTTTAACTCAATTATCTTTATACTTAACTAAAAGATCATCTTCCTCTTATATCCATAGTTTTTATCTTCACTCTTATTTTATCATGTCTCCTCTAAGTTTAAACAACTCATATATTCTCTTATGTTTAGACACTTCTTGTGTCTTAATTTATTATACATTTCATTTATCTCTTTAGTAACTATATACAGTGGTGGAGTTAGGGTCAAACTTAAGGGGTATCCTAATTTTTTTTGTTTAATATTCAATAAGAAAAAAAACCGCAACTTCATTAGATATAAAGTTCAACTTACATAACAAAATTACATTTTAAAGTTCACCTCTTCGATCTTTCATTTTACAAAAGTAAGTAATTACATTTTCAGTGTTAACATTCTCTCGTGCTTCCTTTTCTACACCACAAATCAAAGCACCATTCATAAAATCATCACCTATTCTATTACACAAATTGGACTTCAAGAACTTCATTGCAGAAAAACACCGTTCAACGGTTGCGGTTCCGACGGGCAAAAGCAAAGCTAGTTTTGATAATCTATAAACCAAAGGAAAAGAGAGTTGCTTCCCGGTTTCTACCAACAAACGAGAGAGATCTGCAATTCCCTTCAAGTTGAAAAATCTCTCATCACGGAGCAAAGAGTGATAATAAATATCAAGTTGTCCATTAAGTTGCTCCCTTTCTGAATCGTCAAAATCGTTTTTGTATATCTCGCTTAGCTTTAACAACTTTCCTTTATCAAAACTAGAAAATAAGTCACAAAGACTCAATGCCGCCATGTTCTCCATCAACTCTGTGCCAACTTCACTAAATCTATCCCCAAATTCTTGAATTTGCATATCTAAAATTGTGTTAAAAATCTCAACATCAAAATGATGTTGATTAGTCTTATTGGTCCTACGTTTGCGTGGGGTAACTTAATATTCCGACATGTCCACAATTCCAATAATATGTTTTTCACAAAAATCACATACCTTCTTCCAAATTTGTGGAAACCCATATTTTCTAAAAACTAGCAATGCTTTCTTTGTCCATTTTACTAACGAAACCGCTTCCAAAATATTTTGCTTTTTTTTGAAGATGCTTTGACAAGGTATCCGTGAGACATAGAATTTCCAACATCAAGTGTAAAAGAAACACGAAATCAAGTGTCTTGAAATATGACAAAATACCCTTTACTTGATTATGGTTAGATAAAGTAGACCCCTCCTCTTTGACATATTTAAGTACCGCAACAACTTCTGCAAACAAATTCACCAAACTTACAATTGTTCTAAAATGTGAACCCCATCTAGTATCTCCAGTTCGAACAAGAGAAATCTATTGATTCAACCCTCTTCCTGTTTCTGTTTCACCAATACCAATTTCACTTGCCACTCTTTCTTTTTTCATCTTTCGTATCATATCTTTTCTTTTACAAGACCCAAAAACAACAGTAACCACCAAAGCTAGTTTTTCAAAGAACTCATCAACATCATCATGTTTCTTTGCAACCGCCACAACCACTAAATGAAGTTGGTGTGCAAAACAATGTATATAATGTGTAGAATTGTTTTCATTTAAAATCAAAGATTTCAAACCATTGAATGCACCACTCATATTACTTGCTCCATCATAACCTTGTCCCCTCACCTATATATTTAAAAAATAAAAAAAAAACTATAAGAAATAAAAATAAAACTAATATCGTATTAAAATTTAAAGGAATAAATATTTTATGACTTCTCACCTGATCCATACTCAAGTTATTGTTGGAAAATACGGTACCAATGGCGGCTTTAAGAGTCAAAGAATATGTATCCAACACGTGAACAACTCCAACAAATATTTCCTTTACAATCCCAAGTCTATCAACAAATCTCAAAACTATAGCCATTTGTTCTTTTTTGGAAACATCACTAGACTCATCAACTAAAATAGCAAACACATATTTACCAATTTCATCATAAATAGACTTGATTATCTCTTTTGAAAAGCAATCGACAATATCTCTTTGAATCGTGGGAGAAGTCAACTTTTCATTTTTTGGAGCATTTTCTAAAGTAACTGTAAAAATCTTCTTATTATTTTCTCTAATCATAGATAATGCTTCAATGAAAAGTCTTTTATTATTAGAATTTTCCGTCTCATCATTTCCACGAAATGGTAATACATTTTTCCATAAAAATCTACAACTACGGATTGTAGAACGTAATCGGATTTCGTAATTACTTTTCTCAAGTTTTGTTTGCTTATGCAAGACTTCACCAATAAATTGTTTTTTCTCAATAGCAAATCACACTTTTCTTGGGCCTTATGGTGATAAATTTGAATATTACCCATATGTTTCCAGAATGAGCATTTTTTACTCCAATTATCAAAGCCTTCAGTTATAAATGCATCTCTTCCACCTTGTTCCCCTACCATATCTCCAAACAAATAGCAACAAAAACAATATGCCTTCTTATTTTTTATGCTATACTCTAACCATAGAAAATCAGTAAACCATTACACAACAAAACGTCTTGGATTATTACTAAATAATGTATATTCAATACTATGCCCCTTTGGTTGACAAGGCCCTTTAATCAAATATGATCTCCTTATTTCATCCCTTTGATTAGGATTATAAGATGTAATCTTTGGCCTATCCCCCAGGTCCGAAGGAAGACAATTCAAATCAAAAGATTGTGTCGCTTTTGGTATTGGCATTGGCTGATTAGTTAGTGGAACTTGAGTAGGTTCATTAGATTGTGTTTCTTTTTGTTTTGGTATTGGTTGATTAGTTTGTGGAACTTGATTACTTTCATCAGCTCTATTTTTTTTTGGAGTTCCTTCACCATTGTTGTCTCCAACATCTAAATGTCTTTTGAAAAAAGTTTTAATAGCAACCTAAAATCAAAATATATGAACTATAAACTTGATTTCAAGTTTCAACAACAGTCAACAAATAAAAACCTAGTAACCTACAGTCAAATTATTAATTATCAAGATACATCAACTATAATCTTGATTCCAAGTTTCAACAACAAATGAACAAATAGCAATCTGCAATAAAAATATATCAACTACAACTTGATTTCAAGTTTCAATAACAAATAATCATTAACTATTAACCCTAAGTCCTTAATTTAACAAAGTTAATTGTTAATTTCTAATTTTTCAAACATAATAAAAAAAATTGAATTTGAATTAACCTAAATACATAATAGGGATGAGTATTTGGTTATACTAACTTGTTTCATTGTGACGGAATATCCGAGGAGCGGATGAGGTTCCCGGAATTTTGCAATTGAGAATGCTTGATGTCCGAGTCGATGTCCAATTGTCCGCGATCGCACATGGCCAGAAGGCACAAGTGAGAAGATAATTTCGAAATTCTAAAGTCATCAATTGAGAAATGCACGAAGTATCTAATTACGTGAATCGTAATTACATCTCTTTTTTTTAATTGGACTATTGGGCTTAATACATATTTGTGTCACTAAATTAATTAGTGTGGGCTTAAAATTATTGGACCATTTAGGGGCTAGTTTGTATTTTGGTCCATTTAGAAATAACCTATAATTTTTTAGGGTAGCCCAATTTTTTTCTGATATAAAACCGCAACATAAAACGAATTTTCCAAAAAAATTAACACTACTAATTTTTTTTAGGGGTATACATTATGGATCCGCCAGTGACTATATACTTTAATTGCAAGGGAAAATGGTCCAGAAAACTACAACTCAATACTTCTTTTAATCATTAGCATTCTTCAAAAATATCAAAATCAATCAACATTCCTACTATTATTCGGAATTTTAATCATACTTCTCATAACTGGTAGTATTTCATGTACCAACACTCAAAGTTGGCTATTTCTCTTAGCTTTTTATTGACGACTATTCGGTACTCGACTTACAGTTTATCTCCAAGGCCACGAGTATATCACTAATATCGAATATATGAATTAAAAAATGCATCAAGTCCTTCACATAATAGATGTCGACTAAGCACTCAACAAGTCGATCTATGGTAAATCAAATCTCAATATTGTCACTCGTTTCTTAATAGCTCAACTTTTACACAATAATCGAATTATTGATAAATCATGTAACACCAGTCAAATTTAGATAAAAAATAAATTGTTCAATAACCTTAATTGTGATAAATAAATTGGTAGAGATCGTAACTAGGTTTCCAAAAATATAAAGAACACTGAAATCCGAATTATAATGAAGAAGTTATGACCAATCGAAGATCCGCAACAAAACCGGTAAAATACTGTTAAGCATAAAATACGAAATTTCAATAAAATACTTTTTAGCCTTAGCGTACGAGCTGTGAAGGCATTACGCCCCGCATTCTCTGGAGTATGCCAAGAGTATGGAGGCGGTTCAGCGAGTCTATAAATACCATGAGAGGCTACCCGAGTTTATTTGCTTCCATACTCATTTGTTTCACCTCTAAAACACTCTCAAGCCCTTCTGAACCACCCAAAAGTCCCGGTAACCCCATGGTACACGACAAAAGTCCTGAGGCCCCGAAGTTCCCGAGAAATAAATCTTTTCCATTCGAAGTACTGCCTGCATGAAGCCCGGTTTTCACCAAAAACCCGAGGATACGTCAAGAAAGGTCACTCTTAGGAACGAAACGCTGTCCGATTCACAACTTATCAAGTGAGTTCATACCCCCATTTCTACGCTTTTAAATGTTATATAAATGTTTTTTAACATATCACGGGGGAGAATACAAGTAAACACCCGGTTAATCCCGAGTGAAAATCTGGGAACTTTTGCTATACATTACATGTGATTATCTTGTGTATAAAATGGAATTGTTAAACATGAAAAACACATTTTTCTTGGTCTTATCCTTATGGGACGAAACAAAACTATACTATTACGAACCTCATTTATACAAATGCATCATATCAAGGGTAACCACTCTTGCTAAACCATTTTATGCATTCATGAAAACACGAATTATGTCTTTGTTAACATTGTGAAATAGGATAATCATTGCATACAAAATCATCACTTTCAATACGTGACTTAATTGAGAATTCGTGAGATGATTCGCCTTTACTGTACCTTTTGTTAAAGGTACCAACAAAAGTCCTATTTATAACCAAAATCTCTCCCGTTTGGAGAACGTGATAAGTGTGTATAGATCTATACGAGACTAATGATCCCACATCATGACTGTTAGCTACAGTCCTTTGGGTGTCAAGTATCATAACATTTCGATGCCTGAAGAACGTCGCCATAGGCAAAACTATGATAGTATGGTTATAAAAACTCACAGGATAGATAATTATTATGGTATTATGAATTCATGGGAAAGTAACTATTAATGTTAGTTTTCTTTTTCAAACTCTGTCTTCTTATAGTTTTATTATATAAGACTATAGCTCAATCTTTTTAAGCATGTCAGGGTTGCTTACATTTTTACGGTCTTGGACGTTTAAGACTGCTATTCACATTTGGAAAATAAGGGATTTTCCTGGTTCAACTATTTACAATTCATACAACGATGTATTATACTTATTTCATACATTTATAAGAAAATAAGGGATTTTCTGGAAAACATACATAAACTTTCGAATGACATACATTTTCTCAAAACACTACTTATGAACTCACTAACTTAATTGTTGACACTTTTTCTTGAAATAACTTGTATTCTCAGGAAACCGCTAAGTAGGGTTAGCAACTACTTTTGGAGACTTACGCTCTGCCATTGATAACTTCTTTTGAAGCATGATTTTGTAATTAAGTTTTGAACATGTAAAAGATTTTAATCATGTAAACTTTTTGATATGTATATATATATATATATAATATGTGTGTGTATATGTGTGTGTGTGTGTGGTGTGTACTTTCCTTACTACGCAATTGTTATGATACTGAATATGATGTCCTCCGCCCTCGAACGTTTCTGCCGTTCTGGTTTGGGGGTGTGACAGATTGGTATCAGAGCATTGTTTGTAGTGAACTAAGTATATCAAAACCATTTTTGATATACAACTATAAACACAACTGGGCAAAAACACTTTGATTAAGAGTTATACTTTTTAAAATAGAATTCTTTACAGAAGTATACACACATACATTACATAACAGAGTCAGTATCATAATAAAAACCAACATAGAAGTATTATAGATGAGTTGTGAGGTACAGGTATGCCTTGGGATATGTAATCGGGACTATGATGAATATAGTCAGATCAACTATATTTATCCTAGAGCCGACCAACATTTTCCAGGGAATAACTACAACGGAAGACAAGTCTAAAACTTACCAAACTTATAAACATTAGAATCAAGCATAACATTTATAATACTATAGGAGTATTTTATACATACAATAGTTTAACATGGATGTTCAACCTTACGTGCCTTAGTTCTAGAGAATTCTCATATCCCTACTCTCGTACAGACATAATGGCTGGAGCCTATCTACCAGGAGACCTCTACTACCCGAACCAAAATAATGGGGGATGGATAGAGAATGATCCAGAAGAAGAAATGCAAGAAGACTCGGACCCAGATCCCGAGACCAATAACCTACCCTTAGTAGCTCCGATCCAAAATCCTAATCCTCGACTGAAATTTTATGGCTCGACACCTCTATGGGCAACCAACCTGAATAGTTGGAGTCGCGAACAGGTTCAACCTCTTTTGTACAATGGAGACCGAAGCTTCTACAATCTAAGTGAGGGAGGCTCGGCAGATAGAGTCCTTCTTATACTGGTTCGCTGAATAGCTCGTAATAGTGAGCAAGGAAGGACAATTATCCACCGAACCATGGAAATTGAAGAAACACCAGAGTTAATACAGTTCACATCCGTCAATTAGAATATGCTCATAGAGGAGATGTGAATCGTAACGAGATTCTGCATGAAGAACTGACTACAACATAAAATGAAGTCAGAGGACTTCGAACACATCAAACAGTGTTTGAAAGGTGTATGCTCAAGATGGAACATCAGTTAGTAGAATCAAAGGCTCATCTGAGCGATTCTGGTCGCGAGTAGTGTTTACGCTACAAATCCCAAATTTTGTTGTAAACTAGGACTGCGGCTAAAATGTTTTGCTTTCATTAACTTTCTGTACTGTAGACCTGTAGATAAGGTCAAATTTTCCCAACATCATGTATCAGATATACTAAGGAAATTTCTTGGTGCTACAGTTAATTACGTATCCCTCAACATTCATAAGTTTATCTACTATTATATATACTATCATTATGAATCAAACACAAATCACTGTAAGTCAGAACTTAGTATGTGAGGAATCCAGAATAATCAACCTTATTAAGACTCGACTTCCAATCATCAAAGACTAATTTTCTTTCATAATTAATTCTTTGGCATAAAGATGCCACTTCGTAGACATAATAGATGCGTCAACAATGCAACACCGACACCACTGCCACCACCACCCTAATATGACCCCAATATGGTGCAGGCTGATATCACCGCAGCAGTAGTAGCTGCACTGTCTAAAATAAACTATAACATCGTTGGAGGGGCGGAAGTAGTACAAATCATCTGAACCATTGTGACAACCCAAAAATTTCCATTCGGTAAAACCATCCATTGCAATCGAAGTCAAATCTGTTATGCTAACTTTCAAACTTTTGGGATAAGTTTGAGTGTTTTAAAGTTAGTGCTTCAGAAGATATCAGGAGAGAGGATACCCTAGGGTTTATTATGTAGCAATAAGTGCCTAAAACTTCAAGAGTTTGGAATTTACAGTTCAAAAATGTTATTGGGACCGAAAACCCAAAAGACTATATAAGTAAGACTTAGACATTTTGGTTCATTTCTTTCATTTCCAACTAGAGAAAACCCGATTTCTCTCCCAAGGATCTTCATCCGTTCACCCCCAATTGTAATTACTTTAACCCTAGAGTGTATTAAAGGGTATTACATGCTTAGATAACATGGAAAACATCCATAAAACCCAAGGAAATGGTGTTCACAACCCAAGATCCTCTTGGACCGTGAACACTAAAAATGAGGCCAAAAGTGTCCCCTATGTCCCTATAGACCTTGGAACCAAACATAGAACTACCCTTGACATTTCTAGACCTTAAAACCATTAAGAAAAAAGGGCTAGAAGAGAGTTCACGGCCAAGGATGTTCTTGGGCCGTGAACTCCTTTTTATGGTGCCAAAATGCCCCAAATGCCTTCCTTAAGCCAAGAGACTAGCCTATCACTTTACCTTGATGTGTTTAGGACTCAAAACAATCAAAATACCATCACCCATAGGTGATTACGGCCACAAACACATGCCAAAATGATCCAAGGGCCGAAAACTCAAGTTAGGGGTGTTTTGATGCCACAAACACTTCCTAAGGCTTAGACTTGAATTTAGGATGCTTCACTATGACCTTTAAGACCCTAAACAACCCTCATAAACATAAATGGCCATGAGTTTACGATTGTAAACTCAATTGGGCCGTGACCACCTCAAAAACTCCAAATAATGTGGTCTTCCTCATCCTAGGGTAGAGCTAAGGTCCCTAAATCATCCCTTAGCCTTCAAACTTGCACCTACACATGAGTAACCATGAGTTTATGGCCGTAAAATCCCTTGGGCCATAAAACCATAGTAGTAAACTCATGTGAGTGCCATTTTACCTTCCTTTGTTGAATCACATGTGATTCTAACACTTGGTCAAGGTCTTTCGTAGTCTCGGAAGGTGTTTCCTTTCATATAGTAGTTATAAACACTATATTCATGCCAATATGTGTCATTATATATCATTTAGTACTTATTGTGTCTCGGGACTTCATTCGTGGAACTTCTCATCCGTACGCGCATACCCGTTTGAATCACCTACATCAGGTGAGCTCATACCCGTAATGAATCTTTTAACTATTTTAACTATTTTAAGGGGAATACACGTTGAACATACTGATAATTGTGTAAATGTTTGTTGTTAAACGTCTTTCAAAATGTTACTTATGTTATTTATAAGTTGTCAAAACATTTCAAAACTCGTTTAAAGTTATGTTACTTTATAGTTATACAAAACTCTGTTTTAAAGTATAAGCATAACTTAGTAGATAAATGAGTCTTTTCAGTAACAGTCCAGGTAGAGCATTAGTAAACTATTATAGGTATAGTTTAGGAGAATGATATTCATTACTTCTAGTACAATGAATCACAAAAGAATCAGTACCATAACAGAACAAACAACGAAGAGAATCAAACAGTACCATAACAGAACAAACAGTAAAGAGAATCAAACAATACCAGAATAGAACATAACAAACAGGTTAAGTTGATATAGCATGAGAACACACAAACAGAATCTAATTATATCAATGAATCACTAATGCATTAGTGATAGCTATATTGGGTATACATGATCATATTACGTTAATGTGAATTATGCGGCTTGCAAGAAATTGTTGGGGTCGCGTTTGGTTCCCTAAATCTGTTTACATTGAGAGCGTTTAATAGGGGTTCTAGCTGTCACATTATGATCGTAATAAAACAAATATGTTTTTAGGTTATTACTACATCGGCATGTCATAATAAACAACATCTGTGTACTTACTTTTCCCATTACTTTCATAAAGTGTCAGTAACACTCGAAAGTTGATCTATTTTCTAGTCAAGATAGTTATAAACTAGGGAGAATATACTTTTACATTTGACAAAGGAACAGTCAGGTTTAACACATATCAGAAGATGCCTTGGTAGAAGGCTACGATTAAAGGTTAGGATCATAATGCTAGCTTTATGATTCCTTAATGTATACACTATAGGATACATATATGCTAATAGATTCTAACAGCTAATAGGATGGGTGCTCTTCGCATCACTTCTTGTTCCCATTGGATGTGGGTTTGGAATGAGGTCACCCAATCTATTATCTACCCGAATCTATATATATATATCTATGCTTAGTATCCATTAAGTCATCATAAGGGTACCAGGTATGGATCAGGTTATAGGACACGGAGTCAACGCACAACTTTTTTAGTACAAAACTTACTTTTCAAAGTCAGTACTTTTGGTATACAAAACTAGAGATTTCCCAGATAAGGGCTTAATCCATTTTATTAAGCCAGTACAGTTTTAGATACTTTAAGTGAATAACTCTATAACACCTTAGTTTATACACCATGTTTATATATAAAGCTAATACCCAATAAATAGTTAACGGTGTGTTTTCCGCCTTACAGCCTGTTCTCGTTGGATTGTGGGCGTAGGGTTGATTCGCTCAATTAACTTTCTACCCGACATCAGATTATATATAGCAGTATAAACAAAGCTATTATAAATGTAGTCACCATAGTCATTATTTTACTATAAGAAATATAGGTTTTCTTAAAGAACTTTTCATTAGATATAAAGGAACCACTACAAATAACTCCATGAGTAACAAGTGAATTCACCAGGGTTATATATGACAACGATCTAACAACCAATGGAATGTGTGCTATCCGCCTTACTTTCTGTTCCCCGTTGGGTTGTGAGCTTAGGGAAGATGCACACAATCGATTGTTTGTTTACTCTGAGTATATATAATTTGTACCCACTTACTACCTATAGAAAGGCTTGTAGTGTCATTTTACTTAACATTCTTTCAAGTAGGAAATATATGATTTTCTAGAGGAACAGGCGAACCTTTCAAAATAGAACTTATAGCTTACATCACTTTTACATATACATTTTCCACAACGCTTTACAGCTTACTCATGCCACTAAAATCTTATGAACTCACCAGCTTAATTGCTGATCAACTCTTTCAAATAACTTGTATTCTCAGGAGACTATTAGACAGGTGGTCGTGCTGGGGATTCAGAAGATGGAGCATTATAGCTTCAAGTCTTGTTTTGTTATTTGTGTATGAATTCTATGTTTTGTGAACACACACATTGTAAACACTTTCTTTATAAATGAAATGGTTGTTCATTACTTGCTTACCATATACATATCTCGTGGTACTAAACATGACGTCCTCCATCCCTGAACGTTTCCGCCGTTCCGGTTTTGGGGTGTGACAGATTGGTATCAGAGCATTGTTTATAGTGAACTAAGTATATCAACCGATAAAAGATATACATCTATAAATACAATGGGGGCTTAAGTGCTCTGGATAATGATATATTTTAGAGTATAACTACAAGTTATAAAAATATACCTACTTGCTCATACATGTACATAATAGAACTAGTTTCACGAGGCGAACAGAACTAAAAAGTATTTAAAGGTTTGGCACTGTCGTCAACCCGAACAGTTATGTAAATGATGTGGTGTTGCAACAGAGTTAAAACTTACCTGAACACCAGTCAAGAGAACCCAGAACGATTAGATTCAGAGTTAGAATACTATAGGAGTATTTTAGTCCAGATAAATAACTTATGTGATAACTTAAAAGACCCTTGCGGATAGGTCTATAATCTTACAGGGTATATTCATAAAGTTTTAAATATAATCAAGATCTTATAGACATAGAAACTGTGACTGACGCTTCGCTATCCATTCCTCTTAAGGAAGTAGTGTTAATGTGGGATCAATTATTCACAGGTCTATTTGATCTTCAGTTATATACAATACAAACTGGTGTACCTTGTACAATTATAGGAGGATTCCGTAAGGATCACCCCATAAAGTTACCTTAAAGCTCATAGATTCTTTAGTCACATCCATTCTCGCACGACAAGGCTAGATAAACGTAACCACTTCCTCATAGTATGCAACATAAGAGTCCAGGAGGAAACCAGGACAAGTTCATGAGAAGATTTCAAGGACAGATCAGCCGAAGTAACCAAAACGTCTTTCACGTCACACTAATAAATATTAATTAGGTTAATTTATCGAGCGAGGGGAACACTGCTTACATTATATGTATTATAATTACTTTCTTACATGCAGCTGGTAACAGTTATTCAGGAAATAGATATTCGTTCGAGGATAGTTATTTCAAATTCATAGAGTTTATTAGGTATAGACTCATTTATGAATTGTTCCTAGAACCCTGTGGAAGTCAGGACCCGATACATCCAGAACTAGGATAACCTTGTCTTTTCAGCTTTCGGCTTGTGTCCATTGTTATAGACTTATTCCGTCTCATCTTTGTTTTCTTATAGCAAAGATGCCTCCTAGCAGATCACCCAGGCACACTACTCCGATAAATCCCATACCTTTTCCACAAATCGATGCAGCAACTCTGAACGCTGCAGTGGTCACGGCTGTGGCAACAGCCGTGGCACAATATCACCCCATCGGTTTAGATGGAGGTGAAACGCCTACCGATTCTACTCAAGGTAAGGTCCCTGTGCGCCAGGGAGAGTTCTCCTACAAGGACTTCACTAGATGCCAACCATTGTCCTTTAAATGGACTGAAGGAGTCATTGCATTCATGCAATGGTTCAAGAAAACAGAGTTGGTCTTCGAAATCTGTTAATGCCCAGAAGGAAGCAAAGTGAAGTTTGTTGCATGCACCTTCTCTGGCAAGGCCCTAACATGGTGGAACAGCCATGTTAAGTCACTGACTCTATCAGTGGCAAACTCAATAGGTTGGGAAAACCTAAAAGAGTTAATGCGGGAGGAATACTGCCCGTTAGGCGAGGTTCAAAAACTGGAACAAGAGCTGTGGGATCTCACTATGGTCGGCTCAAACATAGTGACCTACACTGATCGGTTCAGCGAACTAGCAACTCTATGCTGAGATGATTATATCGGAGAGCAAGAAGATAGAAAGATACATTTGGGGTCTGACTGCTCCGACCCAAGGAAATGTGTTGTCTTCTAACCCAGCCACGTTCGATAGTGCTAAACGCCTGGCTCAGCGACTCATCGACCATGGAGTCCGCCATGGTTTAAAAGTCCCTACTCCCGAATCATCCAGGGAAGAGGACTATAATCAGAAGTCGGAGAACAAGAGAAAGAAGAAGAGAACAACACAAGACACCCCACAAGAGCAACCAGCGAGTACTATGTACGCCGCTACGACACCTACTGCTTCAACACCTGCCAGTTCATATGCTGGAAACCTTCCGAAATGCGGAAAGTTCAATTTCCGCCACACCAGAGTATGCCGAGAAATGTAGTGTTTGAACTGCCACAGAAAAGGACACACCGTCCGTTACTGCAGGGTACCGGCTCAACCGATCTCCCAAGACTTCGGAACTAAAGAAAACCAAGCCTGCTATGGCTGTGGTGAGATTGGACACCGTCAGGAGTACTGCACAATAATAAGGAACTCAGGCGCGGATGGATGCATTCTGATGATCACCGCAGGAGAACCTACCCTGGAGTCGTCAACGAGTGGTGGTACGTTTTTCAAAATAGTAATTACTTTTAAAATTAATTTATATTCATATAAGATTAAAATTTGGGGATAACACTTAAAAGTAACTATAACCAATCACATGTTAAAATAGGTCGAAATATTCAAGAGAACTAAAAGATCCTTTAGAGAAGCTATTATGGCTCACCATATACATCAGGGTTGTGCGCAACTAATATGTTGCTGACTTAGAGTGAGTGACTCCGCTTAGGTCCCCTTTCCTTAATTGGTTGAGGATTTGAGGCAGAGATGCTCAGTCGACTGCCTGGCTCATCTTAAGTATTCACAACTTGTATATGAAGGGCGATGGTAGTGGTACCATGGGGGATCATGGTATAAAAGTATCCCTTCAGTTAGTAAAGCACTTTTATTTGTATGTATGCGCACATAGCGGTACGATACATAGGAGTGTTAATTTCAAAATAGAAAACAGGAAACACGAGAACAGTTACAAGGAGTACATTGTTGAACATACTAGGAGTACAATATCGCGAATACCAGGGATACATCGTCGTTTATCAGACGTTTCTTTCATTTTACCAAAACTTTGCTCAGTATAGAGTCCGTTGTTTTCTTTCGTCATGAGTTGGCGTGGTCCTCACCATACTGAGTTCATATGTTTCTATCGTCTCGATTGGCAAGTTCTCGAAACTTTCATCATTCTTATCGAAAGTCCGACCTGAATCAAAAATTTTATCTTTCGCATTCTAAACCCCCGAAGTACTCGTGCGAAGAGTACTTTGTCCTCCGAAGACTTATCGTCAGATGTCCACAGACCGTCACGAAATACCACTCATCCAGCAGACCAAGTTCGAGCACAGAGGCTATGGATAAATATAACCCGCCTATTATTATTTAGTATATACGCGAGGGTGGTATATGAGTATGATTACGCAGATCTAGTATGTGTGTTTCTGCCCTATCTCCTGTTCCCCGTTGGGTTGTGGACCTGGGGCAGAGTCTCACATCCGATAGTCCTACTAATCCTAATTATATACGGCTTGTAAACACGAGGTAATGATAGATGGACCAAGTATGAATCCTATTAAGAACACCATGGCAAAGTTGCCAGGTCTACGAGTGAGTATTCTGTAAATCAGAAGAGCGCAACCCTAGTAGTAATGCTAAGAGAGCTAATTTCGGGACGAAATTCCCTCTAACGGGGGGATGATGTGACAACCCAAAAATTTCTATTCAGTAAAACCATCCACTGCAATCGAAGTCAAACCTGTTATGCTAACTTTCAAACTTTTGGGATAAGTTTGAGTATTTTAAAGTTAGTGCTTCAGAAGATATCAGGAGAGAGGATACCCTAGGGTTTATTATGTAGCAATAAGTGCCCAAAAATTCAAGACTTTGGAATTTACGGTCCAAAAATGTTATTGGGACCGAAAACCCTAAAGACTATATAAGTAAGACTTAGCCATTTTGGTTCATTTCTTTCATTTCCAACGAGAGAAAACGCGATTTCTCTCCCAAGGATCTTCATCCGTTCACCCCCAATTGTAAGTACTTCGACCCTAGAGTGCATTAAATGGTATTACATGCTTAGATAACATGGAAATCATCCATAAAACCCAAGGTAAAGGTGTTCACGACCCAAGATCCTCTTGGACCGTGAACACTAAAAATGAGGCCAAAAGTGTGCTCTATGTCCCTATAGACCTTGGAACCAAACATAGAACTACCCTTGACATGTCTAGACCTTAAAATCATTAAGAAACAAGGGCTAGAAGAGAGTTCACGGCCAAGGATGTTCTTGGGCCGTGAACTCCTTTTTATGGTGCCAAAATGCCCCAAATGCCTTCCTTAAGCCAAGAGACTAGCCAAGCACTTTACCTTGATGTGTTTAGGACTCAAAACAATCAAACTACCATCACCCATAGGCGATTACGGCCACAAACACATGCCAAATTGGTCCAAAGGCCGAAAACTCAAGTTAGGGGTGTTTTGATGCCACAAACACTTCCTAAGGGTTAGACTTGAGTTTAGGATGCTTCATTATGACCTTTAGGACCCTAAACAACCCTCATAAACATAAATGGCCATGAGTTTACGTTTCTAAACTCATTTGGGCCGTAAACACCTCAAAAACTCCAAATAATGTGGTCTTCCTCATCCTAGGGTAGAGATAAGGTCCCTAAATCATCCCCTAGCCTTCAAACTTGCACCTACACATGAGTAACCATGAGTTTATGGTCGTAAACTCCCTTGGGCCGTAAACCCATGGTAGTAAAATCATGTGAGTGCCATTTTACCTTCCTTTGTTGAATCACATGTGATTCTAACACTTGGTCAAGGTCTTTCGTAGTCCCGGAAGGTGTTTCCTTTCATTTAGTAGTTATAAACACTATAGTCATGCCAATATGTGTCATTATATATCATTTAGGACTTATTGTGTCTCGGGACTTCATTCGTGGAACTTCTCATCCGTACGCGCATACCCGTTTGAATCACCCACATCAGGTGAGTTCATACCCCGTAATGAATCTTTTAACTATTTTAACTGTTTTAAGGGGGGAATACTGACCCTAATGCTAGAAGAATACTGCCCGGAGAGCGAAATCAGAAACTGGAGCAAGAGTTTTGGAACCTAAAGATGACTGGGTCTGATATAGCCACTTACATGGCAAGATTCAGTGATCTGTCAGCCTTATACCCAGGAATGGTTAACCCAGAATCGAAGAAAGTGGAGAGATACATTTAGGGATTGGCACCCTTGATCCAGGGGCATGTCCTGGCTTCCCATCCAATCACATTCGATAGCGTGAAGCACTTGGCTCAACGTCTGATCAACCATGGGGTCAAACAGGGTACCATTACAGCTGCTTCCGAGCCGTCGAAAGAGGTAGAGGACCGAAGGAAATCATGGAACAAGATAAGGGGTGCAAACCATGTCGGAGAACCCTAAGAGACAACAAGTGGTGACAACTCATGCTGCTACCATCCCTACCACCCCCGCAGCAACAAGAACGTACAATGGACATTATCCTAAGTGCAATAGATGCAACTTTCATCATCATGGACCCTGCAGTGAAGTGCATTGCACTAGGTGCAACAATAAGGGAGGCACCGTCTGCTATTGTAGGGAACCAACACAACCAACCGCTCCAGCCCCAAATGTCGGGATGGACCGTACTTGTTATGAGTGCAGAGCAACGGGGCACTTCCGAAGGGACTGCCCGAAAGCAAAAAACAGAAATGCTAGGGGAGGAGGCCGAGAATTCGCAATGGGCCAAGAGGAAGCCATTGCAGATCCCATGGTTATTACGGGTACGTTTATCCTCGATAACTCATTTACATTCATTTCATTTGATAATGGAGCGGAGAAGAGTTTTGTGAGTCACAAATTTAAAAATCTATTCAAACAAACACCCCAATCATTAAGCAAAACCTTTATAGTAGTAATAACAAAGATAGATTAAAAGCATTAAAAACACATAGGTAGAATGCACTATCACACTAACGAACATCCTTCCTGATCTACTTCACACCTGCTACGATAAGAAGTTCCCAAATAGCTACTAGAAATGGATTGGCTTGGTCTTCACCATACCAATTGCATGTGCTACGAAAAGACCCTTTGCGTTAACCGCCGACTAACGAAACTCTTTCGACCTATAAACAACAAACCCAACACAAAATTCCAAGCCGACTCTCGTTTCACAATCCCAAAGCACTCATATGAGGAGTAATATATCTTTTGAATCCTTCCCGAAGTATTACTGACAGACCACTTAGGAATAACACGCGTTCAAACGAGTCAAGATCAAGCACAAAGGCTAGGAATGAATACGGTTTACCTATCACTAAAAAGTGTATATACGACTCGTTTACACAAAGTAATGATAGATGACCCAAGTATGAAACCAACCATGAACTTTGAGATAAATCTGACCTATTTTACGAGTGAACAAAGTTAACGTATAGATAAACATAGACAAATAAACCCAAATTCACACGACCTCTACTAATCAAAACAACAAACAAGACAATGAAGGTCCGCTGGAAAACCCACGCTAGGATCTAGATTTACTAGATAACAAGAAGGTAAAACGGAATAGAAGTGCACACATCTTTCCTCAACCATTGATGTCCCATTCAAAGGAGAATTTCGGGACAACATTCTCTCTAACGAGGGGATAATGTAACACCAGTCAAATTTAGGTTAAAAATAAATTGTTCAATAACCTTAATTGGGATATATAAATTGGTAGAGAATGTAACTAGGTTTCCAAAAATATAAAGAACACTGAAAACCGAGTTATAACGAAGAAGTTATGACCAATCGAAGATCCGCAACAAAAGCGGTAAAATATTGTTAAGCATAAAATATGAAATTTCAATAAAATACTTTTCAACCTTAGGTATATAAATGAAAGTCGTAAATATCATTAAACTGTAAACTTACATAAAAAGAACGTCCAAATCTGACTTCATATGAGGAAGTTATGATTTTTCGAAGTTTCGGAATAGCGGTAGACAGCTAAAAACTCGAAATAGAGACCGGGCGATTTTTAGCCGACACAACCAAAACGAGAGTTGAAGATCATGACAATGGTATCAAAATGGTAAAAAGACAGACGAAAACGGAAGCCGGATGAAGAAATTATAGATTTTTAACGGACTTTTCCAGTCCCGGTTTGTTAAAAATATAATATTAAAAATAAATTCAAAACTCGTTGACGGAGTCTAAAATAAAGTTGTAGAGTATATTTCCACCTTCGTGTGGATATAATGAATGTCAAAAACGGAGATCGTACACAAAAGTTACAGATTTTACAAGTTCTGGACACGCAAATCGAGGTGGGGCCGAAGGAGTACGCCCAACGTTCCTAACGAACGCCAAACGTTTGGAATATTGGGTCTCGGTTCATCCATTTCACACCTGGGTCATGTCGCCCGCTCCATTCGAGGCTTCGGTAAGCGGTGACGCCTGTTCGCCGTTATACGCCCCTGCGTATGCGAGGGTACGCCTAGCGTACGAGTTGCGAAGGCATTACGCCCTGCGTTCTCTGGAGTATGCCCAGCATAAAGAGGCGGTTCAACAAGGCTATAAATACCATGCGAGGCTGCCTTAATTTATTTTCTTCCTTACTCATTTCTTTCACCTATAAAACACTCTCAAGCCCTTCTAAACCACCCAAAAGTCTCGGTAACCCCCTAGTACATGACAGAAGTCCCGACACCCCGAAGTTTCCGAGAAATAAATCTTTTCCATTCAAAGTGTTGCCCGCATGAAGCCCGGTTTTCACCAAAAACCCGAGGATACGCCAAGAAAGGTCACTCTTAGGAACGAAACGCTGTCCGATTCACAACTTATCTAGTGAGTTCATACCCCCATTTCTACGCTTTTAAATGTTTTATAAATGTTTTTGAACATATCACGGGGGAGAATACAAGTAAACACCCGGTTAATCCCGAGTGAAAATATGGAAACTTTTGCTATACATTGCATGTGATTATCTTATCTATAAAATGGAATTGTTAAACATGCAAAACACATTTTTCTTGGTCTTATCCTTATGGGATGAAACAAAACTATACTATTACGAACCTCATTTATACAAATGCATCATATCAAGGGTAACCACTCTTTCTAAACCATTTTATGCATTCAAGAAAACACGAATTATGCCTTTGTTAACATTGTGAAAAAGTATAATCATTGCATACAAAATCATCACTTTCAATACGTGACTTAATTGAAAATCCTTGAGACGATTCGCCTTCACTGTACCTTTTGTTAATTGTACCAACAAAAGTCCTGTTTATAGCCAGAATCTCTCATTTGGAGAACGTGATAAGTGTGTATAGATCTATACGGGACTAATGATCCCACATCCTGACTGTTAGCTACAGTCCTTTGGGTGACAAGTTTCATAACATTTTGACGCCTGAAGAACGTCACCATAAGCAAAACTATGATAGTATGGTTATAAAAACTCATCGGATAGACAATTATTATGGTATTATGATTTCGTGGGAATGTAACTATTAATGTTAGTTTTCATTTTCAAACTCTATCTTCTTATAGTTTTATTATATAAAACTATACCTCAATCTTTTTAAGCATGTTAGAGTTGCTTATATTTTTACGGTCTTGGACGTTTAAGACTGCTATTCACATTTGGAAAATAAGGGAATTTCCTGGTTCAAATATTTACAATTCATACAATGACCTGTCATACTCATTTCATACATCTATAAGAAAATAAGGGATTTTCTGGAAAACATACACGAACTTTTGAATGACATACATTTTCTCAAAACACTACTTATGAACTCACCAACTTAATTGTTGACACTTTTTCTTGAAATAACTTGTATTCTCAAGAAACCGCTAATCAGGGTTAGCAACTACTTTTGGAGATTTAGGTTCTAGCATTGATAACCTCTTTTGAAGCATGATTTTGTAATTAACGTTTGAGCATGTAACATATTGGAATCATGTAAACTTTTTAATATATATATATATATATATATATATATATATATATATATATATATATATATATATATATATATATATATATATATATATATGGTGGTGTGTACTTTCCTTACTATGAAATGGTTATGATACTGAACATGACATCATCCGCCCTCGAACATTTCCGTCGTTATGGTTTGGGGTGTGACAAACAATTCTAATTGGTAGTTCTATAGAACTTTTTGCCATACTAAATTAAGGAAACTATCTCTCTTTTGAGTTCACAAATCATTCAGGTCAATCTCAATCGCATCAATCTATTTAATACTCATAGTGTGGTTATTTACTTAAATACTTATAAATTAATCAGATCAATTACTCTGGTTACTCAGATTAATATCAGTTGCTCAAATCAATTACTCATATTAATCACCATACTCAATATCAATTACTTAGATCTATTACTTATATCAGTACCTTGGATCAATATCATTCACTTAGATCAATTGTTCAAATATATCTCTCTTGTCAATCACAATGGGTCTCATATTAGGATTAAGCCTCGTCACCTCTAAGAAATGTAGTGTCCCCTTTTCAACCTAAAATTTTCATTTTTATTAATTAAAATATATTCGAGTATAGTTACATTATGCATAAATATGTTGCGAATGCGCGTATGTACAGTCGAACCTTGCCCTTCACATGAGTACCTAGAAAACATGTATATTAAACTAAGTACGAATGAAGTTTAATGAGTTCACAAAATTCCACATACCACAATATACATACATGCATACATATAATTGCTCATGATCTACCAATAATATTAGTAATTAAGGCCTACATGCCATTTTGTCAACACATCTATGTGTGTGCTTGTGACCTACATGCCATTTTGTCAACATGCAGGCCTATAGGCTCCCGACCTATTTAACCATTCCACCACCTTCCCTTAACTAAGTCTAATATTACAAAACTTATGCACATAAAGACTTCACTTTGGATTCTAATAATATAGGTACATTTATACTTTGTACTGTAACACTCAAAAATTTAAGCCAAATTTAAACTTTCAAAAAACACGTCGAATTCATCAAAACACTACAACTTTGTTTTCAAAATACATTTATATCAGAGTTTTCCCAGAAACATAACACAATAGGAGGAACTGTACGATCATGCCTTCACCTTGCCACGATCTCCTGAGGTACCTGAAACAATAAACTGAAACTGTAAGCCCGAGAGCTTAGTGAGTTACCCCCAATATACCGATACACATACAGTCCACATAACCCTGTCACACCTTAACATATCATAACAAACTGAGCAGAGTGCACATAACGGGTCCATAGCTTTACAGATTGGAATACCCCTGGGCCCACAGTGTGAGACTGGAATGCCTACCAGGCCCTCAGCTCACATCTGGATTGGCACCGAGCCCTCAGTACGAGTTTGGAATGCCTACCGGGCCCTCAGCTCGTATCTGGAATGCCCCCAAGTCCTCAGTATGAGTCTAGAATGCCTATCGGGCCCTCAGCTCATATCTGGAATACTCTAGGGTTTGTTAGCTACCGCACGGAGCAGTACAACCTCAACCCATCCCACATAACATATCACATGTAACAGATAATGCACATACAGGAAATCAATTAGTATCACAGGTAGTCCTACAGTCCTACCCTCAAGCGTATCAAACTAGCATGCATAACTAACTCCGACTAAACATAACACAACTACTAGGATATCATATCCAATGGGCCGGCCTTGGTGCCTTAGACCCTTTAGTATAGTGAGGATAACTCACCTCGCAACTATCGTCGGAAATAAGAAAGCTCAATTCCCGGGTCCAACACGAACTCCACCCCTAAATGTACCACACAACCTTTTTCATAAATCTCCCAATCCCAGAAAGCCACATAATTCAATTGGTCAACCCTTGGTCAAAGTCAAAGTCCACAGTCAAAGTTAACAGTCTATGTTGACTTGACTCGCCGAGTGCATGTCACCGACTCGCCGAGTTCTTCCTGAATTCGAGAAGTCGTGAAATCCTTGATTTGCTCGTCGAGGTCCCCATTTTAACTCATCGAGTTCATATGCGACCAAGATTTAGAAGAAGCCCTAGCCAACTCGCCGAGTTTTCTAACAACTCGCCGAGTTCAAGCCAATCTTCAACGAACTCACCGAGTTGTTCATCCAACTCGGCGAGTTCATGGCCATCTTCAACGGACTCGCCGAGTCCCTCATTCAACTCGCCGAGTCCATGCAGATGCTTTTTAAGCCATGGCAAGGCCCCAGATTACAGATCCAAGCTCCTAAGGCATGTTTATCACGTAAAGTTGCAATCTTTACGTACATGCAAAGCTCTAAAGGCCCGAAATGATTAATCTAAGCTCTTTAATGGAGTTTTACACCTTGGGAGAGTTTCATCCTTGCACAATCTGGGAACTTTATGGATCTGGAGGTCAAGGGAAGTCCAGATATGAAGTTACAACTTCAGATCTTAGCTTAAACATGGAGAGCCCTTCATAACACCCATCCAAGGGAGGTTCAAAGTGAAAATAGCTTAAGGAACAGCCTATTACCTTCCAGAGAGTGATGTCTGTTGCAATCCCTTAGCTTCCCACGAGTACCTGGCCTTGCTTTTCCTTGCTTCTTCAAGTGCTTCCTTCCAAGGTTACTCCTTCAAGCTGGGACACACGAAAGAACACATACACATACACACACACACATATTTTAGGGTTTGAGAGGGACAAGAAGCATAAGGGGAGGATGGTGGAGGCCAATGATCCTTTAAATAGGGTGTAAAACCCCTATAATTTAGGGTTTCATCTGCCAGCTCCTATTCGCCGAGTAGGTCACTAAACACGCGTTCCATTCCCACTGCTACTCGGCTAGTAGGGCAACCAACTCGTCGAGTAGGACATAAGACCAAATTATTCTTTAATTAAATTCATACCTGGAATCAGGATGTTACAATTCTCCCCCACTTGAACTAGACTTCGTCCTCGAAGTCTGCTGCGGTGAATAGTCCCGGATAATGCTCCCGCATTTCTGCCTCTGCCTCCCACGTCCATTCGGATCCCTTCTGATGCTCCCATTGTACCTTCATCAAAGGTATTTCCTCTTTCCTTAGTATCTTCACCTTTTTCTCCAGTATGGCCATGGGCCTCTCCACATAGTTCAGGCGCTCATCGACCTGAATATCATCCAACGACACCACCACCTCCTGATCCATGACGCACTTTCGCAACTGCGAAACGTGGAAAGTGCTGTGTATCCGACTAAGCTCCTCGGTCAGCTCTAGCCTGTAAGCCACCTTGCCAACCCTAGCAATGATCCTGAACGGCCCGATATATCGGGGACCCAATTTCCCACTCTTCCTGAAGCGGATCACGCCCTTCCAGGGTGAGACCTTCAGGAGTACCATGTCCCCCACCTGAAATTCCAACTCGGATCGGCGTTTGTCGGCATAACTCTTCTATCGACTCTGAGCAGTCTGCAAGTGCTGGCTAACCTGCTGGATCTTTTTGGTAGTCTGCAAAACCACCTCCGTACTACCTATCACCCTGTGACCAACTTCGTCCCAACAGACCAGGGTGCGACATCTCCGCCCGTACAACAGCTCGAATAGTGGGGCGACCAGACTAGAGTGATGGTTGTTGTTGTAGGCGTACTCCGCAAGTGGTAGGTGGGAGTCCCAGCTCCCGCCGAAATCAATGACACATGATCTCAACATGTCCTCGAGGGTCTGAAAAGTCTGCTTGCTCTGGCCGTCGGTCTGTAGGTGGAATGCTGTGTTGAAGTGCAACCGCGTGCCTAGCTCCTCGTGAAACTTTTGCCAGAAGCGAGAGGTAAACCTAACATCCCGATCAGAGACAATAGAGACAGGAACCCCACGGCGAGACATGATCTCCCGAACGTACAATTCGGCCGATGAGCCCTCTCGTATAGCCAAGAAATGGGCGCTCTTGGTTAATCGATCCACGATGACCCATATAGCATCAAACCCCCTTGCCGTCTTCGGCAATTTGGTAAAAGAGTCCATCGTGATTTGTTCCTATTTCCACATGGGAATCTCTAGGGGTTGCAGCTTCCCATGCGGCCTCTAATGCTCGGCCTTGACCATCCTACAGGTCAAGCACCTCTCAACGTACCAAGCTATTTCCCGCTTCATGCACGGCCACCAATAACTCAACCTCAAATCTCGATACATCTTGTGGCCCCCGGGTGAATAGAGAAATGAGACTTATGAGCCTCCTCTATAATCGCCTGCCTAACCCCACCCATCATTGGGACCCAAACCCTACCACATCGGGTTAATAGTCCCCGACTATCCTTCACAAACTGGGTGTCCTCGCCTTTGATCCTTTCCAGCTTCCAATTTTCTGGGCGGATGCCCTCAACTTGGGCATCTCTGATCAAACCCACCAGTGGAGAATCCACTGTTATCCTCATACATACCGCTGGGGTGGAAGACTCTGCTGACTTGCGACTCAAAGCATCCGCCACTACATTCGCTTTACCGGGATGGTAAAGGATCTCACAATCGTAGTCCTTGACTACGTCCAGCCACCTGCGCTGCCTCATGTTCAGGTTTGGCTTATCCATGATATGTCTCAAGCTCTTGTGATCCATGTAAATGGTACAACGGACCCCATATAGATAGTGTCTCCATATCTTGAGGGAAAACACCACCACCCCCAATTCGAAGTCATGCATAGGGTATCTCGTCTCATGCGGCTTTAGCTGCCGCAATGCGTAGGCTATCACTCGTCCTCTTTGCATAAGGACTTCCCTTAAATATGTGATGGATGCATCACAGAACACCACAAAATCCTCGACTCCCTCCGGGAGTGTCAATACTGGAGCCTCGCACAATTTCTGACGGAGGGTCTCAAACGCCCTTTGATGCTCGGGACCCCATCGAAAATCCACTCCCTTCCTAGTCAGATGAGTGAGTGGCACTGCGATCTTGGAGAAGTCCCGTATAAACCTCCGGTAGTACCCTGCCAATCCCAGAAAGCTCCTAATATCCGAGGGAGATTTCAGAACCTCCCACTACATAACCGCCTTGATTTTGGTCGGATCGACCAAAATCCCATCCTGGTTAACGAGATGTCCGAGGAACTGGACCTCCCGTAGCCAAAACTCACACTTCGAGAACTTAGTGTACAACCGTTCCCATCTTAGAACTCCCAACAGCTCCCGCAGATGCTCCTCATGCTGCTCTCGGGTCTTGGAGTACACCAAGATATCATCTATAAATACTATGACCGAGCGATCAAGCATCGGTCTGCAGACCCGATTCATCAGGTCCATAAACACCGCTGACGCGTTGGTGAGCCCGAACGGCATCACCACGAACTCGTAATGTCCATAACTAGTTCGGAATGCGGTCTTCTCCACGTCCTCCTCTCTGACCCTGACCTGATGATACCCAGACCTCAAGTCTATCTTAGAAAACCAAGATGCACCCTGTAACTGGTCGAAGAGATCGTCTATCCTCGGGAGTTGGTAACGGTTTTTTCATCGTCAACTTATTCAACTCCCGGTAGTCGATACACATCCGGTGCGAACCATCCTTTTTCCGGACAAAAAGTATCGGTGCTCCCCATGGAGAACTGCTAGGTCGAATGAACTGCTTGCCTAGCAGTTCCTGCAACTACGATGACAGCTCCTGCATCTCTAGCGGTGCCAATCGGTACGGCGCCTTAGCAATAGGGGCTGCACCTGGCACCAGGTCGATCCTGAACTCGACCTACTTTCCGGAGGTATCCTTGGTAATTCCTCCGGGAATACATCTGCGAATTCCCTGACCAACGGTACGTCAGAAACCGAAATCTGGTCCCTGGCTCGCGTATCTATCACATACGCGAGATAATTTGTACACCCATGCTGAAGGTACTACCATGCCCTGGCAGCTGAACAAAACCCTGATCCCACTCTGTTGCCCTCGCCATAAACAATCAGTTCTCCCCCACTTGGGGTTCGAACTACTACACGCTACCCCTCACATTCGATCATGGCATCGAATCGACTGAGCTAATCCATGCCTACAATCACGCATACCTCCCCCATGGGAACCAGAATCAAATCTATCGGAAATGACATCCCGAAAATCTCCAAGTCGCACCTTCGATAAACTGAAGAAGCAGAAACCCCATGTTCGTTGGCGATAGACACTCGCAACGGACACTCTAACTTGCCCACTGGTGCACGGAACTGATGGGTTTTGGTCATAAGACATCCTATGTGCTCATACAAACCCTAATGCTTGGATCTAGGTTTCTCTATTGTACATGCTTTGAATCCAAGATTATAAACCCTAATTCTAGCATATGGAAATCGATATTAACATATAATTAAGTTTAAGATATTACCTTGATTGTTATGTAGTAATAACAATCCCAATTCCACCTTGAATTGCCTTTGGAATGCTTAGAGTCACAAGTGTCACTCCTCTAATGGCTTACAAACACCAAGAGCAAATGGAGAAGGTATAAAGAAAGAGGAGAGAGGTTAGAATTCGTCCTTAGGACTTCTTGGGAAGGGATACACGAATTCATGAGCTAAGGGGTGTTTATATAGGTATAGAGATAGGGTTTCAGTCATTATCCTTATCTAGTTGCTTATCCACAAAGCAACCCATAAGATAATCCTTGAATCCTTATCATAGTCGAATTCTAAGGCCTTATCACCTCAAATTCGTTTACCCAATATTTAAGATAATCCTTACCTTATTTTGTAACTATCACATAATTACAAATCAACCGCTCTAGTTTAATTAATTACACTTGATCACAAAATTAATTCTTAATTAATTATTGACAAATATTAATTAAACAAATATGATTTCTCCTTTAATATATTATTCTTATAACATATTAATAAATCATAATAACCTCTCTCTCTTTATTTATTTCTCCAATCAAGTTGCTTTGCTGAAGGCAACCCAAAAGGACCATGCACCATCGGGTCAAGTACATACCAAAATAGTTATGGACTTAGACACTAATCCAACAGTCTCCCACTTGGATAAGTCTAATAACTATTCCGCGTATGACTTCAGATCCTGATCTGCAATCGTAGCTTTCCAAAGCCGCTGTCAACTCTGATCATATCAGGTACGCGTGTCCTTAGATAAGGGATCATATATTCCTCCATTCTAGATATCGTATGAGATATGATTTCAAATCATTCTCTTTGTACTACTTCTCGATTTCTGATTTATGACGACTGACTAATTGAACAAATCAAATTAGCCCTAGCCCGACCGAGCATTTACGTTGGTCATCACTAAACCATCGAGGGGCCCAAAGATATCGCTTTTATCCTACCTTGGTTAAAAGGAACAGATGAACTTTGATACAATGCTTGCTTGCAATCACTAACCAAATCACACACAACAATATGTTTTATAACACCAAGTTACTAGTGCGTTTACATATTATCAATGTGCAACCGATTAGCAAGATACAACTCACACATCTCGGTTTCAAGAATATAAGATGTTATCGTCTCACCAATCACTCGTGATACAATTCATGAGTGATCCAAGTGAGCGTGGGTTTAATCCAATGCTCAAATCATATTCGTAAGCACTCATGAACGTTGCAGCAAACATTTTCTTATGTCAAATACTCTTCTAGACAATCCACACACCAATTCACGACAGTCTTCATTCATATCTACTTCAAACATATGAACGACTGTGGTCCGTTCGAATAATTCGATTATTCTTAATAAACTGAATTATTCTGGAAGTCAAAACATGCAAGGTGAAACACAAGAATAATACTAATCCCATATGGCCTCAAACCTTTAAGTATAAATAAAACACGTTTTATTTATCACCATATCGATTACTCATTATTTGTCGTTTCGGGTAATCAACTTCTTACTTGAATTATTACACTTGTCCCATGCTCCTAGCATGCACACAATGTTTACCTATGGTTCTTACTTTGGTGAAATAGACAAATTGAACACATTTCCAATCATTCTCATTTTACAACTCCAAATCCATTTTCTTAAGTGTAAGAATATCAAGTTCTTGTTACTTATAGAATATACTAGATTCTAACACTTTATGCAACGATCCTTTTGTAATGTCACTGCACCAAAGTCTCAAAGACTATTGCCAATGATATTACAAAGTCCTCCAACGTAGATTGTTACAAGACAATTCCGTAGATATGATGTCTCTCACTCAAAGTACATTCCTTTGAACATCCTTTTACATAAAAGTTTCTAATCTAGACATAGATTTTCAATATTTACTTCCCAATATGGACACGCTTCCATATGTTCCATATGACAACTTATTCTTAATAGAATCTTATCTATTCGTAATGATGTCTATATTGTCCATCTAATATGGAAACATTTCCATAATTTCCAACTATACTTCCAACTACTCACAAGCGACCAATTCTCGTCGAACTTCGAATCGTCCTTTGATAGTTGTTTAATTATTTTAGTCAAAACCAATTCTAGTCCCTTTTCCCTCTAAATGTGCTGGACATTTGGAAAACTTTAGAATGGTCAACCATTAAAGCATTTGCAATCGATCCTATACCCGAAGCGTATGGGACACGACGCACAATGTTTTATTTTCTATGTTCTCAAAATTCGAATTGTGAAGAGGAATGCCGTAATCATAATCGAAATTTTAAGAACACACTATGTACCTTTGACTAAATTTATTAACATTCCACAACCTAATCCTTTATATTTGAAATATAGCATAATATTCTCTCCCTTAATTATAGCAAAACAACTATTCCATCCTTACGACTTTGCAAAGAATGACTCTTGTTTTCTATAATTAATATTGCCAATTTGCAATACTTTCCATAATAATCATACAATCATAACTTTTATGCTCCCACTATCATGATGATTACTATAAAACATAACACTTATACTCCCACTAGCTTCGACATGTATTCAAAACATCTTAACTTCCAGAAAAACAATACTTATTGAATTTCTTAAGTCCATGTTTCTAATACTTGGTGCTTTGATAATCTTTTATCAAGGCTTCTTGAACTTATACAACTTTGTCTTAGATAGTTCATATGTGTGTCTTAACAATTAAGACTAATTGCCAAACCTCACAATTCAAATTATGGAAAGGGATACCGTAACCATGATCGAATTCGAGAATGCAATTTTACAATCACTATCTTCTTAAAATCTTTCTTAGTGAAAGCATTTCCTCACAATCATTTTCATGAAGGAGGAAATCTTATGACACTTAGATTTAAATGGTGTATTTGTTCCTATCCATGTGAATTTGTTAAAACCAAAGTTTACGACAAATTCAAACTCATATGGACCGAGCCTTTTTTAATCTTGATTTCTTGCCTTATGGTAGCACAACTGCCCACCACGTCTTCCAAGTAGTTGAGAATCTCACCTTTTTCCTATCAATGTACCTTTCATTGATCAAGGTGCTTTGCCTTTTATGCGTTCAAAATGAGAACTCATAGGACTCACATGCATAATTAACTCAATTGGAACAACACAGAATCAAAATATCGTCAACACGATAGGTTGTAAAACTCAACTCGTGTGCTAGTGATGATCGTTAAGGTTTATTTGATTTGTTCTTGAAACCTTTCAAGACCATTAAGACTCCCACTGACTCCTTGACATATAAGATTCTCTTATCAATAAACATTTGTTGACAACCAAATATTCAAGAGTTAGTGTAGCTTTTATCAAAACACTTCATAAATTGGTCCAGTTGGCCTTTGTCTTATCCAAGACATCACAACTTTCCACATTTGATGAATGTTATAAACCTTTAATACTTTTCACTCATTGTCACAATCTTAACTTTAAGACTTGTTATTGGAACGAAGTATGATAGACTTTTTGATCTAACCATTTCTTGAATCCTTGATTCCTCTTCTTAAACATACAATTGTACTAAGACTCACTTAGAGAATCAATTGAGATATGGTTCTTAATCATTAAGACCTATCATAAAGCATAAAAGCTACTCTCCCTTCTTCTTAGAATGGAGAAACTCTTATCTTTCTGTCTACTTGATTCTTCTTATTCGTTCTACTATTGATCTAAACCCTTTAATCAATTCAGAATTACACTTAATCTTGTAAGTATAATCATATTTACCAAACCTTTAGTAAATCATGACGAATATCTTTGTTACTCTTATGGTGAACTTGATGAACACACAACTTTGTGTACTCGATCTCCTAGTCCTTCACTTGACACTTTGTCAACGAATTTGTCTAATTTCCAAATATGAAATTTCTCATTAATCATGCAACCAAGTTGCGTGATTCCAAATTTCTATCCAATTGAAATTTGGGCGATGAGAAACTCTCCCTATTTGGTAAATTCTCGACATTTCCATAAATAACATAACGAAGAATCATATCCATTCGTTGTAGAAATATGCAAACATCAATTTTCATAACGATTTCATTGTAAGGAAGTAAACAAATAAATAAGTCAAAATTTATTTTATTTATAAAAGCAGCGGAAAAACATTTGTCCTTACAATGCAAAATCTATTGAAAACTATGTAAAAGAAAAATTTCTAACAACTCTATCATAACTATCTAAGCTCAAAATCCAATCTTCAAGTCCATGCGATCAAGATCCATCTCTTGTGATTAGATTCATCTTGCTCTCTTATCAAGCTTCCTTTCTTTTCACCGATCCTTCAAAACATTCAAATGCAATCTTATCACATCTTGTATTAAGAATCAATGAATAGGAACTTAACGGAGTTAGATAGTGGATTTTACCTGAAGCATAGTCATACTTTTGACTCTCCCATCTCTTAGATCTCTTAGGTAAATTGGGCAACTTCGTCTCCAATGCCCCTTCTCTTGGCAATAAAAGCAAATTGACTCTTTAGGAACAACACACGGAACTACTTCAAACATCGCCTTTCTCTTATGATCAAAATTTTCGATCATTGCATGTCTTTCATTGCCATTGTCTATATCCATAGAGGTCTTGAAGGCAGATTCACCAATCAACTTTGCTTTTCTATTGCGCCAAACCATTGCTGATTCAGCAACAATAAGCATATAGGTGAGATCAATAAGGGTTACGTCGTGGTTCATCATATAGTACTCTCTTACGAACTCATTATACGAGTTAGGAAGTGATTGAAGAACCCAATCAACAGCCATCTCTTCACTGACAACGGATCCCATCATTTCTTAACCTATCAATGTGTGACTTCATCTCTAAGACGTGTGCACACACTGACTTTCTTTCTTTATGTTTACTTGCCAAAAGGGCTTGAGTGATATTGAACCTTTCAATTTTACAATCTTGTGGGTTAGGGAGAATAATTGGAGGAGGAGGAGGAAGTGAAGCATGATTTCTTGTTCCTCGATCGAATCGTGGAATACCATCTTCATATGGAATGCTTGTTCCACGGGATTTGAGAAGATCATAGTTGTCGAACTTTGACATCTACAAAACGGGAGAAACAAATTCAAGTTAGTTGATTGATTGATTGAGTCCTTAGTAAATCACCCAAATGAGATACTTAGGCTAGGACCCAACACAATATTCTACAACTCGGGAGAGGCATGCTGTAACCCTAATTGCACAATATTCTACTAACGGTAAGACTGACTTTTACTCATACATATATATAATGTTAGACTTTTAATGTTATATATATAGTATAGGGTGCATTTTACACTTTTAAAATACTAGGTGGTCAAATTTAACAATTATACTTTTAATTCAATTAAATTGTAAACCTAAACTTTTATGGATTTATTAAATCTCTTTTAATTATACTCCTTAATTAATTAATAAAACCATAAGGGTGTATTTGAACTTTTCAAAATATTACTAGGGTTTTAGAATTTAACATTCCTAATTAACTTTTAATCAACTTTTAAATTCCAAAACTTGAGGGCAAGTTTTGAAAACTTTTTCAAAACATTAGGCTTTTAACTATTTAAATTTCAAAACTTCAAAACTTTTGGGTTCAAATTTAAACTATAAAACCTAAAGGGGAAAATATGAAACTTTTCATAACAACAAGGATCAAATAACAAATAATTTTAAATTAACATTTAATCACATAATTATCCATATTTGATTTATTTAACGATTTCTTGTAAAACAATTTATCAATTTACTCAAAATAATTAATCAATTATCTTATAAGGAAACAATTATCTTATTAATTGATAAATATCTTCATTTAGATCAAAAATATAGTCAAATATATCATATAATCGGATTAATATTGATCTAACATGATAAGGTAACTATCCATATGCAAAAACAGCAAGAAATCCCGAGATAAGCATTATCTGACGAGTTGACTCATCGAGTCAAGCTTGGACTCGTCGAGTCACCTTGGACTCGGCGAGTTCAGCTATGGACTCGGCGAGTCTAGCCTCTAGAACACCAAAAAAACGAATTTTTTAGATATACAATGCATCAATACAATTGAAACCATCCTAGGCTCTGATACCACTGATGGGTTTTGGTCATAAGACATCCTATGTGCTCATACAAACCCTAATGCTTGGATCTAGGTTTCTCTATTGTACATGCTTTGAATCCAAGACTATAAACCCTAATTCTAGCATATGGAAATTGATATTAACATATAATTAGGTTTAAGATATTACCTTGATTGTTATGTAGTAATAACAATCCCAATTCCACCTTGAATTGACTTTGGAATGCTTAGAGTCACAAGTGTCACTCCTCTAATGGCTTACAAACACCAAGAGCAAATGGAGAAGGTATAAATAGAGAGGAGAGAGGTTAGAATTCATCCTTAGGACTTCTTGGGAAGGGATACACGAATTCATGAGCTAAGGGGTGTTTATATAGGTGTAGAGATAGGGTTTCAGTCGTTATCCTTATCTAGTTGCTTATCCACAAAGCAACCCATAAGATAATCCTTGAATCCTTATCATAGTCGAATTCTAAGGCCTTATCACCTCAAATTCGTTCACCCAATATTTAAGATAATCCTTACCTTATTTTGTAACTATCACATAATTACAAATCAGCCCCTCTAGTTTAATTAATTACACTTGATCACAAAATTAATTCTTAATTAATTATTGACCAATATTAATTAAACAAATATGATTTCTCCTTTAATATATTATTCTTATAACATATTAATAAATCATAATAACCTCTCTCTCTTTATTTATTTCTCCAATCAAGTTGCTTTGGTGAAGGCAACCCAAAAGGACCATGCACCATCGGGTCAAGTACATACCAAAATAGTTATGGACTTAGACACTAATCCAACAGGAACCCCCTACTAAATATCTGAGATACAAAGGACCGACTTGACCCCAAGTCAAATAAGACCAAAGCAGGTAAGGAGTTCACCAAAAACGTACCTAACCATAGGTGCAACAGATAAGAATGCAACAGATATAGAAAAACGAGATAAAGATAGAAACATACCAGCAACCACATCCGGTGCTGCTTTGGCCTCCTCCGCTGTAAGCTGGAAGGCACGACCTTGAGCCTTTGGAGGCTCTGTCCTGACAGGTCTCCCATCTGTGATCCTCAAAGTAGCCGGCGCTGGATCCTGCGCCGGCTTGGCGGCGAGTAACGGGCAGTTGGCCTTCAAATGGACAACCTGATCACAATGGTAACAAAACCTCAGACTCTGAACTGGAGCGGCATGGTGACAGTCCCTCGCGTAATGCCCCTCCTTGCCACACTTGTGGCATCCACTACCAGCTTGACACACACCAGAATGACCCTTGCCACACTTCCCACATGTGCGGCTCTGCTGACCCCCAGTCCTAGTATCAGCGGTCTTAGACCGCTTCGGCGCCGGCTGAGAATGTGTCGGGGCCTGCCGTTGTTCTCTCAACTGTTGCTCAATCTCTGACCCACGCCGTCTAGTAGCCTCCTGCAACTCTAGAAGAGTATCACATCGCTGGGTAGACACAAACTGATGGATATCCATCTTGAGCATGCTTAGATAACAGGTCATCTGAGCCTGCTCTGAAGCAAACTCTGGGCAAAACATTGCCCTCTCAGTGAACATCCGGGTGATCTCCGTCACCGACTCCCCATCCTGTCTCAAACACGAAAACTCCTGTGACAATTGCTCCCGTTCAACCCGTGGAATGTAATGGGCACGGAACATATCCCTGAACTACTCCCAAGTAACAGCGACTCTCTGATCATCAAAGTATGACCCAGTCGCAAGTCTCCACCAGTCCTTGGCCCCCGACCTAAGCAGGTTCAGAGCACACTTGACCTTCTGGTTAGCAGGACACGAGCAGGTGAAGAAACACCCCTCCACATCTGAAATCCACCTCATAGCCTTGATGGAATCCTGCATCCCATCAAAAGTAGGGGGCTTCGTGTTATCGAAGTCCCTGTACTAAAAACCTTTACCAACTCCTCCCCCCGTCGATGATACAGCTGATGCAGCTGCTGCGGCGGCTGTCTCTGCAAGGGCTGCATAGCGCTCATCAAAATACTCCACCATGGCGGTCTTGATCGATCCGAACATCTCCGGTAACTGAGCCCGGAATGTAGCAGCGACCTCATCATGCAGGATTTCCCGAATCCTGGCATCCAACTCCTTTGTAGGTATCTGCACCACTGGCTCAGGTGCTGCCGGCCCCTCCTGACCTCCATCCCCAGATCCTGATCCCGAACCGGATCCAACCACGAAGCGTCTCGTCATCACCATTCAGAAACATATCACAAGATATTATATTATTCATATAAATCTTAGGGATCCAATTCCCTACTAACCCTAGGGATTTCGACTTACTTGGCACGTGTATAGGTTCTGTGCTTTCAGTAGCATGGGCCCCTACTACCTTCAACACCTACCCATATTCGTCCCAAGTATCCCCACAACACCCTAACAATATGCACAACAAGGCGAGCGCTCAACCCTCACTCCTAGAGGAATGCTAAATATCTCATAACTGACCTCCCGGTCTCACTTAATCCCTCCTATCCATGAAACTTCCACCAACCCTGCATCACTAATGTATGCTAGCCATACATAATGCTGGACCCTATAGACTTTCGAGTATCCAATCCTACCCCAAGCTCCCAACCAAAAAAGAACAAAACATAAGGCCAAATCAAACATTCTCAGGCTATAAGATCTTAATTAGGTACAACTGTGATGCATACATTAGAAAACTACAGTAATGATGTCAATCTCACATAAGGAATCCCCTAGGATATCATGATCATATAATCAGGCAATTCTATCATGCAATTCCAGAAGATCCCTAACCTAGTACTAGCATGCTGTTCTAAAATATCACGTTATCAAATAACTGTATGGTATTTTGGGGTCTACTTACTGGCTCCGACTGATCGCACACCCTGCATCCTCCTTTACTTATTTTGAA